>NC_085843.1:60934200-61244825 GCF_035594765.1 Anolis carolinensis | reverse complement strand
ATTCTCAGCGGCCCTGGCACAGACAAAAAGCCCTGCTTGAGCAGCCTAGAAGGAAAGGAGGCAAAATCAGGCTCCCCTATTTCCCAAAAAGGAGGTGTAGTTCTACAAAGCATGATGGGACGTGCAACCCTTTTGCCAAACTTGGCTTTTGATTCAAAGCGGCCCTGGCACAGATAAAAAGCCCTGCTTGAGCAGCCTAGAAGGAAAGGAGGCAAAATCAGGCTCCCTTATTTCCCAAAAAGGAGGTGTTGTTCTACAAAGGACTATGGGACGTGCAACCCTTTTGCCAAACTTGGCTTTTGATTCTCAGCGGCCCTGGCACAGACAAAAAGCCCTGCTTGAGCAGCCAAGAAGGAAAGGAGGCAAAATCAGGCTCCCTTATTTCCCAAAAAGGAGGTGTAGTTCTACAAAGGACTATGGGACGTGCAACCCATTTGCCAAACTTGGCATTGGATTCACAGCGGCCCTGGCACAGACAAAAAGCCCTGCTTTAGCAGCCTAGAAGGAAAGGAGGCAAAATCAGGCTCCCTTATTTCCCAAAAAGGAGGTGTAGTTCTACAAAGGACTATGGGACATGCAACCCTTTTGCCAAACTTGGCTTTTGATTCTCAGCGGCCCTGGCACAGACAAAAAGCCCTGCTTGAGCAGCCGAGAAGGAAAGGAGGCAAAATCAGGCTCCCTTATTTCCCAAAAAGGAGGTGTTGTTCTACAAAGGACTATGGGACGTGCAACCCTTTTGCCAAACTTGGCTTTGGATTCACAGCGGCCCTGGCATAGACAAAAAGCCCTGCTTGAGCAGCCTAGAAGGAAAGGAGGTAAAATCAGGCTCCCTTATTTCCCAAAAAGGAGGTGTAGTTCTACAAAGGACTATGGGGCATGCAACCCTTTTGCCAAACTTGGCTTTGGATTCTCAGCGGCCCTGGCACAGACAAAAAGCCCTGCTTGAGCAGCCTAGAAGGAAAGGAGGCAAAATCAGGCTCCCTTATTTCCCAAAAAGGAGGTGTAGTTCTACAAAGGACGATGGGACATGCAACCCTTTTGCCAAACTTGGCTTTGGATTCACAGCGGCCCTGGCACAGACAAAAAGCCCTGCTTGAGCAGCCTAGAAGGAAAGGAGGCAAAATCAGGCTCCCTTATTTCCCAAAAAGGAGGTGTAGTTCTACAAAGCATGATGGGACATGCAACCCTTTTGCAAAACTTGGCTTTTGATTCAAAGCGGCCCTGGCACAGATAAAAAGCCCTACTTGAGCAGCCTAGAAGGAAAGGAGGCAAAATCAGGCTCCCTTATTTCCCAAAAAGGAGGTGTTGTTCTACAAAGGACTATGGGACGTGCGACCCTTTTGCCAAACTTGGCTTTTGATTCTCAGCGGCCCTGGCACAGACAAAAAGCCCAGCTTGAGCAGCCAAGAAGGAAAGGAGGCAAAATCAGGCTCCCTTATTTCCCAAAAAGGAGGTGTAGTTCTACAAAGGACTATGGGACGTGCAACCCTTTTGCCAAACTTGGCATTGGATTCACAGCGGCCCTGGCACAGACAAAAAGCCCTGCTTTAGCAGCCTAGAAGGAAAGGAGGCAAAATCAGGCTCCCTTATTTCCCAAAAAGGAGGTGTAGTTCTACAAAGGACTATGGGACATGCAACCCTTTTCCCAAACTTGGCTTTTGATTCTCAGCGGCCCTGGCACAGACAAAAAGCCCAGCTTGAGCAGCCTAGAAGGAAAGGAGGCAAAATCAGGCTCCCTTATTTCCCAAAAAGGAGGTGTAGTTCTACAAAGGACTATGGGACGTGCAACCCTTTTGCCAAACTTGGCATTGGATTCACAGCGGCCCTGGCACAGACAAAAAGCCCTGCTTGAGCAGCCAAGAAGGAAAGGAGGCAAAATCAGGCTCCCTTATTTCGCAAAAAGGAGGTGTAGTTCTACAAAGCACGATGGGATGTGCAACCCTTTTGCCAAACTTGGCTTTTGATTCTCAGCAGCCCTGGTACAGAAAAAAGCCCTGCTTGAGCAGCCTAGAAGGAAAGGAGGCAAAATCAGGCTCCCTTATTTCCGAAAAAGGAAGTGTCGTTCTACAAAGGACTATGGGACGTGCAACCCTTTTGCCAAACTTGGCTTTGGATTCACAGCGGCCCTGGCACAGACAAAAAGCCCTGCTTGAGCAGCCTAGAAGGAAAGGAGGCAAAATCAGGCTCCCTTATTTCCCAAAAAGGAGGTGTTGTTCTACAAAGGACTATGGGACGTGCAACCCTTTTGCCAAACTTGGCTTTTGATTCTCAGCGGCCCTGGCACAGACAAAAAGCCCTGCTTGAGCAGCCTAGAAGGAAAGGAGGCAAAATCAGGCTCCCTTATTTCCCAAAAAGGAGGTGTAGTTCTACAAAGGACTATGGGACGTGCAACCCTTTTGCCAAACTTGGCTTTGGATTCAAAGCGGCCCTGGCACAGACAAAAAGCCCTGCTTGAGCAGCCTTGAAGGAAAGGAGGCAAAATCAGGCTCCCTTATTTTCCAAAAAGGAGGTGTAGTTCTACAAAGGACTATGGGACGTGCAACCCTTTTGCCAAACTTGGCTTTTGATTCACAGCGGCCCTAGCACAGACAAACAGCCCTGCTTGAGCAGCCGAGAAGGAAAGGAAAGAGGGGGAAGCAAAATCAGGCTCCCTTATTTCCCAAAAAGGAGGTGTAGTTCTACAAAGGACTATGGGACGTGCAACCCTTTTCCCAAACTTGGCTTTTGATTCTCAGCGGCCCTGGCACAGACAAAAAGCCCTGCTTGAGCAGCCAAGAAGGAAAGGAGGCAAAATCAGGCTCCCTTATTTCCCAAAAAGGAGGTGTAGTTCTACAAAGGACGATGGGACGTGCAACCCTTTTGCGAAACTTGACTTTGGATTCACAGCGGCCCTAGCACAGACGAAAAGCCCTGCTTGAGCAGCCTAGAAGGAAAGGAGGCAAAATCAGGCTCCCTTATTTCCCAAAAAGGAGGTGTAGTTCTACAAAGGACTATGGGACGTGCAACCCTTTTGCCAAACTTGGCATTGGATTCACAGCGGCCCTGGCACAGACAAAAAGCCCTGCTTTAGCAGGCTAGAAGGAAAGGAGGCAAAATCAGGCTCCCTTATTTCCCAAAAAGGAGGTGTAGTTCTACAAAGGACTATGGGACATGCAACCCTTTTGCCAAACTTGGCTTTTGATTCTCAGCGGCCCTGGCACAGACAAAAAGCCCTGCTTGAGCAGCCAAGAAGGAAAGGAGGCAATATCAGGCTCCCTTATTTCCCAAAAAGGAGGTGTAGTTCTACAAAGGACTATGGGACGTGCAACCCTTTTGCCAAACTTGGCTTTTGATTCTCAGCGGCCCTGGCACAGACAAAAAGCCCTGCTTGAGCAGCCAAGAAGGAAAGGAGGCAAAATCAGGCTCCCTTATTTCCCAAAAAGGAGGTGTAGTTCTACAAAGGACTATGGGACGTGCAACCCTTTTGCCAAACTTGGCATTGGATTCACAGCGGCCCTGGCACAGACAAAAAGCCCTGCTTGAGCAGCCAAGAAGGAAAGGAGGCAAAATCAGGCTCCCTTATTTCCCAAAAAGGAGGTGTAGTTCTACAAAGCACGATGGGATGTGCAACCCTTTTGCCAAACTTGGCTTTTGATTCTCAGCAGCCCTGGCACAGAAAAAAGCCCTGCTTGAGCAGCCTAGAAGGAAAGGAGGCAAAATCAGGCTCCCTTATTTCCGAAAAAGGAAGTGTCGTTCTACAAAGGACTATGGGACGTGCAACCCTTTTGCCAAACTTGGCTTTGGATTCACAGCGGCCCTGGCACAGACAAAAAGCCCTGCTTGAGCAGCCTAGAAGGAAAGGAGGCAAAATCAGGCTCCCTTATTTCCCAAAAAGGAGGTGTAGTTCTACAAAGGACTATGGGACGTGCAACCCTTTTGCCAAACTTGGCTTTGGATTCAAAGCGGCCCTGGCACAGACAAAAAGCCCTGCTTGAGCAGCCTTGAAGGAAAGGAGGCAAAATCAGGCTCCCTTATTTTCCAAAAAGGAGGTGTAGTTCTACAAAGGACTATGGGACGTGCAACCCTTTTGCCAAACTTGGCTTTTGATTCACAGCGGCCCTAGCACAGACAAACAGCCCTGCTTGAGCAGCCGAGAAGGAAAGGAAAGAGGGGGAAGCAAAATCAGGCTCCCTTATTTCCCAAAAAGGAGGTGTAGTTCTACAAAGGACTATGGGACGTGCAACCCTTTTGCCAAACTTGGCATTGGATTCACAGCGGCCCTGGCACAGACAAAAAGCCCTGCTTGAGCAGCCTTGAAGGAAAGGAGGCAAAATCAGGCTCCCTTATTTTCCAAAAAGGAGGTGTAGTTCTACAAAGGACTATGGGACGTGCAACCCTTTTGCCAAACTTGGCTTTGGATTCAAAGCGGCCCTGGCACAGACAAAAAGCCCTGCTTGAGCAGCCTTGAAGGAAAGGAGGCAAAATCAGGCTCCCTTATTTTCCAAAAAGGAGGTGTAGTTCTACAAAGGACTATGGGACGTGCAACCCTTTTGCCAAACTTGGCTTTTGATTCACAGCGGCCCTAGCACAGACAAACAGCCCTGCTTGAGCAGCCGAGAAGGAAAGGAAAGAGGGGGAAGCAAAATCAGGCTCCCTTATTTCCCAAAAAGGAGGTGTAGTTCTACAAAGGACTATGGGACGTGCAACCCTTTTGCCAAACTTGGCTTTTGATTCACAGCGGCCCTGGCACAGACAAAAAGCCCTGCTTGAGCAGCCTAGAAGGAAAGGAGGCAAAATCAGGCTCCCTTATTTCCCAAAAAGGAGGTGTAGTTCTACAAAGGACGATGGGACGTGCAACCCTTTTGCCAAACTTGGCTTTTGATTCAAAGCGGCCCTGGCACAGACAAAAAGCCCTGCTTGAGCAGCCAAGAAGGAAAGGAGGCAAAATCAGGCTCCCTTATTTCCCAAAAAGGAGGTGTAGTTCTACAAAGGACTATGGGACGTGCAACCCTTTTGCCAAACTTGGCTTTTGATTCAAAGCGGCCCTGGCACAGACAAAAAGCCCTGCTTGAGCAGCCTAGAAGGAAAGGAGGCAAAATCAGGCTCCCTTATTTCCCAAAAAGGAGGTGTAGTTCTACAAAGGACGATGGGACGTGCAACCCTTTTGCCAAACTTGGCTTTTGATTCTCAGCGGCCCTGGCACAGACAAAAAGCCCTGCTTGAGCAGCCAAGAAGGAAAGGAGGCAAAATCAGGCTCCCTTATTTCCTAAAAAGGAGGTGTTGTTCTACAAAGGACTATGGGACGTGCAACCCTTTCGCCAAACTTGGCTTTGGATTCACAGCGGCCCTGGCACAGACAAAAAGCCCTGCTTGAGCAGCCTAGAAGGAAAGGAGGTAAAATCAGGCTCCCTTATTTCCCAAAAAGGAGGTGTAGTTCTACAAAGGACGATGGGACGTGCAACCCTTTTGCCAAACTTGGCTTTGGATTCACAGCGGCCCTGGCATAGACAAAAAGCCCTGCTTGAGCAGCCTAGAAGGAAAGGAGGCAAAATCAGGCTCCCTTATTTCCCAAAAAGGAGGTGTAGTTCTACAAAGGACGATGGGACATGCAACCCTTTTGCCAAACTTGGCTTTGGATTCACAGCGGCCCTGGCACAGACAAAAAGCCCTGCTTGAGCAGCCAAGAAGGAAAGGAGGCAAAATCAGGCTCCCTTATTTCCCAAAAAGGAGGTGTTGTTCTACAAAGGACTATGGGATGTGCAACCCTTTTGCAAAACTTAGCTTTGGATTCACAGCGGCCCTGGCACAGACAAAAAGCCCTGCTTGAGCAGCCAAGAAGGAAAGGAGGCAAAATCAGGCTCCCTTATTTCCCAAAAAGGAGGTGTAGTTCTACAAAGCATGATGGGACGTGCAACCCTTTTGCCAAACTTGGCTTTTGATTCAAAGCGGCCCTGGCACAGATAAAAAGCCCTGCTTGAGCAGCCTAGAAGGAAAGGAGGCAAAATCAGGCTCCCTTATTTCCCAAAAAGGAGGTGTTGTTCTACAAAGGACTATGGGACGTGCAACCCTTTTGCCAAACTTGGCTTTTGATTCTCAGCGGCCCTGGCACAGACAAAAAGCCCTGCTTGAGCAGCCTAGAAGGAAAGGAGGCAAAATCAGGCTCCCTTATTTCCCAAAAAGGAGGTGTAGTTCTACAAAGGACGATGGGACGTGCAACCCTTTTGCGAAACTTGGCTTTGGATTCACAGCGGCCCTAGCACAGACAAAAAGCCCTGCTTGAGCAGCCAAGAAGGAAAGGAGGCAAAATCAGGCTCCCTTATTTCCCAAAAAGGAGGTGTAGTTCTACAAAGGACTATGGGACATGCAACCCTTTTCCCAAACTTGGCTTTTGATTCTCAGCGGCCCTGGCACAGACAAAAAGCCCTGCTTGAGCAGCCAAGAAGGAAAGGAGGCAAAATCAGGCTCCCTTATTTCCCAAAAAGGAGGTGTAGTTCTACAAAGGACGATGGGACGTGCAACCCTTTTGCGAAACTTTGCTTTTGATTCACAGCGGCCCTGGCACAGACAAAAAGCCCTGCTTGAGCAGCCAAGAAGGAAAGGAGGCAAAATCAGGCTCCCTTATTTCGCAAAAAGGAGGTGTAGTTCTACAAAGCACGATGGGATGTGCAACCCTTTCGCCAAACTTGGCTTTGGATTCACAGCGGCCCTGGCACAGACAAAAAGCCCTGCTTGAGCAGCCTAGAAGGAAAGGAGGTAAAATCAGGCTCCCTTATTTCCCAAAAAGGAGGTGTAGTTCTACAAAGGACGATGGGACGTGCAACCCTTTTGCCAAACTTGGCTTTGGATTCACAGCGGCCCTGGCACAGACAAAAAGCCCTGCTTGAGCAGCCAAGAAGGAAAGGAGGCAAAATCAGGCTCCCTTATTTCCCAAAAAGGAGGTGTTGTTCTACAAAGGACTATGGGATGTGCAACCCTTTTGCAAAACTTAGCTTTGGATTCACAGCGGCCCTGGCACAGACAAAAAGCCCTGCTTGAGCAGCCAAGAAGGAAAGGAGGCAAAATCAGGCTCCCTTATTTCCCAAAAAGGAGGTGTAGTTCTACAAAGCATGATGGGACGTGCAACCCTTTTGCCAAACTTGGCTTTTGATTCAAAGCGGCCCTGGCACAGATAAAAAGCCCTGCTTGAGCAGCCTAGAAGGAAAGGAGGCAAAATCAGGCTCCCTTATTTCCCAAAAAGGAGGTGTTGTTCTACAAAGGACTATGGGACGTGCAACCCTTTTGCCAAACTTGGCTTTTGATTCTCAGCGGCCCTGGCACAGACAAAAAGCCCTGCTTGAGCAGCCTAGAAGGAAAGGAGGCAAAATCAGGCTCCCTTATTTCCCAAAAAGGAGGTGTAGTTCTACAAAGGACGATGGGACGTGCAACCCTTTTGCGAAACTTGGCTTTGGATTCACAGCGGCCCTAGCACAGACAAAAAGCCCTGCTTGAGCAGCCAAGAAGGAAAGGAGGCAAAATCAGGCTCCCTTATTTCCCAAAAAGGAGGTGTAGTTCTACAAAGGACTATGGGACATGCAACCCTTTTCCCAAACTTGGCTTTTGATTCTCAGCGGCCCTGGCACAGACAAAAAGCCCTGCTTGAGCAGCCAAGAAGGAAAGGAGGCAAAATCAGGCTCCCTTATTTCCCAAAAAGGAGGTGTAGTTCTACAAAGGACGATGGGACGTGCAACCCTTTTGCGAAACTTGGCTTTTGATTCTCAGCGGCCCTGGCACAGACAAAAAGCCCTGCTTTAGCAGCCTAGAAGGAAAGGAGGCAAAATCAGGCTCCCTTATTTCCCAAAAAGGAGGTGTAGTTCTACAAAGGACTATGGGACATGCAACCCTTTTCCCAAACTTGGCTTTTGATTCTCAGCGGCCCTGGCACAGACAAAAAGCCCTGCTTGAGCAGCCAAGAAGGAAAGGAGGCAAAATCAGGCTCCCTTATTTCCCAAAAAGGAGGTGTAGTTCTACAAAGGACGATGGGACGTGCAACCCTTTTGCGAAACTTGGCTTTGGATTCACAGCGGCCCTAGCACAGACAAAAAGCCCTGCTTGAGCAGCCAAGAAGGAAAGGAGGCAAAATCAGGCTCCCTTATTTCCCAAAAAGGAGGTGTAGTTCTACAAGGGACGATGGGACGTGCAACCCTTTTGCGAAACTTGGCTTTGGATTCACAGCGGCCCTGGCACAGACAAAAAGCCCTGCTTGAGCAGCCAAGAAGGAAAGGAGGCAAAATCAGGCTCCCTTATTTCGCAAAAAGGAGGTGTAGTTCTACAAAGCACGATGGGATGTGCAACCCTTTTGCCAAACTTGGCTTTTGATTCTCAGCAGCCCTGGCACAGAAAAAAGCCCTGCTTGAGCAGCCTAGAAGGAAAGGAGGCAAAATCAGGCTCCTTTATTTCCGAAAAAGGAAGTGTCGTTCTACAAAGGACTATGGGACGTGCAACCCTTTTGCCAAACTTGGCTTTGGATTCACAGCGGCCCTGGCACAGACAAAAAGCCCTGCTTGAGCAGCCTAGAAGGAAAGGAGGCAAAATCAGGCTCCCTTATTTTCCAAAAAGGAGGTGTAGTTCTACAAAGGACTATGGGACGTGCAACCCTTTTGCCAAACTTGGCTTTTGATTCACAGCGGCCCTGGCACAGACAGACAGCCCTGCTTGAGCAGCCGAGAAGGAAAGGAAAGAGGGGGAAGCAAAATCAGGCTCCCTTATTTCCCAAAAAGGAGGTGTAGTTCTACAAAGGACTATGGGACGTGCAACCCTTTTGCCAAACTTGGCATTGGATTCACAGCGGCCCTGGCACAGACAAAAAGCCCTGCTTTAGCAGCCTAGAAGGAAAGGAGGCAAAATCAGGCTCCCTTATTTCCCAAAAAGGAGGTGTAGTTCTACAAAGGACTATGGGACATGCAACCCTTTTGCCAAACTTGGCTTTTGATTCTCAGCGGCCCTGGCACAGACAAAAAGCCCTGCTTGAGCAGCCTTGAAGGAAAGGAGGCAAAATCAGGCTCCCTTATTTCCCAAAAAGGAGGTGTAGTTCTACAAAGGACGATGGGACGTGCAACCCTTTTGCGAAACTTGGCTTTGGATTCACAGCGGCCCTGGCACAGACAAACAGCCCTGCTTGAGCAGCCGAGAAGGAAAGGAAAGAGGGGGAAGCAAAATCAGGCTCCCTTATTTCCCAAAAAGGAGGTGTAGTTCTACAAAGGACTATGGGACGTGCAACCCTTTTGCCAAACTTGGCATTGGATTCACAGCGGCCCTGGCACAGACAAAAAGCCCTGCTTGAGCAGCCTAGAAGGAAAGGAGGCAAAATCAGGCTCCCTTATTTCCCAAAAAGGAGGTGTAGTTCTACAAAGGACTATGGGACGTGCAACCCTTTTGCCAAACTTGGCATTGGATTCACAGCGGCCCTGGCACAGACAAAAAGCCCTGCTTTAGCAGCCTAGAAGGAAAGGAGGCAAAATCAGGCTCCCTTATTTCCCAAAAAGGAGGTGTAGTTCTACAAAGGACTATGGGACATGCAACCCTTTTCCCAAACTTGGCTTTTGATTCTCAGCGGCCCTGGCACAGACAAAAAGCCCTGCTTGAGCAGCCAAGAAGGAAAGGAGGCAAAATCAGGCTCCCTTATTTCCCAAAAAGGAGGTGTAGTTTTACAAAGGACGATGGGACGTGCAACCCTTTTGCGAAACTTGGCTTTGGATTCACAGCGGCCCTGGCACAGACGAAAAGCCCTGCTTGAGCAGCCTAGAAGGAAAGGAGGCAAAATCAGGCTCCCTTATTTCCCAAAAAGGAGGTGTAGTTCTACAAAGGACTATGGGACATGCAACCCTTTTGCCAAACTTGGCTTTTGATTCTCAGCGGCCCTGGCACAGACAAAAAGCCCTGCTTGAGCAGCCTTGAAGGAAAGGAGGCAAAATCAGGCTCCCTTATTTCCCAAAAAGGAGGTGTAGTTCTACAAAGGACGATGGGACGTGCAACCCTTTTGCGAAACTTGGCTTTGGATTCACAGCGGCCCTGGCACAGACAAAAAGCCCTGCTTGAGCAGCCTAGAAGGAAAGGAGGCAAAATCAGGCTCCCTTATTTCCCAAAAAGGAGGTGTAGTTCTACAAAGGACGATGGGACGTGCAACCCTTTTGCGAAACTTGGCTTTGGATTCACAGCGGCCCTAGCACAGACAAAAAGCCCTGCTTGAGCAGCCAAGAAGGAAAGGAGGCAAAATCAGGCTCCCTTATTTCCCAAAAAGGAGGTGTAGTTCTACAAAGCACGATGGGACGTGCAACCCTTTTGCCAAACTTGGCTTTTGATTCTCAGCGGCCCTGGCACAGACAAAAAGCCCTGCTTGAGCAGCCAAGAAGGAAAGGAGGCAAAATCAGGCTCCCTTATTTCCCAAAAAAGAGGTGTAGTTCTACAAAGGACGATGGGACGTGCAACCCTTTTGCGAAACTTGGCTTTGGATTCACAGCGGCCCTAGCACAGACAAAAAGCCCTGCTTGAGCAGCCAAGAAGGAAAGGAGGCAAAATCAGGCTCCCTTATTTCCCAAAAAGGAAGTGTCGTTCTACAAAGGACTATGGGACGTGCAACCCTTTTGCCAAACTTGGCTTTGGATTCACAGCGGCCCTGGCACAGACAAAAAGCCCTGCTTGAGCAGCCTAGAAGGAAAGGAGGCAAAATCAGGCTCCCTTATTTCCCAAAAAGGAGGTGTAGTTCTACAAAGGACTATGGGACGTGCAACCCTTTTGCCAAACTTGGCATTGGATTCACAGCGGCCCTGGCACAGACAAAAAGCCCTGCTTGAGCAGCCAAGAAGGAAAGGAGGCAAAATCAGGCTCCCTTATTTCGCAAAAAGGAGGTGTAGTTCTACAAAGCACGATGGGATGTGCAACCCTTTTGCCAAACTTGGCTTTTGATTCTCAGCAGCCCTGGCACAGAAAAAAGCCCTGCTTGAGCAGCCTAGAAGGAAAGGAGGCAAAATCAGGCTCCCTTATTTCCGAAAAAGGAAGTGTCGTTCTACAAAGGACTATGGGACGTGCAACCCTTTTGCCAAACTTGGCTTTGGATTCACAGCGGCCCTGGCACAGACAAAAAGCCCTGCTTGAGCAGCCTTGAAGGAAAGGAGGCAAAATCAGGCTCCCTTATTTCCCAAAAAGGAGGTGTTGTTCTACAAAGGACTATGGGACGTGCAACCCTTTTGCCAAACTTGGCTTTTGATTCTCAGCGGCCCTGGCACAGACAAAAAGCCCTGCTTGAGCAGCCTAGAAGGAAAGGAGGCAAAATCAGGCTCCCTTATTTCCCAAAAAGGAGGTGTTGTTCTACAAAGGACTATGGGACGTGCAACCCTTTTGCCAAACTTGGCTTTGGATTCACAGCGGCCCTGGCACAGACAAAAAGCCCTGCTTGAGCAGCCTAGAAGGAAAGGAGGCAAAATCAGGCTCCCTTATTTCCCAAAAAGGAGGTGTAGTTCTACAAAGGACTATGGGACGTGCAACCCTTTTGCCAAACTTGGCTTTTGATTCTCAGCGGCCCTGGCACAGACAAAAAGCCCTGCTTGAGCAGCCTTGAAGGAAAGGAGGCAAAATCAGGCTCCCTTATTTTCCAAAAAGGAGGTGTAGTTCTACAAAGGACTATGGGACGTGCAACCCTTTTGCCAAACTTGGCTTTTGATTCACAGCGGCCCTAGCACAGACAAACAGCCCTGCTTGAGCAGCCGAGAAGGAAAGGAAAGAGGGGGAAGCAAAATCAGGCTCCCTTATTTCCCAAAAAGGAGGTGTAGTTCTACAAAGGACTATGGGACGTGCAACCCTTTTGCCAAACTTGGCATTGGATTCACAGCGGCCCTGGCACAGACAAAAAGCCCTGCTTTAGCAGCCTAGAAGGAAAGGAGGCAAAATCAGGCTCCCTTATTTCCCAAAAAGGAGGTGTAGTTCTACAAAGGACTATGGGACGTGCAACCCTTTTGCCAAACTTGGCATTGGATTCACAGCGGCCCTGGCACAGACAAAAAGCCCTGCTTTAGCAGCCTAGAAGGAAAGGAGGCAAAATCAGGCTCCCTTATTTCCCAAAAAGGAGGTGTAGTTCTACAAAGGACTATGGGACGTGCAACCCTTTTGCCAAACTTGGCATTGGATTCACAGCGGCCCTGGCACAGACAAAAAGCCCTGCTTTAGCAGCCTAGAAGGAAAGGAGGCAAAATCAGGCTCCCTTATTTCCCAAAAAGGAGGTGTAGTTCTACAAAGGACTATGGGACATGCAACCCTTTTCCCAAACTTGGCTTTTGATTCTCAGCGGCCCTGGCACAGACAAAAAGCCCTGCTTGAGCAGCCAAGAAGGAAAGGAGGCAAAATCAGGCTCCCTTATTTCCCAAAAAGGAGGTGTAGTTTTACAAAGGACGATGGGACGTGCAACCCTTTTGCGAAACTTGGCTTTGGATTCACAGCGGCCCTAGCACAGACGAAAAGCCCTGCTTGAGCAGCCTAGAAGGAAAGGAGGCAAAATCAGGCTCCCTTATTTCCCAAAAAGGAGGTGTAGTTCTACAAAGGACTATGGGACATGCAACCCTTTTCCCAAACTTGGCTTTTGATTCTCAGCGGCCCTGGCACAGACAAAAAGCCCTGCTTGAGCAGCCAAGAAGGAAAGGAGGCAAAATCAGGCTCCCTTATTTCCCAAAAAGGAGGTGTAGTTCTACAAAGGACTATGGGACGTGCAACCCTTTTGCCAAACTTGGCATTGGATTCACAGCGGCCCTGGCACAGACAAAAAGCCCTGCTTGAGCAGCCAAGAAGGAAAGGAGGCAAAATCAGGCTCCCTTATTTCGCAAAAAGGAGGTGTAGTTCTACAAAGCACGATGGGATGTGCAACCCTTTTGCCAAACTTGGCTTTTGATTCTCAGCAGCCCTGGCACAGAAAAAAGCCCTGCTTGAGCAGCCTAGAAGGAAAGGAGGCAAAATCAGGCTCCCTTATTTCCGAAAAAGGAAGTGTCGTTCTACAAAGGACTATGGGACGTGCAACCCTTTTGCCAAACTTGGCTTTGGATTCACAGCGGCCCTGGCACAGACAAAAAGCCCTGCTTGAGCAGCCTAGAAGGAAAGGAGGCAAAATCAGGCTCCCTTATTTCCCAAAAAGGAGGTGTTGTTCTACAAAGGACTATGGGACGTGCAACCCTTTTGCCAAACTTGGCTTTGGATTCACAGCGGCCCTGGCACAGACAAAAAGCCCTGCTTGAGCAGCCTAGAAGGAAAGGAGGCAAAATCAGGCTCCCTTATTTCCCAAAAAGGAGGTGTAGTTCTACAAAGGACTATGGGACGTGCAACCCTTTTGCCAAACTTGGCTTTTGATTCTCAGCGGCCCTGGCACAGACAAAAAGCCCTGCTTGAGCAGCCTTGAAGGAAAGGAGGCAAAATCAGGCTCCCTTATTTTCCAAAAAGGAGGTGTAGTTCTACAAAGGACTATGGGACGTGCAACCCTTTTGCCAAACTTGGCTTTTGATTCACAGCGGCCCTAGCACAGACAAACAGCCCTGCTTGAGCAGCCGAGAAGGAAAGGAAAGAGGGGGAAGCAAAATCAGGCTCCCTTATTTCCCAAAAAGGAGGTGTAGTTCTACAAAGGACTATGGGACGTGCAACCCTTTTGCCAAACTTGGCATTGGATTCACAGCGGCCCTGGCACAGACAAAAAGCCCTGCTTTAGCAGCCTAGAAGGAAAGGAGGCAAAATCAGGCTCCCTTATTTCCCAAAAAGGAGGTGTAGTTCTACAAAGGACTATGGGACGTGCAACCCTTTTGCCAAACTTGGCATTGGATTCACAGCGGCCCTGGCACAGACAAAAAGCCCTGCTTTAGCAGCCTAGAAGGAAAGGAGGCAAAATCAGGCTCCCTTATTTCCCAAAAAGGAGGTGTAGTTCTACAAAGGACTATGGGACGTGCAACCCTTTTGCCAAACTTGGCATTGGATTCACAGCGGCCCTGGCACAGACAAAAAGCCCTGCTTTAGCAGCCTAGAAGGAAAGGAGGCAAAATCAGGCTCCCTTATTTCCCAAAAAGGAGGTGTAGTTCTACAAAGGACTATGGGACATGCAACCCTTTTCCCAAACTTGGCTTTTGATTCTCAGCGGCCCTGGCACAGACAAAAAGCCCTGCTTGAGCAGCCAAGAAGGAAAGGAGGCAAAATCAGGCTCCCTTATTTCCCAAAAAGGAGGTGTAGTTTTACAAAGGACGATGGGACGTGCAACCCTTTTGCGAAACTTGGCTTTGGATTCACAGCGGCCCTAGCACAGACGAAAAGCCCTGCTTGAGCAGCCTAGAAGGAAAGGAGGCAAAATCAGGCTCCCTTATTTCCCAAAAAGGAGGTGTAGTTCTACAAAGGACTATGGGACATGCAATCCTTTTGCCAAACTTGGCTTTTGATTCTCAGCGGCCCTGGCACAGACAAAAAGCCCTGCTTGAGCAGCCTTGAAGGAAAGGAGGCAAAATCAGGCTCCCTTATTTCCCAAAAAAGAGGTGTAGTTCTACAAAGGACAATGGGACGTGCAACCCTTTTGCGAAACTTGGCTTTGGATTCACAGCGGCCCTAGCACAGACAAAAAGCCCTGCTTGAGCAGCCAAGAAGGAAAGGAGGCAATATCAGGCTCCCTTATTTCCCAAAAAGGAGGTGTAGTTCTACAAAGGACGATGGGACGTGCAACCCTTTTGCGAAACTTGGCTTTGGATTCACAGCGGCCCTAGCACAGACAAAAAGCCCTGCTTGAGCAGCCAAGAAGGAAAGGAGGCAATATCAGGCTCCCTTATTTCCCAAAAAGGAGGTGTAGTTCTACAAAGCACGATGGGACGTGCAACCCTTTTGCCAAACTTGGCTTTTGATTCTCAGCGGCCCTGGCACAGACAAAAAGCCCTGCTTGAGCAGCCTAGAAGGAAAGGAGGCAAAATCAGGCTCCCTTATTTCCCAAAAAGGAGGTGTAGTTCTACAAAGGACTATGGGACGTGCAACCCTTTTGCCAAACTTGGCATTGGATTCACAGCGGCCCTGGCACAGACAAAAAGCCCTGCTTGAGCAGCCAAGAAGGAAAGGAGGCAAAATCAGGCTCCCTTATTTCCCAAAAAGGAGGTGTTGTTCTACAAAGGACTATGGGACGTGCAACCCTTTTGCCAAACTTGGCTTTTGATTCTCAGCGGCCCTGGCACAGACAAAAAGCCCTGCTTGAGCAGCCTAGAAGGAAAGGAGGCAAAATCAGGCTCCCTTATTTCCCAAAAAGGAGGTGTAGTTCTACAAAGGACTATGGGACGTGCAACCCTTTTGCCAAACTTGGCTTTGGATTCAAAGCGGCCCTGGCACAGACAAAAAGCCCTGCTTGAGCAGCCTTGAAGGAAAGGAGGCAAAATCAGGCTCCCTTATTTTCCAAAAAGGAGGTGTAGTTCTACAAAGGACTATGGGACGTGCAACCCTTTTGCCAAACTTGGCTTTTGATTCACAGCGGCCCTGGCACAGACAAACAGCCCTGCTTGAGCAGCCGAGAAGGAAAGGAAAGAGGGGGAAGCAAAATCAGGCTCCCTTATTTCCCAAAAAGGAGGTGTAGTTCTACAAAGGACTATGGGACGTGCAACCCTTTTGCCAAACTTGGCATTGGATTCACAGCGGCCCTGGCACAGACAAAAAGCCCTGCTTGAGCAGCCTAGAAGGAAAGGAGGCAAAATCAGGCTCCCTTATTTCCCAAAAAGGAGGTGTAGTTCTACAAAGGACTATGGGACGTGCAACCCTTTTGCCAAACTTGGCATTGGATTCACAGCGGCCCTGGCACAGACAAAAAGCCCTGCTTTAGCAGCCTAGAAGGAAAGGAGGCAAAATCAGGCTCCCTTATTTCCCAAAAAGGAGGTGTAGTTCTACAAAGGACTATGGGACATGCAACCCTTTTCCCAAACTTGGCTTTTGATTCTCAGCGGCCCTGGCACAGACAAAAAGCCCTGCTTGAGCAGCCAAGAAGGAAAGGAGGCAAAATCAGGCTCCCTTATTTCCCAAAAAGGAGGTGTAGTTCTACAAAGGACGATGGGACGTGCAACCCTTTTGCGAAACTTGGCTTTGGATTCACAGCGGCCCTAGCACAGACGAAAAGCCCTGCTTGAGCAGCCTAGAAGGAAAGGAGGCAAAATCAGGCTCCCTTATTTCCCAAAAAGGAGGTGTAGTTCTACAAAGGACTATGGGACGTGCAACCCTTTTGCCAAACTTGGCATTGGATTCACAGCGGCCCTGGCACAGACAAAAAGCCCTGCTTGAGCAGCCTTGAAGGAAAGGAGGCAAAATCAGGCTCCCTTATTTCCCAAAAAGGAGGTGTAGTTCTACAAAGGACGATGGGACGTGCAACCCTTTTGCCAAACTTGGCATTGGATTCACAGCGGCCCTGGCACAGACAAAAAGCCCTGCTTGAGCAGCCTAGAAGGAAAGGAGGCAAAATCAGGCTCCCTTATTTCCCAAAAAGGAGGTGTTGTTCTACAAAGGACTATGGGACGTGCAACCCTTTTGCCAAACTTGGCATTGGATTCACAGCGGCCCTGGCACAGACAAAAAGCCCTGCTTTAGCAGCCTAGAAGGAAAGGAGGCAAAATCAGGCTCCCTTATTTCCCAAAAAGGAGGTGTAGTTCTACAAAGGACGATGGGACGTGCAACCCTTTTGCGAAACTTGGCTTTTGATTCACAGCGGCCCTGGCACAGACAAAAAGCCCTGCTTGAGCAGCCGAGAAGGAAAGGAGGCAAAATCAGGCTCCCTTATTTCGCAAAAAGGAGGTGTAGTTCTACAAAGCACGATGGGATGTGCAACCCTTTTGCCAAACTTGGCTTTTGATTCTCAGCAGCCCTGGCACAGAAAAAAGCCCTGCTTGAGCAGCGTAGAAGGAAAGGAGGCAAAATCAGGCTCCCTTATTTCCCAAAAAGGAGGTGTAGTTCTACAAAGGACGATGGGACGTGCAACCCTTTTGCCAAGCTTGGCTTTTGATTCTCAGCAGCCCTGGCACAGAAAAAAGCCCTGCTTGAGCAGCCTAGAAGGAAAGGAGGCAAAATCAGGCTCCCTTATTTCCGAAAAAGGAAGTGTCGTTCTACAAAGGACTATGGGACGTGCAACCCTTTTGCCAAACTTGGCTTTGGATTCAAAGCGGCCCTGGCACAGACAAAAAGCCCTGCTTGAGCAGCCTTGAAGGAAAGGAGGCAAAATCAGGCTCCCTTATTTTCCAAAAAGGAGGTGTAGTTCTACAAAGGACTATGGGACGTGCAACCCTTTTGCCAAACTTGGCATTGGATTCACAGCGGCCCTGGCACAGACAAAAAGCCCTGCTTGAGCAGCCTAGAAGGAAAGGAGGCAAAATCAGGCTCCCTTATTTCCCAAAAAGGAGGTGTAGTTCTACAAAGGACTATGGGACGTGCAACCCTTTTGCCAAACTTGGCATTGGATTCACAGCGGCCCTGGCACAGACAAAAAGCCCTGCTTGAGCAGCCTAGAAGGAAAGGAGGCAAAATCAGGCTCCCTTATTTCCCAAAAAGGAGGTGTAGTTCTACAAAGGACGATGGGACGTGCAACCCTTTTGCGAAACTTGGCTTTTGATTCACAGCGGCCCTGGCACAGACAAAAAGCCCTGCTTGAGCAGCCGAGAAGGAAAGGAGGCAAAATCAGGCTCCCTTATTTCGCAAAAAGGAGGTGTAGTTCTACAAAGCACGATGGGATGTGCAACCCTTTTGCCAAACTTGGCTTTTGATTCTCAGCAGCCCTGGCACAGAAAAAAGCCCTGCTTGAGCAGCCTAGAAGGAAAGGAGGCAAAATCAGGCTCCCTTATTTCCCAAAAAGGAGGTGTAGTTCTACAAAGGACGATGGGACGTGCAACCCTTTTGCGAAACTTTGCTTTTGATTCACAGCGGCCCTGGCACAGACAAAAAGCCCTGCTTGAGCAGCCAAGAAGGAAAGGAGGCAAAATCAGGCTCCCTTATTTCGCAAAAAGGAGGTGTAGTTCTACAAAGCACGATGGGATGTGCAACCCTTTTGCCAAACTTGGCTTTTGATTCTCAGCAGCCCTGGCACAGAAAAAAGCCCTGCTTGAGCAGCCTAGAAGGAAAGGAGGCAAAATCAGGCTCCCTTATTTCCGAAAAAGGAAGTGTCGTTCTACAAAGGACTATGGGACGTGCAACCCTTTTGCCAAACTTGGCTTTGGATTCACAGCGGCCCTGGCACAGACAAAAAGCCCTGCTTGAGCAGCCTAGAAGGAAAGGAGGCAAAATCAGGCTCCCTTATTTCCCAAAAAGGAGGTGTAGTTCTACAAAGGACTATGGGACGTGCAACCCTTTTGCCAAACTTGGCTTTTGATTCACAGCGGCCCTAGCACAGACAAACAGCCCTGCTTGAGCAGCCGAGAAGGAAAGGAAAGAGGGGGAAGCAAAATCAGGCTCCCTTATTTCCCAAAAAGGAGGTGTAGTTCTACAAAGGACGATGGGACGTGCAACCCTTTTGCCAAACTTGGCTTTTGATTCAAAGCGGCCCTGGCACAGACAAAACGCCCTGCTTGAGCAGCCAAGAAGGAAAGGAGGCAAAATCAGGCTCCCTTATTTCCCAAAAAGGAGGTGTAGTTCTACAAAGGACTATGGGACGTGCAACCCTTTTGCCAAACTTGGCTTTTGATTCACAGCGGCCCTGGCACAGACAAAAAGCCCTGCTTGAGCAGCCTAGAAGGAAAGGAGGCAAAATCAGGCTCCCTTATTTCCCAAAAAGGAGGTGTAGTTCTACAAAGGACTATGGGACGTGCAACCCTGTTGCCAAACTTGGCTTTTGATTCAAAGCGGCCCTGGCACAGACAAAAAGCCCTGCTTGAGCAGCCAAGAAGGAAAGGAGGCAAAATCAGGCTCCCTTATTTCCCAAAAAGGAGGTGTTGTTCTACAAAGGACTATGGGATGTGCAACCCTTTTGGAAAACTTAGCTTTGGATTCACTGCGGCCCTGGCACAGACAAAAAGCCCTGCTTGAGCAGCCTAGAAGGAAAGGAGGCAAAATCAGGCTCCCTTATTTCCTAAAAAGGAGGTGTTGTTCTACAAAGGACTATGGGACGTGCAACCCTTTTGCCAAACTTGGCTTTGGATTCACAGCGGCCCTGGCACAGACAAAAACCCCTGCTTGAGCAGCCAAGAAGGAAAGGAGGCAAAATCAGGCTCCCTTATTTTCCAAAAAGGAGGTGTAGTTCTACAAAGCACGATGGGACGTGCAACCCTTTTGCCAAACTTGGCTTTTGATTCACAGCGGTCCTGGCACAGACAAAAAGCCCTGCTTGAGCAGCCTAGAAGGAAAGGAGGCAAAATCAGGCTCCCTTATTTCCCAAAAAGGAGGTGTTGTTCTACAAAGACTATGGGACGTGCAACCCTTTTGCCAAACTTGGCTTTGGATTCACAGCGGCCCTGGCACAGACAAAAAGCCCTGCTTGAGCAGCCTAGAAGGAAAGGAGGCAAAATCAGGCTCCCTTATTTCCCAAAAAGGAGGTGTAGTTCTACAAAGGACTATGGGACGTGCAACCCTTTTGCCAAACTTGGCTTTTGATTCACAGCGGCCCTGGCATAGACAAAAAGCCCTGCTTGAGCAGCCTAGCAGGAAAGGAGGCAAAATCAGGCTCCCTTATTTCACAAAACCCTTTTGCCAGACTTTGCTATTAGCGTTGAAAAAAGAAAAGTATCCTAATCTAAACGAAAGCCCACCCCGCCCGCAACAGGCAAAATGGCGCAGCAGAAAAATTGCAGGCCGGGTGGGAAAATGGCAAACGCCAATCTTGTGAGGAAAAAAACCCACAGGCCCTTTGGAAAAAAAAAAACAACAGTTTCAAACCCCACCCCACCCCACCTCACCCACCCAACCTTTTCTCCCTGTCTTCTAATCTGTAGCCTAGCTCTAGCTCAGCCAAGTAAGCTGTGACGCAGCAATCTTGCCTGCCTGTGCCTGGAATCTCGCTCCCAACCCACCCTCTCTCTGCAGATCCCGAAATGAGCCACGAGGCTCCCGTGCACCGTCTTTTCATTCAGGACGTACTACCAGCCCCTCCCCCGGGTTAAACGTGCTCTCTGATTGGCCACAAGGTGCAAACAACACGCTAGGTTGCCCCAGTGCACTTAAACAAGTTTGGGTGATTTGCAAAAGCTTTTTTTCCCAACGAAAAAAAACGACGACATAAGAAAAAACGGCCTGTCGCGGTTCGAAACCGCGATATCCAGACGTGTGGACAATCAAGGTTGTATATTGCTTCAAAAGTAACGAAAGTAATGAATTAATAACGGGTAACAGGGAAATCGAATTATTTGAGCAAGCCTACTGTCTAAGTAAAAAAGTAGATACACACAGATTATTTTTTAAAATCAAACAAAATAATATCACAAATATCAGTTGATTTCCTGCCATATACCATATTTACTCAAACCTAATGCTCAACTTTTTTGGCCAGCGAGGTATGCATTAGATTCAATGGTACATTAGAATCGTGCACGTAACCTGCCTCCATCCCTCCATCAGGTCAAGGCTGATGAACTAGTCAGCCTCAGTCTGACAGAGGGGCATAGCTTCCCAACTGGTGTTATTCACAAGACCTTCAAAATCTCCCCCTTACTTTCCCCAGCCTTAGCCTGAAGGAAGGGGATGGTTTCCCCTTGCCTGTTAGCTGTTCCAAAGCAGATAGCAGAACTTCCAACAGGTAAGGGGAAGCTGTGCATTACGTTTGACAACTATATATATATCAATCTGCACCTTCAAAATTGAGATGCACATTACAATCAGTGGTGCATTATACTTGAGTAAATACATCTGGCTCAAACAGATAGATAAAGTGAGTAGTTGGGTGTGGGTATGTGTTTACCTTGAGTTAGTAAATATATTCAATTTTTTCTTCCTGCTTCTGTTACATGGACAACATCCACATTTAATGTATTTTCTTGTTTGTTTATATTATGCCCTGCTCCGCATTACATGAAAATAAAACCAAATGGCTCTCAAAGTACTATTACAACTGAAGACTAAAATCCAAACTCACAAAAACCAGTCACAAAAGCAGGGATAAGCAAATTCTGCAGACACAAGAAACAGCAAGGGGTCATACTAAGCAATGTGATGCAATCAGGTTAAAACTGAAAATCAAGCCTGAAATGCCTTAACAAAAGCAAAGTTGCTACCCTTGCTGTCCTACCTTCGTATAACTGATAAAATAAATACGTTCTGTAAATCTAGTTAACTTGCCATTAGCAAGAGAGGCTTACATGTTCCTTTTTCTATTTGTTTATATTATTAACAGATGACAATAAAACATTTAATTCCATCAACCACTGCAACATACCTGTCTTTACTCCTTGATCAAATTTGTTCAATAACAAGGGTCAAAATATAGTTTTTAAAAGTCTGTTTTTTCAGGCCCATTAATCTTTGTTCATATTTTCTTTTGAAATGATTTATTTCCTTTCTGTGGATAAAAGAAGAATCAGTTGAAACATGCTTTCTTACTTTGGGAAGAGCTTTAATTCAGCAGCTTTTACTTTGATTATGGAGATTTCCTATGACAGATTTTGTGAACTCCAGAGCTACGTCAATTGTATTTACTAGGCTTGAGCGATCCATGAAAAAATTGATTCTAAACTCGTTTCAAAAGTAGGGGGCGCCAGCGTTTCGTTTCTGATGTCATTTCCGAATTTTGCCCCCCCAAAAATTCGAAATTAACGAAAATTCGTTATTTTCTAAATTAATTCGTTAATGGCGGACGCGCATGCGCAGTGGCCAAAAAATACAGCACAAGGGGAGATTTTACAGGACTCTCCCGCCCTCATTTTTTGAGTGATCTTCTTCAAGCTTGGTACAGTGGTAGAACACATTTAACACTGATAGCTCACCAAAATTTGGAACGTTTCCCTTATCCTCTGATTTTTGGCGAATTTTCATAGCTTTTATAATAAACCATTTTTTAATAATTGCAGAAATCTGTTCCTGGTTTGAAAGTCTTATTTCCTGTTTCATTGGGTTGTCTTTACTGTGAAAGTCATTGTTCTACTTCAGAAACTTTGTTTTTGTGGCTGAAACTTTGTTAAATTGGTGGACCAAACCATAATATGTTCCATCCATGTCGCTTGCACAAAGTTCAGGCAGTGTCATAGATTTTGCCATGTTTCTATGACAGAACCAATTAGGAAATGACATTTATCACCCAGGAACAGAAATCATAGTACACCATCAAATCCTTCCTGACAGATGGCCATCAGCCTCTGAATAAGGAAATTAGTTCCTGGTTTGAAAGTGCTATTTCCTGTTTCATTGGCTTTTCTGGGCTGAGAGTGTGTGACTTGCCCAAGTGGGTGGCAGAGTGGGGAATCAAGCCACAATTGGAGTCCAAAATTCAAACCTCTTCCTCCCTCCTTCTCTCTAAACTTCTCATACCTTCCAAGAATTCACATACTGTATGAAAGTTTGGTCAGGATGGTCAGAGGAGGGCAACTAAAATGATCTAGGGTCTGGAGAACAAGCCCTATGAGGAGTGGCTTGAAGAACTGGGCATGTTTAGCCTGCAGAAAAGAAGGCTGAGAGGAGACATGATGTATAATATGTGAGGGGAAGTCATAGAGAGGAGGGAGCAAGCTTGTTTTCTGTTGCCCTGCAGACTAGGACACTGAACAATGGCTTTAAACTACAGGAAAGGAGATTTCACCTGAACATTAGGAAGAACTTTCTCACTGTGAGCTGTTCAGCTGTGGAACTCTCTCCCCGGGCTGTGGTGGAGGTTTCTTCTTTGGAGGCTTTTAAGCAGAGGCTGGATGGCCATCTGTTGGGAGGGATTGGATGGTGTCTTCCTGCCTGGCAGAAGGGGTTGGGCTGGATGGCCCACGAGGTCTCTTCCAACTCTACTGTTCAATGACGCTATGATTCTAAGTGAGGACAAAAGGGGGTGGGGAATGTTAAGAGGAGAGAGGGCCTGGAACACCTGGGAATTGTAGTTTGCAAGTGGGCATAGTACTATTGGAGAAACGTTTGCTTCAGCCCAATGCTTTTATAAATGGTCAATATTCAGAGGCTTCGTTCTCCTGCATTTTGAAAGCTATTATGATGAAATTTGCCAGAATGGAAGCAAAAATTAAGTACTCTTAGCCTATCAAGTTTCATAATGTTTGACCCATCCACTGATTTTTGGGGATTTCTGAAGCAACATTTTTTTAAAATGTTAGCAGATCGATGGCCAAGCCTCCCTGTCCTTCTTCCTTCCACTTTGATTGGCTTGCTAAGGCTTCTGGGAAATGGAGTTTTTTCTCTCGTTATGGCGAATTGCTTCATTTCCACTTAAAAGAATGGTCAATATTCAGAGGCTTCGTTCTCCTGCATTATGAAAGCTATTACGATGAAATTTGCCAGAATGGAAGCAAAAATTAAGTACTCTTAGCCTATCAAGTTTCATAATGTTTGACCCATCCACTGATTTTTGGGGATTTCTGAAGCAACATTTTTTTAAAATGTTAGCAGATCGATAGCCATGCCTCCCTGTCCTTCTTCCTTCCACTTTGATTGGCTTGCTAAGGCTTCTGGGAAATGGAGTTTTTTCTCTCGTTATGGCGAATTGCTTCATTAATGGTCAATATTCAGAGGCTTCGTTCTCCTGCATTATGAAAGCTATTATGATGAAATTTGCCAGAATGGAAGCAAAAATTAAGTACTCTTAGCCTATCAAGTTTCATAATGTTTGACCCATCCACTGATTTTTGGGGATTTCTGAAGCAACATTTTTTTAAAATGTTAGCAGATCGATGGCCACGCCTCCCTGTCCTTCTTCCTTCCACTTTGATTGGCTTGCTAAGGCTTCTGGGAAATGGAGTTTTTTCTCTCGTTATGGCGAATTGCTTCATTAATGGTCAATATTCAGAGGCTTCGTTCTCCTGCATTATGAAAGCTATTATGATGAAATTTGCCAGAATGGAAGCAAAAATTAAGTACTCTTTGCCTATCAAGTTTCATAATGTTTGACCCATCCACTGATTTTTGGGGATTTTTGAAGCAACATTTTTTTTAAAAAATGCTAGCAGATCGATGGCCATGCCTCTCCCTCCCTCCCTCTTCCGCTCTGATTGGCTGAGAGGCATGCCAACATGGCTTCTCCTCTCAGAGGGGCTACAGCTTCATCCGAAGACATCAGAAACAAACGAAAAAAGGTACTTTTATTATTCAAATTCGTAATATTTGTAAGGGCAGTGAGCAGATGGTTCAATATCAATTCAAAAGTGCTTACAAAATGAATTTTTAATGAATTTAACGAAATAACGAAAAATTTGCTCAAGCCTAGTATTTACTAATAAAAATAAACATGGGATTAGGGAGAAAAAAGTCACTACAGTAGTTCTTTTAATTGGAAATGAATATAATTTTTTACCATTTGTAGGCAGATGGGATTCTTGCATAACCTGATTGCTTTCAATGTATTATGGTAATAATTATCCACGTTGTCATGGGTTTTTCTGTGTGACTATTGGCTTTGTTATGCTACCGAAGCACTTAATTTGCCTTGTTTGTCTGAAAGTGGTGAATTGTGAGATTACTGCAACAGATATTGTTAGACTGTTAATCAAATCAGACAAGTTCATTATTTCTCAAATAAATCCCACCCACTCTGAGCCATGTAAAATATTACTTTGTATTAAGCAAATTAAATTTATCTCAATAATGTCATGAGCTAAATACAAAAAAATCTGAAAAGTATTTGATATTGCATACTGTGAGAAGCATTGCCCACTGAGGAACACGTTAGTAAATCAAGACAAATTAGTTATTTTGTGTTTTGATACAGGATACTGAGATGAATGTAGAGACTGCATGCTTCTCAAAAGACATTTGCTGCTTCATTCCTACTGTAAGCTATACTTAGAATTAAGAAAAGACTTATCAACAGGAATTCTGTATTACATTGATGGATTTGCAACCTACAGTTTCATTTCAATCACTATTCCCTACAGTTTCATTTCCGTAACTGTTCCCTATTCAATAAGACTTTGTAGTCTTACTGCGAGACTATGGACCCTTCTAGACAGGCCCTATATCCCTGGATCTGAGCCTTAATTTTCTGCTTCAAACTGAATTATATAATTCCACACTGCCCGATAATTTGGGATAAGCAGAAAACCTGGAATCAGATCCTGGGATATAGAGACTGTCTAGAAGGATCCTTAGTTCTCTTAAACGAATGCAATTGTACTTCCTTGCTCAACTTAAGAGTCAGCAACTGCATCACGGAGGTCTGTTCAGTTGTTGATCAGGACCCAAGGAAGGGGATGTTTCCAACTCTCATCCACCAGCTAGAAGGACTGTCACCTTGCACATAAAGGGGACAGGAAACATCTTCCTCCTTGCATTCGTTTTGGCAGTTCCTCATCCAATGCAGTGATTGACTGTTAGGCTTGACTGGAGAGGGGTCAGGCCAGCTAAGGACATATAATCAGCCATCTGTGTCCAAGGATTCTGCATCATGGAGTCAACCATCCACAGCTTGAGTGTACCTGGGATAGTATTTCAGGTGATATTCACAGTTAATGGGGAGATTCATAGACAATTATTTTTCCTCCTCCTCATCCCATTACTATTTGCACTGGCAGTCATGCTATTGTTATTCATGGATTATGGGATGTCCACATCTCCAATTATGATTGTACTACGATACAGGGGATGAAATATAGGGATTTTGAAGGACAGAAAACTGAAATAAAGGGCATACACTAAAGACAGTGTACTTGCTACATGTATATGTTTAAATTCATAGTATTATTTGCTGGATCAAATATGTATTCACACACTTACACTTCATTCTATTGTGTCTTGCCTAAGTTCTGCACCAATTTGTAAAACCCTGAACTGTGTAGAGATGGATGCGTCAGTCCACCCTGAGCCCCCAGCCTGAAATAGACACAGTACATGTCAAACAGAGTTGATTAAACAAGATTGAATACAATCTTCACTTCTCATGGATAGTAGGTTTTATCTTCCAGTACTGGCCATTTAAAACATTTCAGCTTTACTATGCATTGCTTGAATCTAAACCCAAGCCACAGACACATCGATAAGAAAGAAGAATTCTAAAGATAAAAGCAAAAAAGAAAATACATTGTTGATGTGAGGGTTTGTTTTTTTCAAAGTACCAAGAAAGAATTCTCCTGATAGCGAAAAATAAAAATGCTGCTTCTTAAATTACTCTTTAGTCAAGTGATAAATGTAAAATGAATTTAGAGAAGTCTTTGGCTTGAAGATGTTATCCTTTAAGCCAAAGCATACAGATTATTCACTAGAAATATGTATAAGTAAAATGTCAGGCAGAAGTAAAACTCTTCATACAAGTGGAAATCCAAATACTTCCACAACCAGATCTGACTTTGACTCATATTATTTATCCAGTTGTTAACAAGTAGTATTCAGTTGCCACCTCCAACTGGTTGTGTTATTTATTGTCAGATAATTGCTTGTAATTACAACAGGTACACACTGATATGATGATATAAATTATACTGTTTTCTTCGCCGTTAATGCATTGGCGTGTTCTTCAGCTTATCATCTGTTGAATTGCCTTAGCTATATTTGACAGCCATCTTGTAAGGAAGTATGTGACTGCAATCATATATACTGTGCTAATTGTAACTTATTTATTTATTTATTTATTACATCACTTCTACCCCGCCCTTCTCACCCATCAGGGGACTCAGACCGGCTTACAATATAAAAACATACATAAAAACAGTTTATATCGCATTTAGAAAATTAAAAGATTACATTACAATTAAGAACCTACATTAAAAACTTGCATAATTATACATATAAATATACATTCACGGCGCATTTCAAGTCCAAATGGGGTCTGTCATTGAGTCATACAGTTGTCATATCTCATTTCTGCTGCTACTCTTGCCCAAAAGCCTGGTCCCATAACCACGTTTTTGTTCTTTTTCATAAAGACAAGAGGGAGGGAGCCTGTCTAATTTCAATAGGGAGAGTGTTCCATAGGTGGGGGGCCACCACCGAAAAGGCCCTGTCTCTCGTCCCCACCAGTCGTGCTTGTGAGGCTGGCGGGACCGAGAGCAGGGCCTCCCCAGAAGATCCTTGATTACACCATGGGTCATAGAGGGAGACACGTTCGGACAGGTAAGCTGGGCCGGAACCATTTAGCACTTTACAGGCAAATGCCAGCACTTTGAATGGTGCTCGGTAGCTAATCGGCAGCCAGTGGAACTGACGTAGCAGAAGGGTAGTACACTCTCTGTACGTTGCTCCAGTTATCAACCTGGCTACCTCCCGTTGGACTAGCTGAAGCTTCCGAACAGTCTTCAAAGGCAGCCCCACGTATAGTGCATTGCAGTAATCTAATCGGAATGTAACAAAAGCGTGGGCCACCATGGCCAAGTCTGGCTTCCCAAGGTACGGTCACAGCTGGCACATAAGTTTTAATTGTGTGAAGACTCCCCTAGCCACTGCTGAGACCTGGGGTTCCAGGCTCAACGATGAGTCTAGGATCACCCCCAGACTGCGCACCTGCACCTTCAGGAGTGTGACCCTGTCCAGCACAGGCTGTAACCCTATACCCTGTTCAGCCTTCCGACTGACCAGGAGGACCTCTGTCTTGTCTGGATTCAGTTTCAATTTGTTGGCCCTCATCCAGTCTGACACAGCGGCCAAGCACCGGTTCAGGACCTGGACAGCCTCCTTAGTGAAAGGTGGAAGGGAGTGACAGAGCTTGACATCATCTGCGTACAGATGACACCTCACCCCGAAACTCTGGATGATCTCTCCCAGTGGCTTCATGTAGATGTTAAACAACAAGGGGGACAGTGCAGACCCCTGCAGGACCCCACAAAACAATGGTTGTGGGGCTGAGCAGGTGTCCCCTAGTGACATCATCTGGGACCGATCCTTCAGATATGAGTGGAGCCACTGTAAAACAGTACCTCCCAACCCCATCCCCGCGAGGCATCCCAGAAGGATACCGTGGTCAACGGTATCGAAGGCCACTGTGAGGTCCAGCAGAACCAGTAGGGACACACTCCCCCTGTCCAGTTCCCGGCATAGATCATCCACTAAGGCGACCAAGGCTGTCTCGATACCATGCCTTGGCCTGAAGCCAGACTATGCTGGATCTAGAAAATCTGTATCATCCAAGAATCTCTGGAGTTGTGAGGCAACCACATGCTCCATGACCTTGCCCAAGTAGGGAAGATTGGAAATGGGCCAAAAGTTTCTGAATTGAGTGGGGTCCAGTGATGGCTTTTTCAACAGTGGTTTGATCACAGCTGTCTTTAGGCTCGCTGGAAACTTGCCATCCCAAAGGGAGGCATTCACTACCACCTTCACCCACTCAGCCAAACCCTCTCTGGCTTCTCTCACCAGCCAGGATGGGCAGGGGTCTAGGATGCATGTGGGTGGTCTCACTTCTCCAAGGATCTTGTCCACATCCTCGAGCTCCAGTTTTGATGAAATGAATCCATCAAAACTGAACAAGCAGATGTTCGTGCTACATCCTCAGAGACTGCCGTTAACATGGCATCAAAATCAAAGCGGGCTAGAGCAAATTTGTCCGCAAAGAACTGAGCAAATGCTTCACAATGGGCTGTTAAGTTGTCAGGGATCCCGTCTTGAGGGACGGGATATAACAAATCTCTGACAACTCAGAACAGCTCCGCCAGATGGTTCTTTGTGGGCGCAATATTAGCTGCAAGGAAAATATTCTTTGCAGCATCTATTGCTGTGGCATATACCCTAAGATAGGAACACAGCTGTGTTCGGTTTTGCTCGCTCGGCTTCGAATGCCACACACACTCTAGTCCCCTCTTCTTTCGCTTCATCGCTGCCAGCTCCTCAGTGAACCAAGGAGCTGGTTTAACTCGGTTACTCGAGAGGGGACATTCCAGAGCAATCATGTCTATTGCCCTAGTCATCTCCCCTTTCCAGAAAGAGACCAGAGTATTGACAGGATCACCTACCAAGGAGGCGGGAAACTCCCCAAGAGCCATCAGGAATCCTTCAGGATCCATGTCTCCTGGGGCAGACCATTTTAATAGGTCCTTCACCCCAGAGAGGTTAGGGGGTGCAGTGAGACTAAACCTGATCAGGTGGTGATTGGTCCATGGCAACGGAGCGATGGTCAGCTCCCCCACACCGCCACCTTCCGCCCATCCTTGGCAGAAAACCAAATCCAGTGTGTGTCCAGCTCTGTGGGTGGGGCCTGTTCCTAGTTTGGACAGCCCCATGGTTGCCATGGAAGCCATGAAGTCCTGAGCTGTGCCTAAAAGGTTGGCCTCCGCATGGACATTGAAGTCCCCCAGCACAATGAGCCATTGGGACTCCAATACCATGCCCGAGGCCACCCCAGCTAGCTCAGGTAGGGAGACTGTAGTTATCCTGCTAACTGTTTTAGAATAATCCTTCCCTCACAGTATGCTTAATTAAACTGGGCTTATCTACACAGATAAAAACATATGGACTCACATTGAACCCAACAATAAGTGTCTACATAATGACCAGTGAGCATTCTAGGTTTTCTGCCCTTCACCCAACTGAAGGTGTTTTCTACACTGTCAAATAATGCAGTGTAGGGGCACTAACCTGCATACATCTACAGAATGGACACAGGCTAATGTGATTTAACCTGTAGTAAGATGCTTAATACGACTGGACTCTAGATTAAAGAAAACACAGGGGGAAAGTCTGAATCCTGCTTCAGGATTTGGCTCTTCCCGTGTTTTGGGATAGTAGAGAATAACAAGATAAAACACAGGATTGGATTAAAAGGGAGGACACTTTATTGAACTAGAATTTATTTAATCTGAGATGAACCTGGAGTGGAGCAAGAGCAGGGAGAAACCTGATGCACATTTAGCTGGGGTTAGGTGTCACAGTTGCTTACCTCTTCAGCCATCTCTTGGGCAAAACATTTGAACCTCAAGAACTGCTCCCTTGCCAGCCATCTTCTGGAAGGCAAACTCAGGTCACTCCCCTCCCTCCAGATTCCAGAGAAAACCCTCCCCATCCTATCATATAATTATAGAGTTGGAAGAGATGACAAAGTCCATCCAGTCCAATCCCTTGCCATCAAAAAGTCCATCAAAACACTCTTAAAAGATGGGCATTCAATCTCTGCTTAAAAACCATTGGGAGAAGGAGATTACATTGCACTCCAGGGCAGCATATTAAACAGTCAAACATCTTTCACCATTATCCAAGAGTGGCTGGGAGATTCTATGACCTGCTATCTCCAAAGACAGGTGACTAAATTGCTCAGCATCTCCAACTTAATAACCTCTGGAAAAGATAAAATTTCTCGTCACAGTGAATGATGGCAATTCATCTTCTGTGTATGCCACTTCCTGTTAGGAAGTAGGTACCTTTCACAGTCAGTCAGCTTCAGTACCACCATTATCAATCCAACTCTAGACAATTCACACCCTCTAAAGTTGGTTTTCCAGAAATCTGCATTTCTTGATGGGTCAGCCTCAAGTGCAGGCTCTTTTCCCATCACTCAGATCCAATGATTTAAACAGGAAATTCCAGAGTCATACCCTTTACCAAGCAAGTGTCAAGGTGTACACCAAAACTCTCATGTTTCCTTTCACTAGTGAAATCCTATTTACAGACACATTCATAGCCAATTGTTTAAGTCCTTTACAAACAGTATGGGATATGCAAAAATCCTCAGGTAAAGGTGAGAAAGGAGCCCCCAGGGGTGCAGCTGAGCTGCTGAACTTGCTGACTGAAAGGTTGGTGGTTCAAATCCAGAGAGTGGGGTGAGCTCCCACTGTTAGCCTCAGCTTCTGCCAACCTAGCAGTTTGAAAACATGCAGATGTGAGTAGATTAATAGGTACTGACCTCTTTGATCTTTGGGGGAGACCCTACTTCAGCCTCCGCCTCAAGCGCGGCTTGTGGGGACGAGAAGGCCTTCTCCGTGGTGGCCCCCCGGCTGTGGAACTCGCTCCCCAGGGAGATTAGGCAAACACCCACCCTCTTAGTCTTTATGAAAAGCTTAAAAACCTGGCTTTTCCAGCAGGCTTTTGGAGAGTGAATACTCTCCCCATGTCAGGTTACTGTTCCAGTGACCATTACTATATTTGATACACTTTATTTTATCTCAACAGTTAGAAACAATTTTAACGTCTACCTCATCCCAAGTTTCCTATCAATTGCAGCACTTTGGCTTCCTACTTCATTCTCTTGTATACATTACACACTCCGTGCACTTTGGCCCAGTTCGTTTTTATAATCTTCGCTCAGTTTTTTAGATTATGTTAAGTTAATATTACCTTTTTTAATGTTTAATGTGCATAATTGTATTTTTGTGATGTGTTTTTGTTGTTCTGATTATTGTAATTACCTGGGCTTGGCCCCATGTAAGCCGCCCCGAGTCCCCTTCGGGAGATGGAGGCGGGGTATAAAAATAAAGTTATTAAAGTTATTATTACTGTTCCAGCAGAAAGGTAACCGTGCTCCATACTGTCATGCCAGCCACATGACCTTGGAAGTGTCTACAGACAATGCCGGCTCTTCGGCTTAGAAATTGAATGCTGGAATTTACAGTTTATGGAGAGGTATTTAGAATACTCAATCAGAAAATTCTAGGCTTTTAGAAAAATATAGAATTCCACAGAACATGAGCAAAGGGTCTTATAATGAAATAATTGTCCTCTAATTATGTAGTCTAAATGGGTGTCTTATACTTGGCTGTATTAAAATGTAAGATTGATCCAGGTGGTGGTAATATCTGAATTATTTTTCTTTGATTTCATGGATATTTTAGCTTTTATATAGATTTTCTATAGTACTGTGAGCCTATGTGTTTAATACAAGGCAAGCAGTGTATATGTGGTATTGATTAAACTGGAAATGAATCATGTGAAATGTCCTCTTGCAAGTCCACTTAAAAATGATATCAACCACAGGTTTTGTGTTTATTCTTTAAAAGATATTGAATTGAACAGATGCCATGAGATAGCTACTTACAAGTTTGTGAAAATAACAGACCATACTAGCAGATTTGGACAGCTGTAAACAAAAAAGTATCTTTTCTAAACTCTGACTGAAGTTATGAGGAATATTTTCTCCAGCCTTATCTCATGGTTTTATAAAATAAAACACTGATCTGAGTTTAGAAATTCATCGGGCCTAGCTATTCATCATCTGGGAAGCTTAGGGAAATGTTCATCTTTTGCAAAGGGAACAGATATCCCTGGCTGCTAATCTGAGAACAATGACTGTGAATTAATACAGGCTTGATGAAGGACACAGCTTTGTTTCTTGGGAGCTGTGTGCCTAGCTTTGTTGGATCTAGTGAGCAACAGCTGCCAGCACACTAAGACCTAGCGGCAATAGAATCACATTTTTTCCCTCTGATAGAACAGAACAAGGCAATATCAAGCACATCCACTTCAAGTGTAGCTGTTGAGGTTTCAATGCAATTCTTATTCCAAACACCTGAATTTCATACAGAGTTTATTCTACAGCACCTGTCCCACTCTTCCCCCCAGTATAATATGATTTGGATAGCCAAGACTGTTCTAAACATGGTAATCCTTGATGGAGGAACCTGACAGAGAGGCTCATGGCTGGAAGCCATTGATAAATGCAGCCAGTTTATTCAGATGGATTTTAAAAGTAACTAAGAACTACTTATTCCAAATGTTGAAAATAGACTTTTATCCCTTTGTGTCTGAAGCATTTTCTCCCCTGTGCCAGCTTATGAATCAGAGAGTTTGAGCACAACAAGAAAACAATACAAAGGGGAAAGAAAACCTGAAATACACAACATACCCTTCCCATGGGTGCAGTGTCATACTCTCACATTACTTCATGTGCCTAGGAAGCATAGTTACTAGAAAAAAGACAGCATGTTATGTTTTCCAACACTTTCATTTACAGAATCTGTCTGCTTCACAGAGGACATCAATCTCCCAGAGTTTTCCTCAACATAAATGGAAGGGGGTTAGTGATGGAACATGCATAACATCTGCATCACTTCCAAGAAATGTGCATAATTAGCGTTTCAGCATCTTAAATATGGCATGGAAATAATGTGATCTCTATTATTATGGTTTTTAACCACATGGAGCCTCCAGTAGTGCAGCAAATTAAACTGCTGAGTTGCTGAATTTGCTGACAGAAAGTCTGGCAATTCAAATCCGGGGAGTGGGGTGAGCTTCTGCTGTTAGCCCCAGCTTCTGCCAACCTAGCAATTTGAAAACATGCAAATGTGAGTAGATCATTAGGTACCACTCCAGTAAGAAGATAACGGTGCTCCATGCAGTCATGCCAGCCACATGACATTGGAGATGTCTATGGACAATGCTGGCTCTTCGTCTTAGAAATGGAGATGAGCACCAACCTTCAGAGTTGGACACGACTAGACTTAACATCAGGGGAAAACCTTTACCTTTACCTAAGCACATTAGAATTATTTTTCTTGAACCTAGTTTTACACAGGGATATCAGGTTTCTAAAAATGAACAATGCTGACTTTCACATGCCAAATGCTTTACTGGGAGCATAAATGTGATTTTTAGTAACCACAACCTATACTACACTGATCTATTTTTAAGCTCATCAGATACATGATTCAGAATAGTAAATAGGCTATGTCAGACCCATGCACTGCTATATTAAAGTTATCGGAATTTCACAAAAATTGAGTAGTCTACAAAAAAATCCCAACTACTTTTAAAGTGGGACACAGTATATGTATAATATGCCTTAGAAAAATGGATCAATAAAATTGAATGAATATTACTAGTATTTGCTACAATTATCTTAAAAAAAAGATCAATATGAAAAATGCTAGTGTTTCTTCTTGTTCATTAAAATCACCTGATACCATACTTAGCAAGAGAATCAAAACTTTACTACTGGTTTAATCCATTGCGCCACCAGGGGCTCCGTAGATCCATATGACATGAATAGAAGAAGCTTATGAATGGGAGGGGCTGTAAAATTAATAATAGTAGTAGTAGTAGTAGTAGTAATTTATATATATCTTGCATCTATCTCCTTGAGGGGACTCAGGGCAGTTTCCAAAAAAAGAATGGCAAACATCCAAAGTTGTAATGTCAAAAGTCAGAGGCCAATAAGAGAGCAAAAACAGAGTTTATTAAAGCAAATGTACAAAAATAGCTCAACAAACACAAAAAGGCTTTAAACACTTAACTTTCAGTTAATGAATGAGCAAGAAAAAACCCCAAAAACAAAAACTGGCAAATAATCCGGATTAATCAGAGTTATAATCCGGATTAAATTTAGAGTCCTAGAACTTGACTCAAGAGTGCACAATGGGCTGAAAAACGAGGGAAAAAACTAAGACAAGCAGTATTGAAGCCCACAAACCCTTCCCAAAACTTAAACGTTCAAAAGGAGTTCAAAACCAAACAAACGCCCAAACTGGCCTAAAGGACTCTCAGTTAAGAGCAAACAAGCCAGCGGAACAGCGAGACGCTGGCAAGCCCACAGCAACCGCTGCAGGAACACACACCAAACCAGGAGTTAAAGGAGTGGAGCAGGAAAGCGTCGTCAAGTTGGTCTGAAGTCGGGATAAGCCAGCAGCACCAAGCCATTGTAGAAGCAAACGCCAAGCCAGGAGTTAAAGGGGCAGAGCGAGAAAGCATCGTCAAACTGGTCCGGAGTCGGGATGAGCAGTCAGCCAGCCACAGAGTAGAGAACGATGCCAAACCACGGTTTGAGAGCAAAGAGCAAAGCCGAGTCAAGTTCCAGTCCAAGGTCCGAGAGGTTGAAGTCATCCAAGAAGGTCACAACACGGAATGGCACAGAGAGCCAAAGCAACAAGGGCGAACAGCAACTAATACAAAATAGTAATAACAGTGCAGTCCAGGAAAACCCACACAATTCCAGCCCTCCATTGCAGAATAACCCAGATTAAACTTACATCCATTACAAAGTCCCAGTCCAGTCTTCAGTAACACACACAGGAAACCCAATGGCGCCCAGCAACACCTTGCCACACGCAAGGTATAATGGCCAAACAACCCCAATATATCCAGGTCTCCCTGGGCTTCCAAACTATCCACGCCCAAAGAGCAGGTGTCTCAACTTCTTAATCTGAATCAGAACTCCACACAGCCAATGCCCTTGGGTCAGGCGTTCCTAATTCCTCATCAGAGTCCCAATCATCCTGCCCATGCCCAACTCTATCCACACCTGTGGACCCCCTCTCACTCCTCCAAGCAAACCAAGTGGGATCTGCTTCTGAAGACACCCAAGCTTCCCCAGCATCAGCAGTATCCATGGGCCCTGATTCTTCCCCAAGCATCTCTGGTGCCCATGCCCAGTCCGTGCCCAATTCCTCCATTAACACCTGTTCCCCAGCATCCATTTCCACCTCAGGATCCCCACATGAATCCTCCTCAGAAGACTCCCCATCAGTCTCCCTGACCCTTTTCCTAAACAAATCCTCCAACGAGCCCTCCTCGCAAGGGTTTTTCGTTCCTCTCCTGATCCCACCACTATCATTCACAGTCTCCGAAGGTGCATTCACAACATGTAATAAACCAACAAAGACAAATAAATAACCCAACCAAATCCTAGAAATAAATCCACATAAATTAAACCTATACAGTTTTAGGTAATGCAAATACATTACTTGATTCTTTTGTATATTGTTTGTTCCTTTTAATCTCTATAAAATTAACTTTTGGTAATATACTTGACCATACCAAACAATGTAATATGCAGCAATTTATATGTAGATTCCATAGTATTGGAAACCAGAATGAGATGCTAAACCCTGACATACAAAAAAAAGTTCCCACAATGCAATTATAAACTGAACTGGGAAGCATCTACTAGTTCTGCCAGTCAATCTGGCTATATGATGATGACTGGGGAAAATATTAAGGATGATCAAAAATGTTGTGAGATTCACTCCAGGGGATATTCTTAAATCTTTCATCTCTCTTCTTTCCCCTATCATAGGGATTTTTATCCTGCCTGTTTTTTTTATACAACAGTTGTTGGGCCTGTTTTACGGGAGAAGAATGTCAAAGTATGCTCTGCGAGGAATGAAATACTAAGTTAAATGTGGGGGCGTAAAGAAAGCTGATAGCCTTGCTTGGTCTCATTGATACTCAATGCACATTCTACTCAGAATGATCTCAAATAGACTATATGGGAAGGGGAAAGCAGACATAATACATTTCTAGCAGGGCTATGTGAAATTGGGAAACAATCACCTTGCATGGCAGCTCACTTTATTTTTAAAAGTTAGCCAAGGTCACAAGCCTAAGGAAATCTTAATTAAAGTTGCTGGGGAATGCAGAAGCAAAGCTGGCAAAAGGCAGTGAAGAGGGGAAGAATATGTGTGTGTGTGTGTGTGTGTGTGTGTGTGTGTGTGTGTGTGTGTGTGTGTGATGAAGCTGAGACTACTGAGTTTGACACCATCAAATTCAGAATTGGTTTAAAGGAAAAGAAGTCAGTTCATTCTCAAATTGCAAATGCCTGTTCCAGATATATCCTTTTGAGAACAGGTGCCTATACTTTCTAAAATTAAAAGATAGCTCACAGTCTAGCTATAAAGTTCATTTATTCTCAAAATGTAAGTCCCATATAACTATGTCTCATTGGGGATAGCACTGGACCTTTCTGAGGGTGATAGGACTGTGGAAGATGGTGACACCTTGGTTTATGGCTATAGAACATGTAAGGTAAGTATTTTAATCACCCTGAAGATGTTTAATTTTTCTTGAAGAAAATAAAATAAGTATATAGATCTTTCTTTTGGAACACAGAAGAGAAAATGTGAAACATGCATACTACTGAATGAACCACTAGGGCCCTGTCTACACTGCCATGCAATACAATTTGAAATTACATCACCTGCTTAATGTAGACTTGTATAGTGTAGTTCAGTGCAGTTGAACTGCATTATATAATTGTGCGCTGACCATATAATACAGTTCCAAATTGCATTATATGGCACTTTAGATCCAGCTGTAAATTGGCTGGAGTTAACTAACATAAAATACATCTGGATATTGATTTTATGGTATTTTCCTTTTGTAATGACTTCAGGGCTCTTTTCCTAGAACCTTTGTAGCTGTGTAGCCTAATATCTGATAGTCATCTGTGAAAATAGCATCTGTGCTTTTCTTGAGGTAAAGCCACAGTGGAATGAAGATAAAATATAAGTTCTCACAGGTTAAGATTTTTCAATTGTGTAAACCAGTGGTTCTTAACCAGTCAGTCCCCAGACGTTTTGCCCTTCAACTCCCAGAAATTCTAACAGATGGTAAACTGGCTGGGATTTATGTGAGTTGTAGGCCAAAACACCTGGGGATCCACAGGTTGAGAATCACAGGTGTAAACCATCCTGGGGTCATTCTCAGATGTTTATTTCTGTTTCTTAGCCTATTGTGATTGGTTAGTTCAGGTCACTATCATATAGAAAGCAAAAAGTAAGTGCAATATGTGCATTGATCATATGTATTGTGGAGGGTAATAAGAAGCCTCAATGCAGCTATATCTAGGAAGGAAAATCTTGAAGGCACCACAATGTTCAACCCCCATCCCACACTCCAGAAGGAGGCTCAGTCCCCTTCCCAGCAGCTACTACCAAACTAGCAATGCATTCACTCAGTATGCAAAAGGGTCCTTTGCATACTGGTACCTTATGGCCTGTCTATTATTATTAATATTATTACTATTAACTTTATTTATACCCTGCCTTTCTCCCCGTGGGGATGCAAGGCAGCTAACACTCCACACTAAACAAGTTTAAAAGGTGCAATATAAAGTTGAAAAGCAATGAAATAACTGTGAGATAAAAACTGAATTAAAATACAGTAAATATACTAAAATGGCCTTTAAAACTCATTCCCCCCCAATCCCACCAACAACTTCCCCAAAGGCTGCCCTTTATTCTTCCCCAAATGCCTGCTTGCAGAAGAAGGTCTTAACCTGCCTGCGGAAGGCCATCCTAGTCTCTTGGGAGGGAGTTCCATAGTCTGGAAGCAGCCAACAAAAAGGCCCTCTCCCATGTTCCCATCAACACACTTGAGTGGGTGGTGGGACAGAGAGAATGTCCTCCCCAGTAGATTGTAAATGTCTACTGTCTACACCACTCATAAAACCCAAAGCAGTCCAGAAGTTGCTCCTGTCTGTCTTCATGACATCCAGGGACCTCTGGTCCTTAACATGATTAGTAAACCAGGTTGAATTATTCTATTCCTCAGTAAGGAAGGCTGTGGAATGCTTTGACGTTTCATCAAGACACTTGAGTAGCCCTGCACTTTGGGCAGAATGTGGATAGCAGTCTGGCTGTTGACCACATAAGCTGGCACCACCACCACCTTTTCCCTGTGCTCGTCAGGTCCATGTTGCTATCACCACTGCAGATGGCTGCAAAACTCTGGGATAGCCAGCATGACCAGGAGAAGGAGGGGGCAATATTCCACTCCTTCTCCCGGGTCACACAGGCCCTTCTGCTGATATCAGTACCAGGTGCCCACAAAGATATGGAAATCTTGCAGCATTCTGCAGCAGGCAGAATGTTGCAACAAGGAAAGTAAGGAAACAGTCCAGCTGGGCCTAATCAATTCATGAAGACTCTGCCCCACAATGGCTATGGGTTAGGAACAGTGTGTGTAAACACTTCTGAGGTCTTCAGGCCAGTCAGGAGCATTTCTGTTCACTGGCCAGTGTAGACAAGCCCTAACTGAAAGAATGAACTTGGTATCATAACCTTTCAGAGACTACAGGTACACCTGCACAGTATAATTAATGCAACTTGACACCAATTTAGCTGCTATGGAATCCTTGGAATTTTAGATGTACATAATCGTTAACCCTCTCTGCCAAAGTATGTTGGTTATCAAACTCTGTTTGCTGTCCTCTGATTCCACAGAATACCAGCGCTAGTCTTCCGTTTTTTGTGAGCAATTTAGACACAAAAGAAATAACTGTTGTAAAAATTTGGTATGAGAGAGAGATTTTGTTAGCTGACTTGCTTCCTCAGTTACCCAGCTTGATGTAACACGAGACAACTTTAATCCTGGCCTTTAAAAGAGTTTAATAAAATCAATAATATGTCACCTGAGACTGAAAGTGTCCTAGCTATGGTTCTTCTCCTGAAGAATCCTGATGTTTTCCTTTGAATCATGTTCACTCTATCACATTCAACAATTCACAATGGTTTTGTTACTAGAAAGTAAAACATCCATTCTGAACTTGATGTTCCCATAGGTGAAAGTAAACCTACAACATTTTGAAGTGGGTATTTCCATGCAAAGATGTGAGGAATCTCTGGCTCCATCTACACTGCTATGTAATACAATGCTGCATTATATAACAGTGTAGATGGGATCAAAGACTTGAACTGCTTAGTTAAATATTCTCCTCCCACCTTGCTTTGTCTGCTTTACTCTTTAGCTTTACTCTCCTATATGCTGTCCTGATTTGTTTGCTCCCTGCTACATCATTTATTTGTGAACTGAAAGAAAATGGGTAGATGTGATTTCCCATCCTTTTCTTCTCTCCCTCCCCCCTTTCTGTGAAACATTTTATAAAGGTTCTTATGCTGTGTGTCTTGTGCAGTGATGCTCAAATGTGCCTAACAGTTTCTGTTACAAGTATAGAAAAAAATCAGAGAGGAAAGGAAGGAAGGAATACAATTAACATCCTGGTGAATCTAGATTTCCCTTGTCGACACAGAGGCTAAAGATGTGAAACCATGGAAGAAAGTAAGTCTTCCCCCTCCCATTATTATTCCATCACTTTCCAATGTATCATAGAATCATAGAATAGTAGAGTTGGAAGAGACCTCATGGGCCATCTAGTCCAACCCCCCGCTAAGAAGCAGGAAATCGCATTCAAAGCAGCCCCAACAGATGGCCATCCAGCCTCTGCTTAAAAGCTTCCAAAGAAGGAGCCTCCACCACAATCTGGGGGAGTGAGTTCCACTGCCGAACAGCCCTCACAGTGAGGAAGTTCTTCGTGATGTTCAGGTGGAATCTCCTTTCCTGTAGTTTGAAGCCATTGTTCTGTGTCCTAGTCTGCAGGGCAGCAGAAAATAAGCTTGCTCCCTCCTCCCTATGACTTCCCCTCACGTATTTGTACATGGCTATCATGTCTCCTCTCAGCCTTCTCTTCTGCAGGCTAAACATGCCCAGCTCTTTAAGCCTCTCTTCATAGGGCTTGTTCTCCAGACCCTTAATCATTTTAGTCGCCCTCCTCTGGATGCTTTCCAGCTTGTCAACATCTCCCTTCAACTGTGGTGCCCAAAATTGGACACAGTATTCCAGGTGTGGTCTGACCAAGGCAGAATAGAGGGGGAGCATGACTTCCCTGGATCTAGACGCTATTCCCCTATTGATGCAGGCCAAAATCCCATTGGCTTTTTTAGCTGCCGCATCACATTGTAGGCTCATGTTTAACTTGTTGTCCACGAGGACTCCAAGGTCTTTTTCGCACACACTGCTGTCAAGCCAGGCGTCCCCCATTCTGTATCTTTGAATTCCATTTTTTCTGCCGAAGTGAAGTATCTTGCATTTGTCCCTGTTGAACTTCATTTTGTTAGTTTCGGCCCATCTCTCTAGTCTGTCAAGATCGTTTTGAATTCTGCTCCTGTCTTCTGGGGTGTTAGCTATCCCTCCCAGTTTTGTGTCGTCTGCAAACTTGATGAACGTGCCTTCTAACCCTTCGTCTAAGTCGTTAATAAAGATGTTGAACAGAACCGGGCCCAGGACGGAGCCCTGCGGCACTCCACTTGTCACTTCTTTCCATGATGAAGACGATGCATTGGTGAGCACCCTTTGGGTTCGTTTGCTTAGCCAATTACAGATCCACCTAACAGTAGTTTTGTCTAGCCCACATTTTACTAGTTTGTTTGCCAGAAGGTCGTGGGGGACTTTGTCGAAGACCTTACTGAAATCCAGGTACGCTACATCCACAGCATTCCCTGTATCGACCCAACTCGTAACTCTATCGAAAAAAGAGATCAGATTAGTCTGACATGACTTGTTTTTGGTAAATCTGTGTTGACTATTAGCAATGACTGCATTTGTTTCTAAGTGTTTGCAGACCACTTCCTTAATGATCTTTTCCAGAATCTTGCCTGGTATTGATGTGAGGCTGACTGGACGGTAATTGTTTGGGTCGTTCTTTTTTCCCTTCTTGAAGATAGGGACCACATGCGCCCTCCTCCAATCTGCTGGGACGTCTCCTGTTCTCCAAGAACTCTCGAAGATAATTGCCAGTGGTTCTGAAATAACTTCCGCTAGTTCCTTCAATACTCTTGGATGTAGCTGATCTGGCCCTGGGGACCATCTTATATCATGTGGTAGAAAACTAGAACACATGGTAGTGTCAGAGAGGAATTTGAATAACAACGATGTCCACAACAGTTTATATAGAATATTGTCTGCATGCTTTTAAAAAGATAAACCTTAATCACTGCCCTTCTGGCAAATTAATAAATTAGGAAAAGGGAGTTGGACTGGATTGCCCATGAGGTCCATGGCAGGGGGTTGGACTGGATGACCCATGAGGTCTCTTCCAACTCTATGATTCTATGATTACCTGGAGGCTGTTGGGGTCTTTTTAAGCATAAACCCAAGACAGCAGAGTGAATAGTACTGCCACCGGGGTGTTCTTTATGATAGAATACCACTGGCTGTCACCCCACAACTTAGGGTAGCTTCACTGGCTCACTTTTAGCAGTGCTGTTGAAGAAGTATACAAATCTGAACAAGAAATAGAAAAGTTCGAATTTATATAAGTTCACTCCTTAGCTTCCTACATATTGCGGGTATATTGTTCTATCTCCTAATATTGAGTTAACCTTTGGCTGCACAGTTATTATTTATTTATTTATTTATTTATTTATTTATTTATTTGAAGCATTTACATTCCACCCTTCTCACCCCAAAGGGAACTCAGGGCAGAGCACAACATATATATGGCAAACATTCAATAATCAACCATTTCTGCTCTGTTGTAACCCACATGCTTTATTTCATTATTCCAAATGTCTCTTTTAATTCTCTAGTGCTGAGAATTCATTGGTAAATAAGTTTGGTTTTTTTAAATTGTATTTTTCCAAAAGCAATGATATATTGTCATTCTTATAATCCTACACTGTTAGAGGTTTGTAATGCTTTCCTATCAATGTATAATCGTAAAATTTGCCAGTGAGTCATCAGCCTTGCAGTCCTGTATTGATAAAATATGTGAGAAAAGAGATTCCCTCTGACTTAGTAAATCCGACAGCTACTGTGTAATCTGAGACTATCTGGAGATGCCATGTTTGATTTTAAAAGTCAGATATTAATTGTATCTGGAGTAATGCTCATGGAGTCAACAGTTTGTCCTATTAAAACTAAAACATTGGCTTGGCTAGCATCCCATTAGTGTTAAATTTTTACTGAGAACAATCACTTTCACTCATTGAAATATTTATCTTTCACTCTGGAACTTGTTTCAATTCCTCTGCATTACAGTTCACACCTCCCTAATCAATTGTGACTGTTTTTACACTTTTGGTCTTTGCATGTTAGGCCACAATTTCAGTACAGAATTGTATTTACTGTATTTCATGTTAAGATCCATAATCAGTTTAAAACATAATGTTTCAGTTAATGGATCAATAAAACAAGTCAGGAATGTGTAGTAGTAATAATGATTAACATGAGGCTATTGTTGTTTAGACATATCATGAAGCAATATGATTCATTCATAAAGACAATAATGCTTGGCAAAGTAGAAGGCAGTAGGAAAAAGAGGAGAACAGTGTCACAGGTGGATAGACTCAAGGAAGTCACAGCCCTGAGTTTGCAAACCCTGAACAGGTTTGTAGACTTGGAGGCCTCTCATTCATAGGATTACAATAGGTAAAAGTTGACTTGGTAATATTAACTACAACAAAAATATTCATAGCCAAATGATTAGTTTTCTGCTTAATCAGTTTCATGACACCTGAATCCCAGAATGTACTAAACACTGATTTAAAATTACCATATTTTTATCTTTCGTCTGTGTTTTCCTTATTCAAAATTATTTGTGCTATATGAATCCTTGCAGTACATGGAGACAACTACTCTCACAACAGTGAGGAGCTTATTGGTGGTTTATATTTTCCTTTTAGGTGGGGCATTTTTGGCAGTCTGTGCAGTCCCAACAGAGTTCTGAGAGCAGAGAAGTTGACCAACTTTATTTTATTCAGTGGCTGGGTTGGCAGAAATTCACTTCCAAACAAAAAGGCTGTACCTTACCTCACTACTACACATTCAGTATCTATACTAAAGGTCCAAACCATATGGTGTACATACATAACAGAATCTATTCAAATAATTTTTGACATATAAATAATATACTTCAGTTGCAACCACTGCATTTGCATATGTGTTTTCTGAAACCTTGGTAGTGCCATAAGACCTTTCTGCACAAATAGGTTTTTGGCTGCTGATATTAAGCTGGTTTGGCAATGGAATTTTAATATTTGTTATATTTTATTACATTCAATTTAAACTTGGAAAAGAGATCTGCTCCACTTGTAAACACCTGATTCTTGCTCTTCTTTAAAGGCCACCAAGGAGACTAATCACCGAAGCCAAAGTCTGTTTCTCTTCCTTTCTTAAAAGTTTTAGTTTTAATGAGCAGGGGAAAATTAGAATGGAAAGCTCTGTGCGTTTTAAGCTACAGTACATCAAGCTCTCAAAAACAATAGACTGCTAAATTCTTAATCTTCTTCACCCACCACAATGCAAACGATACAATTACATTATTGCAGTAAATTGGCAAGAAAGCAGGGGAATTAGTGCTGAAAAATCTACTGATTATGAATTCCAATAAATTATCTCATTTACATTTTTTTTTAAATTAAGAAATATTAAATTATTAAACAGAGGTGTGAAAAATTCTAATAAGCTTTGCTTCATTCTGTCTTTTTCAATAACATTAGTCTGCTAAAATAACTGTCAAGCTCCCAAGTGATCTAGACAGAGGATACCTGTAAGAGATAAGATCAGAAGTGTCATAGATTAGAGTCATTAGAGTCATAATTTTATATGTAATGTGGAAAGCAAACAAATGAGAGTCTATAATTATAGAATGTCAGATTTATTTGTGTGTGTTTATCACAGTGTCACTAACGGAGCAATTCTGTGCTTGGCTCATGTCAGAAGAAAGGCTGTCAGCAGCAGTGGACAACCTTCCCAGATCTGGAGGCGCATCCCACCATGATTTCCTAACTCTGGGTTAAGAAAAAGAAAAAGAAAAAACAGGGAAAAGATGCCTATTGTACTCTGGATACCTTGGGAAATAAAATAACCAATGATGGGGGGGGGGGGATTTTCTTGTGATTGAAGCCCTGGGGATGTCTTTCTTTGTTTTGTTTTTCAAAACCAGACATCACTGACAGGGAAAAAAAAGTATAAAGGATCAGCTGAAATAGGGGGCTTGTTTACATGAGTTGAAGCCTCCATATTTGCCACAAATGGACTGCTGGCTGTCTCCACAAAACTTTTTACATATGCCTCAGAGCAGCTATGATGGAATGGAATTGATGACAACCCCACTGGTGTCACAATATAAATTTAGCATCTTTAATCTGAGATTCCAAAATACTTGAAAATCTAAAATTGGTCACATGAGTGCTGCAATAGTGACACCTTTGCTTTCTCCTTATTCTATGTAAACAAACATTTTTTTGAAAATATTGTTTATAAAACTACCATATGGCTCTGTGTATGAAACATAAATAAATACTGTGTTTAAACTTGGGTCCCATGTCCAAGGTATTTCACTATGCATGTAATACCTTTGGAAGATATATTCCAAGATCTCCATGGATACCTAAAACCATGGGGAAGAGTAAATCCTATATTTCGGCTACACCTGGATTGGAAGCACACCATAGAATCACACTGGGGAATCTAAAGAGGCCCACAAACACTTCCAGGGAGAATATTTTTGTGAGTGTGGGTAAGTGAAACCATGAAGATCACCTCTGTGAAGAAGGGTGTTGTGAAAATATATGCAAACACATATATTCCAAAATAAAACAAACCTCAAACCCAAAGTACTTTTGGTCCAAAGCATTTCAGATAAGGGATACCTAACCCTTATCACAAGAAAGACAGCAGTGCCTCATCACAGCACACTACTACAAGTAAATAAATACCGCTGTTCCAAAACCTAATACCTTTGTTTTTGCAAGAATTATTAAGCTGTACCCGTTTTATACAAAGCAGTGACTAGGGAACTGGTATTTGCTCTTCCTTTATCTCTCAGCCATGCAAAAGTAGAGTGGAAGCTTACTGTCATAAAACTCTCCTCCCTAGATTGTGGATGTAGTTGAGGACTAGGAAATCTTTGGAAGATACCCTTGAGGGATTCAAACTACACTACCTATCATCCTATATCTCTGTTCACATTAGTGATATTGTTGCTGAGGAAATTCCTATGTGGCCAGCTGAAGGATGAGGCAAGGCCTTCCTGTCTTATTTGAGATCTGTCAGTTCTGGAACTTTTTTTTTCAGTTGTGTGCCTTCAAGATGTTTCTTACTTATAGCAAAACTATCATGGGTTTTCCTCTCAAGATCTATTCAGAGGAATGTTGCATTTTCCTTTCTCTGAGACTGAAAGAGCACAACTTGCCCAAGATCACCCTGTGGTTTCCATGGCCAAACAGGCATTTGAACCCTTCTCTCTGGAATCATACTTCAACATCAAACGACTACACATGGTTGTTGCTCCATAAAATAATTTAAACAATACTAATTTTCACTTTAAAATGAAAGTTTCAGACATGGTAACATGTATAAATTTTGAGGGGCTGATTCAAGTGTATGTTCTCATGATTGAAACAAAAGATGTGGAAGTTGGGGTAGGAGTGTAAACAACAGGGCTTTTTGATTCTACAGTCTATTCTTTAGCTTCTTTTAATTATTTATCCTCTACCTTCTTATATTGCCTGTAAACATTTGTAACAACTTGAACAGTATTTTGTTGTTTATCAGATTAAGGCAGACATTTGATTACACTGGTGAAATTGTTGTAGGACTCGGGTCTTTTTAATCAATTTTGCAGAAAGAAAGCAATGCAGACTTTGAAAAGGAAAGTTCATACTGGAGAACTTAAGCCTCTCCCTATAGATCTTTCCATTTTTTTTATTCAAACAATTACAGAATATTATCTGATCAAGCAGTTTTCTTCTTTCAATGCTGATTCCTAGAATAACTTAATGTAACCCTCAAATCAAGTTAAAGAAGATACTAAGCAGTTTATAGATTTGGTAATTAGTGACTCTTCTTATCAATGAAAAAAAAATAAACTACTTCTTTCCATCCAGCTGGAACTTCACATAAGCCTGTATAAGCCACCAGACTGCATAACTGGTGCATTAGAGCTGAAAATGAGATGGAGGATATATAATACTGCCCAGGTAATCCTGCCTAGAGCTGAAATGCCTGTGGAGGCTTCTAGCATCCAGAAAGGTTATTACCTTTAAGATTTTTTCCCCTAAAACCTACTGAAAGCTTGAGGAAAATACATTTTCCTTCTGTTCTCAATAAATAAATATATACAGCAGGTAGATTTTACACAACTCGAATTGTGTATTCGAGTTGTGCTAGACCTTAGCAAAACATAGGAACATCTACACTGTCATATAATGCAGTTTAACATAACTGAACTGCATTATACAAGTCTATACTGGGCAGTGTGGTGGGGCCTTAGTTTTTGTAAGAGTAATTGTTTAAAAAAGTAAACAAAAAGTTTACATTGTTGGTTCTACCTCCTATCAGTGCTGCCCCAGACCACTATCCTCTCTGATTAAAGATGTTATGAAATGTAGACCCATGTCAATCTAGCAACCTAGTCTTGGGAAAGGCTGGTTCAGATGGCTTTGCTTTCATCTTAATGCGGATGTTTTCAGTTCCAGTTCACAATGCAATTAGAATTAAAATCTGAAGTTCTCTTTATCCTAAATTTATTTTCATGCACTGAAATCCTAAATTACCCAATCCCTCCAAAGTGGATTGATCCGATCTTATACAATCATTCCACAAGTGCATCTCATGTTACCATTTTACACTTAAAATGAATTAAAAGATGCAGAATTCCTAATGCAGACATTCCTCAAGTGGAATTCTTCCATTAGGAATCTTACAGTGTGCTACGTATGTATGTCTTGACAAAGCTTTCATTTCCCCCTGTTATTCTGGATCATTTCTTTCTGTGCTTTACTGGTACAAATGCACATGCTGATAAAACATTTTAAAAAAGGCATCTTGTTGCCTAAAATTCATTGGAAGAGGTTGCAGAACTATTCCTTCTTATATATTTGAATGGTCAAAGTAAAAAAAAAACCTGCTTGTTGTTTTACTGATATTACTTATTGATGTCATTTAAACTGTGGTGTATTTTAATGCCTTTTTGCCAAAATTTCTCTTTAAAATAAATCAATATTTTTCTTTTTAAAATCTTTAAATAAAGACATTGTGTTACTATTTTGTCACATTATTGTTGTAATTTTAATTACAGTATTTTATAATGATACTATCTTTTTTAAAAGTAACATCATTGTGCCCTTGTAAATCCAAAAATAATGTATTGCTGATAATATTTCTTAAAAGATGTTATTTCCAAATTCTGTGAACAGCATGTGTTGGATTCGATCATTCTTTTTGAAAAATGCATATGTAGAAAATTAAAGGATTCTGTCAAGAATTCTTCTTTTCAACTCCTAACTGGCCCAGAAGATCCTGGGCTAGTTTAGACAAGAGGGATAGTCCCCTAAGGAACATCTTCAGACATTTTGCTGCCAAAAGTGTATTTAAAGAAGCCATTCAGGCTGACAGGAGATTCGGTAATAGGACTGTTTGCTGCCCTCCATCATACACGAGGGCATTGTCTGCGTGTGTAACACGCAGACAATCTAAAGCCATTTAGAGGGCTTTAGATTGCCTGTGCACCGGTACACCTGGCTTCACAATTTTGTTACCTCTTGCTCATAATTCCACCAAATGCCAGTTTGCTGCCTGCTCAAACAAGTTGTATACAGCAACATGGATGGTGCTGTTGGGTAGGGCTGAAATATTAGCCCAATTATATCCCCTAAGTGAAACTCGGATCTGTGGGGGGGGGGGGGAGCCCTGAAACTGAACAAGAAGGCAAACAAACAATAACTTTGGCCAAAGGATCCATCTGGGCTCACTCTTGCTTTTAGTCCAACCTAATCACAGCACTGGTCAAGACAGGTAAAATTAGTTCAAGCATCAGTATTTTATTTCAGAGTTACACAAAGAAAGACAAAATGTGCATGAGCAAATTCTAATACACATGTGGTAATCCTTATCTGAAGTCTATGTGACCAGCACAGCACCTAGCTAGAGCTTGTTTAAGAGGTAAGATGTTCTCAGGGTGTGGCACTGTATTTAACCATAACTTCTGGTTGTTGGCCCAGGGCACATCATATTCACAGGTGCAGCATTTCTATCTCTGTCACATAAGTGACAGAGCACAGCAAGCAATACAGACCATGTGGAGATGTCAACTATTGTCAAGTTGAAGCTTGTCAGACTCACTAAAACAGATCAGCATGCAACTGAATCTTTAATTCTTATATTTGCCACCATATTACTGTGTGAGTCTGCTCACACTGTGTGTAAATGTCTATGAATCTGTCCAGATTTTAATCAATATTTCAAAGTACAGTAGAGTCTCACTTATCCAAGCTAAACTGGCCGGCAGAATGTTGGATAAGTGAATATGTTGGATAATAAGGACAGATTAAGAAAAAGCCTATTAAACATCAAAATAGGTTATGATTTTACAAATTAAGCACCAAAACATCATGTTATACAACAAATTTGACAGAAAAAGTAGTTCATTACACATTAATGCTATGTAGTAATTACTGTATTTACGAATTTAGCACCAAAATATCACGATGTATTGAAAACATTGACTACAAAAATGCGTTGGATAATCCAGAACGTTGGATAAGTGAGTGTTGGATAAGTGAGACTCTACTGTAGTAGCGAACCACAGCAACTCTGGAGGTGCTATTCTGTGAATCTGCTGAGGCTGTAATGCACACTTCAGTGGAGATATCCCAAAGTAATAGGAAGACAGTGATCTTACCCAAATAAGTTCAGCACGTTGGATAGTTCCTTTAATAATCAGACTAAGGACTTTATCATACAAGGCTGACAGAGCAAAATTTCAACAGGATAATAGCATATTTGGTCACACTATCACACAACACCATGCTTGTCCTGCTGCTGCTTTGTATTTTTTCCATTAGTGTAGCACACCTTTTTTTATTTATTTATTTTTATTGCTTTTCAAGTGTTATTTTACAGCTAAAGTAAGAAAACAATTCCGTGGGGGGGGGGGGGTAAGGTTAGGAAGCGATAGGGGGGAGAAAAAGATAGAGAAAAAAGGGTGACACAATCATAAAAAAAGACATAACACACACACACACACAAAAAAGAAGTCAGACTTCCAAAAAGTCCTCCAGAGAAGCTATCTTTTCATTATTTTCCTCCATTTCGATGACCAGATGACCCTATCGCAAGGAAAAAAAAAACCTTTCACACTTCGTCTAAGTCAATTGTGAAAGTATTTCCATTCTTACTAATAAATTCTTTGAAGCTTGTCCAGTCTGTTCTTGTCTTTACATCTCTCAGTTTCTGTGTTAGAATGTCCATTTGTATCAAATCCAGTAGTTTCAGGATCCATTCATTTATAGAGGGTATCTTATTTTGTTTCCACACTTTCGCGAAGACTATCCTTGCAGCAGTACCCATTAGAAACAGCATTCTCTCCTGATTTTTATTCATTTTCCTATTTGTAAGTCCTAAAAGGTACGTTTCAGGTTTTAATGGAAATTTTGCTTGTAATATTTTTTGAGTTGTAACATGTATCCCGTTCCAGTATTTTTTTGCTTTTTTACACCTCCACCATTGATGGAAGAAAGTCCCCGTTTCTTGACCGCATTTCCAGCATTTGTTGCAGGCCTGGTTGCTAAATTTTGCAATTTTATCTGGCGTGTAATACCACCTAAAAAACATTTTATACCAATTCTCCTTTATCTCGGAGGCTATGATGAATTTCAGTTTTTTACACCATATCTCTTCCCACTGGTTTGAGTTTATGCTGTGTCCTAAATCTCTGACCCACTTCACTTGACAATTCTTAACCTGTTCCTCCTCTGTTGCCCATTGCAGCAAAATTTGATATAATATCTTAATAATTCTTTTTCCGCTTTGCATAATTAATTCCCAAGGTCCTACTGTTTGTTTAAAACCTACTTTAACGTCTTCTTTATAACATTGTGCTATTTGATAATATTGGAACCACGATGTCTTTGGGTGATCCTGTTTGATCTCCTCTTGTGTCTTTATTATCATTTCATTTTGGTTTATTTTTTTTAAAATTTGTTGATAGGTGAGCCAATTTTCTGTGCCTAATTCCCTTTTGTGCTTCGCTTCAACTGGTGATATCCACAGGGGTTTTTTTTCACAAAATCTGACTTTGTATTTCTCCCAGGTCCTAATTAAAGCTGCCCTGATGTAATGATTACCGAAGTTCCTTTCTGATTTTCTTTTATTGTACCAGAGATAATCATGCCACCCTGACCGTAGATCATGTCCCTCTAGTATTAACAGTTTAATATTTTTCAGAGTGGCCCATTCCTTTACCCAGGCCAGGTTGCATGCCTCATAATAAATCTTGATATCTGGCAGCCCTAAAACTCCTCTCTTCTTATCATCCATTAATGTTCTTAACTTTATTCTTGGTTTTTTATTTTTCCAGATAAATTTTGTTATGTCACTGTTCCACTTTTTGAACAGATGATCATTTCTAATTATAGGCAATGTTTGGAAGAGAAACAATAATTTAGGTAGAATGGACATTTTTATAATTGCAATGCGGCCTAGTAATGAGATATTTTGATATTTCCATTTCTCCATATCTTGTTTAATATTGGCCCGACGTTTTCATAATTATTTTTCACTAGCTTGGCGTTGCTGGATGTTATTATCACTCCTAAATATTTCACTTTTTTCTCTATTTTTATATCTGAATTTAGTTGTAAACTTTCCTTTTCTTTCCCGTCTAAATTTTTAGTTAGAATCTTAGTTTTTTGTTTATTTAGAGTAAACCCTGCCAATTTCCCAAATCAATTTTCTCTAACCATCTGATTGTACTTTTTACTGGGTTTTCAATTATGCAGACTACATCATCTGCATACACTCGCATTTTGTAATTTTGATTCCTGATTTTTAGTCCTTCCAGTGACTTATCTTTATTTATACTTCTCACCAATGTTTCCATGATCAGGGTAAATAAGAGTGGTGATAAAGGGCACCCTTGTCTCGTTCCTCGGTTAATTTGAATGTGTCTCTTATTTTCTTGTCCATTTATTATTAGTGTCGCTTTTTGGTTTGTATAAATGGCTTCTACCGCATTTTTAAATTTGAAACCCATATCTAATTCTTTTAGTAATAATTTTAGATAATCCCAGTTAACTTTATCGAAGGCCTTTTCCGCATCGATGAATAATAACGCTAGTTTCTTTTCATTATGTTTCTCATAGTATTCTATTGTGTTAATCAGAATTCTGATGTTATCTTTTATTTGTCTATTTGGCAGAAAGCCTGCTTGTTCTTCAGATATCCAATCCTTCATGAAATTTTTAAGCCTCTCTGCCATAATTATTGAGAAAATCTTATAATCATGATTTAATAGCAATATGGGGCGGTAGTTTTTAATTTCCGTTGAGTCTGTATTCTCTTTATGAATTAAAGATATATTAGCGTCCTCCCATGAAGCCGGGATCTCTTTTTTTCCCAATATATTGTTCATAATATCTTTCAATAATGGGCCTACTTCTTGTTTATATGTCTTATAGAAGATAGCCGTGAACCCATCTGGTCCCGGTGCCTTGTTATTTTTTAGTTTGCCAATTGCCATATTGATTTCAGCGGCCGTAATTGGGCCATTCAATAGTTCTCTTTGTCTTTCAGATAGTTTTGGTAGATTCAAATTACATAAATATGTCGTTATTTGTTCCTTAGATATTTCTTCTTTTCTATATAATTCCCTATAAAACTTTATGAATTGCTCGGCTATCTTCTTTTCCTCTACGTAAATGTTGCCTTCTTTATGGATTTTTGTTATGAATTGTTTTTGCCTTTTATCCTTTATTTTCTTTGCTAGCCATTTACTTATTTTATTTGCATGCTCATACTGATATTGTTTTATAAACTTTGTTTCTCTATTTTTTCTGTTTGTAGTATTTGTAACTGTTTTCTTAGTATTTCTAGATCCATTGCTACTTTCTTGTTTGTGGGTTTTCTTTTTAGGGTCTCCTCTTTTTCTTTTAGTTTCCCTGTTAAATCATTTATTTCTCTAGAGCGCAATGATCAGAGTGAATTCTGGGTAGTATTTTAATTTTTATTATTTTCCTTATTAGTATGTTTGTCGTCCAGGCCATATCGATTCGAGACCACATTTCGTGTCTCCCTGAATAAAATGTGTAATCTCTCTGTTTTTCATTGTGATGTCTCCATATATCTATCAAGTTTAATTCTTCCAGATGCTTTAAAAAAAATTTTGGTAATTGACTAGATTTAGTACACACTTTTTTATGCTTTCCATTACTATTGGCTTTGTCTATTCTATCATCCACTACTCCATTAAAGTCTCCCAGTATTAACAATTCATCAAATTCTTGGTGTTCTATATTTTTATTCAGTTCTGTAGCACACCTTTTAATTGATGACTAAACCCACCAATGACTTTCAATATCACTGCTTTCCTGTTATTGACTTCTACTGCATTTCCAATACGCTAGCAGTCACATGGCATCAGTGGGTGTGATTTTCTTCCTCTGCCCCCTGCTTTTCCTGAGTAAGCTATCTTTCCCTTTTTTCTATTTCTTTCCATTTCTTCCTTTTTAACATACTGATATAATTGTGAAATTGCGGTTTAAAAAACCCCCTGAAAGGCATGCTAGATAGGGCATAGGGAAGGAAGGTGGGATTATGGAGGCTGAGCAAGAGACAAAATGAGGGAACATAGATTGCCAAAGCAGCACCGTTGGGCTAATGCAGAGAAGTGTGAGAATGAATGTTCTAAAAGGTTTCCATTTGCATCAAGACAAAAGGCTAGTGTGATAAAGTCCTAAACTTTGTAGTTGATTCATATCTTATGAAATCTTTCAGTACACCATAATCTGACCAGTAACAATAATAGTACAAGTGCATGCTAAATTCCTTCTGAAGTTCAAGGTCATTTCTGTGCCTCCCTGGTTATTTGCTAGCTTCTTCGTAGGTCTTTTTCAAGAGTGCTGTTCATGACAACCTGGAAAAAGATAAGCTGGTGGGAAAACAGTCAAGCAGTGACAAGCAGAATCACTTTTGTTGGGGCACAAACTCAAGAGGAAAAGGGAATCCAGGGGAGAGAATGCCTGGGAAGCTTTCACTGCAATCCTTAAAGCAACTGCTATCTGAGGTTGCAGATGAATTCCTATATGTCCCAAGATACCTCTGTATAGCCCCAACTTTTAAAAAATGCTTTTTGGATCTGTGACCCAAGTCATGGTTGAGGATTCTGGGGCCTGAATCCAAAAAAGTAATGGTTCTTCGCTTTTGTACGCATCAGTTTAGAGTCAGTTCAGTGATCATTTGTGCTCCTGCTTTCACAATTTCTGTTGACACAGTGGTGTGTTCCTATAAAAACAGTAAAATGAATAGACAGGGATCCTCTTGTCATTTCTTTTCCTGCACAAAACATTCATACAGTTCTGCCTGGGCTGTTGCCAAAGGTGTTAACGTACTCAGATCGTATCATATTATTTCCTATATGAGCTAAATTTTATTTTCATAAAGTCATGGCTTTGTCTTTAGGCAATTTGCTGTTGATCCGTGATGAAAGTTATTGACATTTAAAAAAACAACAACACAATACCTAGGGTTAAGCAAATTCATTTTTCCTTGCCTGTCTGGTAGGTGGCTAGAGATCAAATTTGCTTTAGTCATAATGGGCTTAGAAAAGGCTTATGAAATAGGTGAGGAAATGGAAAAGCTTTAAGCAGTGATGACTTGAAGATCAAGAGATAAATTGAGAGCTTGTTAGACAGTGATTGAGGTAATATGTTATATGAGGATTTACTCATTGGCATATATACCTCAGAAGTAAAAAATGAATGGTGATATAGCACCTACTGCGTACAAATCTGTGCTTCACACTGTCTCAAAATGCCAGTGAAGTCTAGTCGGTGCAAGCAAGCAAAATGGTAGGCTTGTACAAATTGGATTATTTTATTCCCAAAAACTGTGATAAAAGAGATTTAGAGTTTCAGATAAGGGGCCTTTCCAAACTGTTTCACTGCACAGGGAATACACACACACGATGAACTTTTTGAAGGTGTGTCTGACCATCAGCTAAAGTGTCAGTTGCACAGGGATAGTCTGTCATTCTGTTATTCTAGAGTGTGATCAGGCTTCAATTCTCCGCCATCCAACTGAGCTATCCTTCCTCAAGAAGGAGCAAATAGCCTTTTCTACCCCTTTTAAAACCATGGCAGACTATGGAGGGTCTACTACCTCTTATGGTAGCATAGGTCTAGTTTTGATGAAACAAAAATAAATGGCTAAATGCAGTTGGTAGTTCCAAATAGAACAGAATTATGAAATCAACTGCTGAATGATTGAGCCAAAATTTACATAAAATCCACTGATTCAGCAGACCCACTTTTACATGACTAGCAATTAATTTAGGCCTAGAAATAAGGATAAGTTGTCAAAGGATTTCATAGCCAGAATCATTGGAGTGTTGTGTGGTTTCTGGGCTGCATGGTTGTGTTCTAGCAACATTTTCTCCTGATGTTTCACCTCCATCTGTGCCTGGCATCTTCAGAGGATCCTTTGACGATGCAAATCACAGATTCATGTGAAACATCAGGGGAAAATGCTGCTAAAGTATGGCCATACAGCCCAGAAACCACACAACATCAAATATAAACTTTTTTCAGGTTTTGGGCACTTTTAAATTGGAAATTGGGACCTAAAACAAGGTGCAGAGAGATGACTAAGAACAGTGAGCCTGTGGTGTGCTGTTTTTGATGCTTCCTTGCCCATCTTGGGTGACATGCAAATTCCTACCCACTGCTGAGTAAAGGTATTGCTCATAGTTTGTAAACTCTAGAATTAAAAATAAATTGAAAAGTTATCATCAACATGTAGCAAGCAAAACATGCCAGAACATATATTGCATTAGATAATGCCTGGCTACTAAAATGAATATATGGTATAGGAGCAGTTTTCTTTCTTTAAACACAGAAGTGCCAGAACAACACAATATGGTTTTAAAGGAATTTCCATTACATTTTGTGGATCCTTTGAGCCAGTTTAGGCACAGAAGAAACTTTTTTTTTTTTTGCAATTGAAAACATGGTGAAAATGCCCCTTTCATACTGGAAGCATTTGGAGGCATTTTTATTACTTTATAGGAGGAAATGTGGCTCTCCAAATCTCTTTAGAGGCTAATATGCCTCTCTAGCCTTCTACAGTTGTCAAAAAAAATTAACTTGCACATAAAATAATTAAAAATATATTTGTTTGATTTCAGTAAAAAATAATATCCTTATTGTTATTTGAAAGGAAAGCTAACAAGTGATATTTACAAATTGCTAATAGATAAAGAGCAGGAGCAGGATCACCTTAAAGAAATTTGAGAGTTAGATTGCAATAAGGAAATACACCCTCAAATCTGGAAAGAAATGTGGAATAAGCGTATATTAAAAAACATATCTATAAGAATAAAAGAGAATTATTATAAAGTGGTTTGGAGATGGTACCTCACACCAGTTAGATTAAATCAAATTGATAAGAAATACTCTAAGCAGTGCTGGAGGGGCTATCAGGAAATCAGTACATATATGCATATGTGGTGGTCCTGTAAATATGTTCAAAATTTTTGGGAGAACGTTTTTAAAGAAATAAAGGGAATCACCAAAACAGAAATAATAGGAACACCTGAAATAGCACTGTTGTCATTTATGGATAATATTCAAATATCAAAAGAGTTAAAGGAACTAATCGCCAACTTGGTAACAGCAGCAAGATTGTTAATAGCCAAAAAATGGAAAGGAAGGGAGGAGTGCCAATTGGAAGAATGGTATAAGGAGGTTTGGGATATTGCGATAAATGATAAATTGACATGTAATATTAAAATTAAAAGAGGGTTATTAAAAAAGGATGATTTGGGGAAGATATGGGGAAAATTTATAGAGTTTGTATATGTAGAAGGAAAGGGGGGGAAGCCTGTAAAAGAAACAATGGAATTTTGGAAATAAATATTGTAATTGGCTGGTCTGGGGTGAAGGGATAGCACTAGGTGAAGGGTAATAAAAGGTAAATAATATGAGTATGTAATATAGAGAGTGAAAATACCATAGGAGCTATGATATACATAACTCTGTATTGCAAATATGTTAAAGAATGTATAAGTTTTTAGTACTGAATATGTAAAATTCAAAAATTTTCAATAATTTAAATTAAAAACTGGGGGGAAAACGAAAGGAAAGCTAAAGTTAGCATTAGTCTGTGAAAAGTTTTATTCTAAAAATTAAAAAATTAATAGAAGTAACAAACTCCATAAGAAGTCATACAACCTATTTCTAACATGATTAAACTCACATTACTGCAAAATGAAACAATCTAATCAACATTCTGTGTTCTAATTATGCCTACCTGATATTAGAGCATTTCAGAGTTTGTTTGTATCCCCAGGCCTGTTTTATCTTGACGTACTGTAAAATCATTTCTAAAATGAGTTGGGTAATATATTTCTCTTACTGTGGCAGGTAACAGCATTGTGAGAGTAGTAAAGTTCAGAGACTGCTGCTAGGAAGTGATAATTGAAAATCCCAAGTGGGGTTTGGGAGAGGGAGCTATGAAGGAGAGAAATGGAAGTGCTCAAGGGAAAGAAACAGACTCAGTGTGGGATGTTGCAAGAGGGGAAAATCAGTGCACACAATCCTGGATCTGGAAGACCAGCAGGGTGAAAATAAATGGAATGCAGAGGCAGTCCAACCACCAGGCGAGGGAGGCATTTGCCTGTGGCGCCATCCTCCCAGGGACGCAGTTGAGCCCCCGGGAAGATGGCGCCACCCCCCGCCTCCTTCTCCTTTGGGCCTGGCTGGACCTCCCCCCCGGCCCATGCGCCCCGGCCCCACCAGGAGGCATGGCCGCATGACGCGGGAGGCGGGACCAGGGTGCACAGCATGGGAGGCGGGGTCAGGCATCGCATTGTCACGCCTTTCGCAGCGCGGGGGGGGGGGGAGCCAAAATTCATTTTGCCTACTAAGGCAAAATACCTATGGATGCCTCTGATGGAATGATACAGGAAAATAAAATAAAAAATTGGACAAATCGTAAAACTGGAAATACCTAAGAGAAAAAATGCAGGTTGTGAAGAAAATACTGAAAGATTAGAGTATTTGGGTTATTGTTACCCCCCTTCTTTTGCTTAATCCCTGAAAGCTGAGCTCTGTCAATAATACTTATTTCCCCCCTAAAAATTTGGATGTTAATAGAGCAGTAGTAGGGATGAAAAGCAAGTAACTGCATGTTTCCACCTTCCTTCTTTCCTTCCTTCATAAATTTTCAGACTGCCTTTTTATTTGAAAAAAAAATCCAGGGAAAACATCACCAGAGGCGGTTCAACCACCAGGCCAACTAGGCAGTTGCCTGTGGCGCCATCTTGTTGGAGGTGCCATCGAGGCAACTCCTGTCTCCTGCGGCCTACCTCCACAAGGTATTGAACTGCTTTTTCTGTTGATTTGTTGTAAAACATGATGTTTTAGTGCTTAATTTGTAAAATCTTAATGTAATTTGATGTTTAATAGGCGTTTCCTTAATCCCTCCTTATTATCAAACATTTTCGCTTATCCAACGCTTTTATTTTTCAGTGATTGGTTGGGGGGGGGGGGTGCCAAAATTCTGTTCGCCTACACTTGAAAAATACCTAGGGCCGGCTCTGAACATCACTAAAACAATTAAAACAATAATATTATTGAAAATTGTCACAATAATCCAACAGTTCAAAAAACCAAACTATGTAAAATATTGCCTTATAAATGACCAGGCTTCAGAGAATCGGCAGCCATTAGTCCCCTAGCTGTTACCTCTTCGCTCTCTGAATTAAAATGCCAGATCAAACCATTTCTCTCAGCAGCAAGCCAGAGGCAGTAGCCAATCAGAATGTTGGCTCCTGGCATGCTTAGCCAATCAGCTGCTGACGCATGTCTTTCCAGTTAACCCATTACATCATGGTGCCTTTTACAAATCTCCACAGTCTATACACCATTTACACACAATTTGCTGATTATTCAGCATTTGAATTGGACTTAAACAACAAATGGAAATTGGTGTTGGTTTTCCAGCACCAAGGTAATATGATCTTGATACTATGCACCAGTAGCAGCCTACTGCTGGATTTTAGTTTAGTTTAGAGATTTTAGTTTAGTTTTCCAATGATCTTCAAGGCTAACATTTTATAGAGTGTATTTAACCAATCTTGACATACTGTCATTAAAATATGGATTTCCAAGACAAGTTGACTTACGAAAGAACATCTGCCATACCAAAATAAGATTTACAAAAGTGTTATCAAGCTACGGTAACCCACCCCCTGAAATATTTATAGCTCATTAAGAGACTGCAAAGAAATATGTGTTTTTTTTCTTTTTATTAAAAACCTTTTCTGGAGGTCCAAAGTTGCGAAATTCTGAAGATTTAGAGGATCAGGAATAGACTTAGCAGCAGCTGTATCCCTCAGACACTATTTTGTCTAACTCTTTAATATATTGCATCAATTTGATGATTTCTGTATAACTTGTATCTTTCTTACTGTGTACTGTATCAATTTCTTATATGTAGTATATAAACTGTTTCTTATATGTCACAAAAAATTACTTGGAGACAGACACCGCTTCATGCCCCTGTCTGCATAATCTTCCAGGAAAGGGGAGATCCCTTCAGCTATTTCCCAAGCCAAATAACTATCAGAACCATTGTGTGCATATACAGATAGACAGAGGTGGTTCAATCATTAGGCGAAGTAGGTGGTTGCTGTAGACTCCATCCCCTGGGGGGCACCATTGAGGCACCTCCGCCCAGGTGTGGCCTTCCTGCTTCCACAGCCTGACCTGGCCTCCGCAGCAGCCGAGCCACCATGGCAGTTAAAAGTGGTGCCGAGGTGCCTTCATTTTAAAGCAGAGGCACAGAGTCACTTCCTTCAAGTGCTTCCCAAGCTTTGGTGGTGACCCAGGTGTTTTCGACTCCAGTTCCCACCAACCCCGAGCATCAGCCAAAGCAGTGAGGCTGTTGGGAGTTGAAGTCCCCACCTGGGGGCGTGGCCTGAGGAGGAGGCCACTCAAGTTTGGGTGTGGCAGCCGCAGCTTGCTCCCAGCACTAGTGAGGAATGGAGGGCGGCGGGGTGGAAAGCGGGGGCCAGGGCGACGGGGGGGCCTATGGAGCGGCCAAGGTGGGCAGCCCCTCTGACCTGTGGTGCTTCCTGCAGCAGCCCCAAGTCCTCGCCCAACTCCTCAGTGCCGTAAGCCGGGATTCTGGGTGGGTAGGGGGTTTGGGAGGGGGTTGATGGAGCTCTCTGAGCGCTCCCAGGGAGGGCTGAGGTTAGGGTTATTCTCTGCAAATATTATTATTATTTGGAGCCCTGGTGGCAAAGTGTGTTAAAGCACTGAGCTGCTGAACTTGCAGACCGAAAGGTTGCAGGTTCAAATCCCGGGAGCTGAGTGAGCGCCTGCTGTTAGCCCCAGCTTCTGCCAACCTAGCAGTTCGAAAACATGCCAATGTGAGTAGATCAATAGGTACTGCTCTGGCAGGAAGGTAACAGCACTCCATGCAGTCTTGCTGGCCACATGACCTTGGAGGTGTCTACGGACAACGCCGGCTCTTCGGCTTAGAAATGGAGATGAGCACCAATCCCCAGAGTCAGACATGACTGGACTTAACATCAGGGGGAAACCTTTACCTTTTATCTTTAATATTATTATTATCTGCAAATATTATTATCTGCAAATAATATTATTATTATCTACAAATATTATTATTCATATTATTATTTGCAAATATTATTATATCCAATTATTATTATTATTATTATTATTATTATTATTATCTGCAAATAATATTATTATTATCTGCCTCCTGATTGGTTGCTTCAGATACCTGGGCTTGAGGGAGGGAGTCACCAGCCCGAAGACTTTCTGAAACTCCCAGGATTTTATAGCATTGAGTCATGGCAGTTAAAAGTGCTGCCAAGTTGCATTTGTTTACTTTACAGCAGGCATAGGCAAACGTCTGCCCTCTGGTTGTTTTGGACTCCAACTCCCACAATTCCTAACAGCGAGGGGCAACCATGAAAACTATTTGCTCAACTATCTATGGCAGGCTTGGGGCAAACTTCGGCCCCCGAGTGTTTGGACTGCAACTCCCACAATTCCTAACAGCTGGTAGGCTGTAAGGAATTGTGAAAGTTGGAGTCCAAAACACCCGGAGGGCCAAAGTTTGCCTCATGCCTGATCTAAGGCAAACAATTGGCATAATAAAGCATACTGAGTTCAAGTTAACTAGCAAAGAAAGTGGGATGATGGTCATATGGGGAGTCAAGGCTCTTCTGGATTCTTGGACCGGTTCTTAAACATGCTTCATGCATTCCAAGTAGACTGAAAAATACTTGTGGATTATCTGCCTTGATATTCTGGGTTATATGGCTGTGTGGAAGGACCCTCAGGGCTCTTCCACACAGCTATATAACCCAGAATATCAAGGCAGAATAACCCACAATATCTGCTTTGAACTGGGTTATCTGAGTCCACATGGCCCTATATCCCAGTTCAATGTTTGGTGCTAAATTTGCAAATATAGTAATTCCTACATAACATTACCATGTATTGAACTGCTTTTGCTGTTGATTTGTTGTAAAAAATAATGTTTTGGTACTTGATTTGTAAACTCATAATGTAATTTGATGTTTAATAGGCATTTCCTTAATCCCTCCTTATTATCCAACATTTTCACTTATCCAACGCTTTTATTTTTCAGTGATTGGTTGGGGGGGGGGGGTGTGCCAAAATTCTGTTCACCTACAGTTGAAAATTACCTAGGGCCAGCTCTGCAGATAGATTATCCTATTTGTCACCAAGGTAGGTTTAGGATTTTTTTTCCCACTTGACCTGAGACTGAGAATCTGCCACTCCTGCGGGAGAGGGAGCTTAGTATATATGCATTCATTAACTTTCTGTATTTACAGCCATGTCCTTGATTGTCTAAAATCAGCATCTTTGTCTTTTGAGCTCTATACCTTTGTTTCACATGGAACTGGATGTTTGAGTTAATCAAAAACTCATCAGCATATCTGTACCATTGTTTCTTTTTGGGTTGCACCCTACCAGTGGCAACACTACAGCTGATTGGCTTCTTACATAGACCAATCCCCAGCCACTATCTGTCCCACCATGGGAAATCCCCACCTGTAAGATTCTTGCATTTCTCTATATTTTTCTGCTTGTACCTTTTGAAATGAATTGATTGTACTTGAATCCTTTTTGGCTGATTCATAATAAACCTCTGTGGCTTGTCTTCAACCTGGTGAGTTTGTTTCTGTGTCCTGGCTGATCTGGTTTAGCGTACACTCACCAGGCATGGAGCCTTTAACCATAGTCCTAGCTGAAATCACTTCATAAGAAGTACTCACCACTGTTGCCACTTGGAAATTCAGGAACAGCCACAATCAAGGAGTTTTCCTAGACTATAAACTAATCCAAGAGAGAATACAATCCTCCCAGGATGAGTTCAATCCTAGTCTCCTGGTTTGGGCCTACACTCTAATAGCACCTTTGTCAAATCGGGGTTAATTTACCTTGGGCATTTCCATAAAACATATTATTGAACTCAAATAGTGTTCAAGGTTATCAATTACTTCTTTGATTTTAGGTGACAAGAGTCGAAAAAACAACAGAATGAGGGTTACCAGAATATTGGTGACACTTCATTCAAAGTAAGAATCAGATAACTACTTACCAGTTTTCATGACCTTGATAAAAATCAGTTCCTATAGTATTCTGCTCTTTTTCCTTCTCTTTAGCAGTGAGGAAGCATCTGATACCCTCAAAACATAAAAACAAACTTTTGAGGTCATCAGCTGTCAAGCAATATTTGAGAACTTTTGTGTGTGTGAAAAATTATGTTACACAGAAATCTTGTCTGACTTCTCTATAAAATATATGTTTGTGTTTTACAAACCTGGTGTTCTTTTTGATCCAGGAAAGGAGATTCCACCTGAACATCAGGAAGAACTTCCTCATTGTGAGAGCTGTTCGACAGTGGAACTCTCTCCCCGGGCTGTGGTGGAGGCTCCTTCTTTGGAGGCTTTTAAGCAGAGGCTGGATGGCCATCTGTCGGGGGTGCTTTGAATACAATTTCCTGCTTCTTAGCGGGGGGTTGGACTGGATGGCCCATGAGGTCTCTTCCAACTCTACTATTCTATGATTCTATGAGTGAGAAAAAGGAGGAAATTCCCTCCTGATATGAGCAAAGAGAAAAGAGAGACCAAATTTGGCTTTAGACACTATTCATGTAATATTTGAGTTTACAAAACATTTACATTTATTTCTATACCTAAGAGCTCTCATCCACACACATATTCAATCATCTATTCTCACAAACAGGTCCGCCCTCTAAAGTTGATCAGTCTTTGAGGAGACTCAGATGCTCCAGTTGCCATGGTTCAGGAGATGTGAAGCAATGATGTAAATCCCTGGTTTCTTATTGCCCATTATCTTTGTTTGATGAACATGTTGTCCTGTAACCTTGAAACTTGCCAGGCTAGATAACTCAGTGGACAACCTGTTGTTCAAGGATGCGTTTTGCCACATTTGCATTTCTCTGATTTCCTTGTCTCGGCTGCCAAGTCCTTCTTCATTAATGCATTGTGTGAACTCCATTTTTTCTTCTTTCCAGGCCTGTTTTCTTCTTTACTTTCCAAATATTCACACAAACACTCCGGTTCCTCACATGTGCAAAACCCAGCTTTTGGGGAAAATACATACTTTAAATTTGAATTTCTCAAAAATGTGCAGAAAGTATTGTAATTTCACCTAGCAATGAAAACATTTTGAAATTTTTCCAATTTTACATTTAAGAAAAAAGAAATAATAATCTGGCTAATTGCTAGGAATCATTACAATCTTGGTTTAGATTACCTTTGATCACTATGGACCTTACTACACAGACACTACACTACAAATCCAACTTGAAGCTGGCTCAAGGTTGAGGCCTCAAAATGTACACCCCCAATGTGAGCTATGACACAAATGCAGATGAAAACAGCACATTTAAAAAACTTACTGGAAATCCTGGATCAAGTGATAAAATCTGCTGAAGCTGATCTTTATATAAACATTGCACTACATTTGGCTGAATGCCAAATTGAATGCACTTAGTAGTATGTAGACAGGACTAATATTACAGCAATTGGACAAAAAACCCAGGTACACAGCTTAGTCAGAAGGTAAACAAATACCTTCTATTTGGAAAAAAAACCTACAGCATTTTCAATTGTCATCTCTTGCTTTGCCTTGCTGCAGTGAAGCATTGGGAAGCTATTTTTATCAGTGTATCTTGCTGGAGGAGAGGGAAAAAAAATCCTTGAATCAGATTGATCCATAATCAGGGGAGCTTTATAGCTGTTTTTATATTAAACAACTTCCAGCTGTTTCATAAGCTACCTGTGTAGTTACTCCAAAGAAAACCAGATCTCTTTAATCCACATTCTGACCTGAATTACATGGCTGTGTAGAAGCAGCCTAAGATATATTTAAAGCTAAACATTTTTATAAAGGGTATCTGCCTAGTGAGATATTTACCTGATGTCCTGGTGCCTAGAAACAGGCAAGAGAGAATTTTCCATACAGAGGAGGGACCCTTTCCCATTATACCCAATAAGGCATTCACCACAAATGAAGGGAGCTACAAATTAGAAATTATTCATTAATTACCAAAATGGGGAAAAGGTGCTTGAGAGAAAAATCTTACTTCTTTTGGCATGTTAGCTTTTGGTATGTTGGCTTGGAGACAAGGATGCCAAGATTATTACATGTCTTGGCCTAGAATTGTAGTTCAGAGAATGTATCATAGATGTGGATCTGTAAAGAGTACTGTGCTTCTGGATTACCCTGTTTAATTAGCTATGGCACCTAGGCCATGACATTCTTTACCACATTGCACATCAGTTTATTTTTCATGATACTTCTTTAGTCTACCATCCTCATGAGCTCATTTGATTTTCAGAAGTAAATTTTTCAAGTGTTTAATATCTAACGTTACCCTTTGAAACAGGCATGGGCAAACTTCGACCCTCTCACAATTCCCAACAGCTGGTAAGCTGGCTGGGATTTCTGGGAGTTGAAGCCCAAAATACCTGAAAGGCAGAAGTTTGCCCATGTCTGCTCTAAACATGGCGGGGGTGCACTACTATTTGTGAACTATTGAATATTCATGACATAAGATATTACATCACATCAAGTTTAAAAATACTATACATTTGAGAAGGATTTATTATCTCTCTTTTAAGTCAATAAATTAAATAAAATGACAACTCAAATTATTCCCTCCTGCTGTAGTAATGGCTTTTACGTGCTGTTTTTTTCCTGGGAGGAGGAGCAATGGGCAGTTTCCTGAACTCCAGGCAAAATGCCTCATTAGTACCTTATTAATGCATAAGCTACTCAGCAGTAACTGCAAAGTCACTGTGAAGGTGCAGCACAATAGTAGAATCCCCCTGGATCTGCTGCTAGGTCATGGTGTGTGTTAATGATGTGCTAATGAGTGACTTCACTAGGAAAGCCTGTGGACATGGCTTTGCTTGGGTACACTACAGGGGCAATATATTCTCCATTAACTCCAGATCACTCCAGCAGAAAAGGCTATCTGTGGATTGTTAGTGAGTTAACTTGTCTATGTTATAATAGAAGGAAATGGCAAGTTCTCAACCCTAGCTCTGTCCCCATTCCTTAGTTACTTATTAAGTTCTAATAGAAACAGATCAAAAGAGGACAGAACAGACTTATAGTGAGAGACCAAAACCTTGAAAGAAAATAGAAGTGTGCTGCTAGAATATAAAAATGTCTGGGAACATGGCAAAGAACATTCTTGCTTTCACTTGGATACATATGCTTTGCTAGTGGTACGAGATACCTCTAACCACTCCTGCAATTTTCTTATCCTCAATGGGAAAGAAAGTCTTGACATGCTAAGATAGTGCAAGATTTTTCTGTTGGAATCTTTTTGAGAAAACTTTATCTGGGGGGAAAAAACTTAGCCAATTTTTTATGTTAGTAGAAATAAAGATTTTCAGTCGAATGCAGTGTATTTTGTGCAAACTATAACGCCTCTTTGGGAAAACCTTGATTTTGCACTTTTTGCAAAAAGGAAGTGCAAGAGAATGTTTGCAAAAATTATATCCCCAGATGCTAATAAAAAATAAAAAAGAGAAATGAATGAAAGCTCCAGCATGAAGAAAACACTTGAATTTTTTTTTAATGAACAGGATCTTATTGGGCAATGACAAATTTGTAACCACCATCACAGTTATATAGCTGTGCAGAGATTCCCAGCCCAAATCCATCTGCTGCTTGCCAGCATACAAGAAGTGAGTTTGCAGCCCATCCTCAGCCCTGCTCCTGCTGCTGCTTTAAGGAGGGAAGGAAGAGGGTGGAAGAGGAGGCCTTATAACATCTGCTGGACGCTTCTTGTTGTTCCATCTGCTGCTTGCCAGCATACAAGAAGTGAGTTGCAGCCCATCCTCAGCCCTGCTCCTGCTGCTGCTTTAAGGAGGGAAGGAAGAGGGTGGAAGAGGAGGCCTTATAACATCTGCTGGACGCTTCTTGTTGTTCCATCTGCTGCTTGCCAGCATACAAGAAGTGAGTTTGCAGCCCATCCTCAGCCCTGCTCCTGCTGCTGCTTTAAGGAGGGAAGGAAGAGGGTGGAAGAGGAGGCCTGCGGCTCTCTCAGCGATTTAAAGTCGCTTTTTTGTCGAACTGGGCGGCCTCCTTTACCATCCTCCTTGCCATCGACAGCTTCACTGAACTGGGCAACCGCTGCCTTTGGTGGCCACCCCGCCGGACCAGGAGACAGCTTCCACTGGAGCTATCACCTTTCCCACCCACAAGGTCTATTTGGAAAACCCTCGTCCGACCAGATGTTCTCCATTGGAAACTCTTGTTGACTTTGTTTATGGAGACTGTTGTTCTTGACTAAAAAACTGTCCCTTATTAGACTATTTGGTGCTGTTGCCACTTGGCTTTTTTCCATTTTTGTTTTCCTCCTATCCCATTTAAAATTTATGTTATTCTAGTCGTGGAGGTGGAGGAAGGCTACCTTGCTACAGGAAGCCAGTGCTATGGTGACCAGCCTAAGTCGGATGTCGGTTAGAAGGGAGGGTGTTCAGACTGATGGGGGGGAGTTGTCCAGCTGAGGAGCCCCCATTGAAGTAATTCTGGGGCGGGGGAGATACAGGAAAGGGAGACCAAAACAAATTCGGACTAGGGAACTAATTCGGCCTAAAGCAAGATTTTTGGTAGAATTAAAACAGTCTCCTGATACGATAAAGTTGGATGCCCAAGTCGGCGGATCCTCTGGATTAAGGGTGGTGCTGCTGAACGCCAGGTCTATCAACGGAAAATCAGCTATTATCCAGGATTTGATCCTGGATGAAAAAGTAGACCTGGCGTGCATAACGGAGACCTGGTTGGACGAAACAGTGGGTGTTGATCTCACCCAGCTCTGTCCTCCCGGGTACTCCGTGCAGCACCAGCCAAGATCTGGAGGACGGGGAGGCGGGGTCGCAGTGGTCTATAAGGATTACATCCCCCTGACCAGGTGCCCTATCCCACAGTCAACCTCGTTCGAATGTCTCTACCTGAGAGTGGGTGACCGGGACAGGTTAGGGATTCTGTTAGTTGCACTACAGTCTCCCTGCCTGAGTAGCGGGGGTGGTCTCGGGCCTGGCGTTGGAGTCCCAGCGCCTTTTGGTGCTGGGTGACTTCAATGTCCATGCGGAGGCCACCCTTTCAGGAGCGGCTCAGGACTTCATGGCCACCATGGCAGCCATGGGGCTGTCCCAAGTGGTATCTGGCCCCACACACAGTGCAGGACATACTTTGGACTTGGTTTTCTGTCAGGGATGGGAAAATGATGGAGGTGTGGAGGAGCTGACCATCGCTCCCTTGCCATGGACCGACCATCTCCTGCTCAGGTTTAGACTGGCTGCACTCCCAACCTCTGCAGGGGTGGAGGACCTACTAAAATGGTCCGCCCCAGGAAGTTTATGGATCCTGATGGAATCCTGACGGCTCTCGGGGAGTTTCCCGCCACTTCGGCTGGCGATTCTGCCGATGCCTTGGTTTCTCTCTGGAATAGGGAGTTAACCAGGGCAATTGACACGATCGCTCCAGAACGCCCCCTCTCGAGTAGCGGAGCTCAACCATCTCCTTGGTTCACTGAGGAGTTGGCAGCGATGAAACGAAAGAAGAGGGGTCTAGAGCGCGTGTGGCGCTCGAAGTGGAACGAATCAGACCGAACATGGCTGCACCTCTTTCTGAAGGCGTATGCCGCAACAATAGATGCTGCAAAGAATGCCTTCTTTGCAGCTAATATTGCGTCCGCGAAGAACCGTCCGGCGGAGCTGTTTCGAGTTGTCAGAGGTTTATTAAATTCCACCACTCAAGATGGGATCCCTGACAGCTCGGCAGCTTGCTGTGAAGCATTTGCTCGGTTCTTCGCGGATAAAGTCGCTCTAATCCGCTCTGGCTTCGACGCCATATTAACGGCAGTCTCCGGGGATGTAACACGAGCACCTTCTTGTCCTATTTTGATGGATTCATTTCAATTAATTGAGCTCGAGGATGAGGACAAGGTGCTTGGAGAGGCGAGGGCCACTACCTGCATCCTAGACCCCTGCCCATCCTGGCTGGTGAGAGAAGCCAGAGGGGGATTGGCCGAGTGGGTGAAGGTGGTGGTGAATGCCTCCCTTAGGGACGGCATTGTTCCAGCGAGCTTCAAATTGGCTGTGATAAAACCGCTGTTGAAAAAGCCATCACTGGACCCCACTCAATTGGATAACTATCGGCCGATTTCCAATCTCCCCTTTTTGGGCAAGGTCGTGGAACGGGTGGTGGCAGCGCAACTCCAGGCATTCTTGGTAGATGCTGATATTCTAGATCTGGCACAGCCTGGCTTCAGGCCGGGGCATGGTACCGAGACAGCCTTGGTCGCCTTAGTCGATGATCTTCGCCGGGAACTGGACAAGGGGAGTGTGTCCTTGCTGGTTCTGCTGGACCTCTCAGCGGCCTTCGATACCATTGACCACGGTATCCTTCTGGGACGACTTGCCGGGTTGGGTATTGGAGGCACTGTTCTGCAGTGGCTCCGGTCCTTCCTGGAGGGACGATCCCAGATGGTGTCACTGGGGGACACCTGCTCGGCTCCACAGCCATTGTCCTGTGGGGTCCCGCAGGGGTCGATATTGTCCCCCATGTTGTTTAACATCTACATGAAGCCGCTGGGAGAGATCATCCGGAGTTTCGGGGTCCGGTGTCATCTGTACGCAGATGATGTCCAGCTCTGTCACTCCTTCCCACCTGTCACTAAGGAGGCTGTCCAGGTCCTGAACCAGTGTCTGGCCGCTGTGTCGGACTGGATGGGGGCCAATAAATTGAAACTGTGTGATTAAAACCAACAGCAAGATGTATGAGAACATTTTGGGAGCCCTATTCCCCAAACGGTTAATGAAGGTGTAGAAGGGAGACAGATGTGACCTCCCAGATTTGTCAGGGAGAGGTTAAGAAGGATTGTTTAAGTATCAATCATCATTTCTGAAGATAGCAGTGTTAAGAAAGCATATATTCACTAACAGGTAGAAAATAAGGGCAAAGATGGATCTTCATGGTCAAAAGCTAAGGGTGTGAAAAGTAGAACAATTATGCTTAATACCGTTGTTATTTAAACACTGAAATTTGCAATGGACAAATGAACAGACATTTTTTTAAAATGCCACAATACCAACAAAAGTATTAAGAACAGCATAAAAATCATCCATAGTCATACCCACATCCAAGATGTATTAAAAAGTTAGCTTTGAACATCACTTTTTAAAACCCAGAGCAGTATCTAGGCCTAGTTAATCTTCATAGAATCATAGAATAATAGAGTTGGAAGAGACCACATCAGGGCCGTAGCCAGAAAAAAAATTCGGGAGGGGTTTTGAAAATTTTGGGGGGGGGGGGGGAGCTGAACCCCTAGCACCCACACCCCCTGCTACAAACCTGTCAATATCTGCTTGACATAGTGCCTGGAGGGACTCTTAATGTTTTGCATCTCATAGACATAGCATGGGGATTTGGTTAGCCAGTTAAAATTCATGAGTAAACCAGTTTTTTTTATAACCTGAAAAATTTCGGGGGGGGGGGGGGGGTTGAACCCCTAAAAAAAAAAAAACCTTGCTACATGCCTGGACCACATGGGCTATCTAGTTTAACCCCCTGCCATGCAGGAAAGCACAATCGAAGTATCCCTGACACATGGCATCCAGCCTCTACTTAAAAGTGTCCAAGGGAGAAGCTTCCACCACACTCTGAGCCAGAAAGTTCCACTGTTGAACAGCTCACACAGTCAGGAAGTTCTTCCTAATGTTCAAGTGGAATCTCCTTTCCTGTAATTTGAACCCATTGCTCTGAGTCCTAGTTTCCAGGGCAGCAGAAAACTAGCCTGCTCCCTCATCCTTAAGACATCTTTTCACATATTTCTACATAGGTATCATGTCATCTCTCAGCCTTCTCTTCTGCAGGCTGAACATACCTAGTTCTTTAGTTACTCCTCATAGGGCATGGTCTCCAAACCTTTGATCATTTTAGTTGCCCTCCTCTGGACACCTTCCAGCTTCTCAATACAGTATCTCTTTTAAACTGTGGTGCCCAGAACTGGACACAGTATTCTTGGTTCACAGACTATTTTAGCACCTATTTTCAAAGCGGATTTTTAGTTTATTTAGCATGTTCAACTTTGCATCCTCTCAAGTGAAACACAAGAGATACTGGGAATACAAATCACCATCAAGTATTTCATACTTTACTCTTTGGCCAATTTTAATCACCTGTATGCGGCTGAAAATGTTTACCTATGACTCTGGAGTCATTTAATTTCACCACCACAAAGATAGCATAGAAATGTATTATATGCTGTACCTGAAGTGTCCCCTTATGTGTTGTGCCAAAAAGATTAGGCAAAGAGAAACTGAAAGCTGGGTCTTAAATTGAAGATTAAATTCTAAGATAAAAGACAACAGTTCAATATGAAGCAGCTTTCCTAGATTAAGAAATGAGCATAACCTTCTCTCTCTCTCTCAATCTCCCCTTCCCCGCTTTTTCTTCAACAGTCCCTGTTCCAGCTATTTTTTAAAAAACACAAGCAGATGTAATTTATATAGTGTGCTAGTACACTAGAGTCCTTGCCTTGAATGGAAAAGTTATTTCTAAAATATCCTGAGACCTGTAGATGGCACACTTGTAGTAAACTCTTCAGAAATAGGATTGCATTTTGGAATTAATCTTCTTCTAGCTTTTCTAAAAATCACCAGCAATAATGACTGCAGGTTTAATGAGTTATTAAATGATCTTTATACCTTTATGGCATGCAGTGTAAAAGAAATAAAGTAAAAATATAGTGTTTATGAGAAGTCTTTCTGGAATGAAATAGATTTTCAATCTGTTAATTGCATTCCAGATGTCTTGGTGAAAAAATAAACAATGTTTGGAAACCTGTATGGGAGTTAGCCTTCATAATTTGACTTATGTATGCAGGAATTAGAATTGATATTCTGCAACATTCATATAGTGGGCTTATCTTACATTGCTATGTAGCAGAGCAGGCCAAGTGCCCAGAGTGCATTTTGCACCAGTGTGCATTCCAAGCTGATGTGTATTGTGCTCTAATATAAGTTGTGCCCTGATGTACATCAGTCTTGATACACATTGGGTGCTCTTGTCAGTGTACAAATATATACTCAATTCATGAATCAGATTTTGTAGTATAGTATCTCTACTACTTAGGAAAGTATACATAAAGCTATGTTAAGTAAATGTAATGCAGTTTTCTGGAAGGTATTTTCAAAATGGAAGACTTTGTGCTGGAAAAGCGCCTAATAAGTAAACATGAAAATGGAACATCATGTGAGTGATCAACATGTTTTTCTTAACTTGAAAGATACTGTGAAGGGGTGATGAAATTAGATCACAGCTATGGCCCTGTGGCAAGAGGGTCAGATAAGACTGCATTTTATCACCCTAACCAATTTGAATGCAGAACATATCATATAGAAAGCAGAATTAGATTTAGAGGAAGCCGGTATGCAAATTTGAGGAAGGAATATCAACAATTTAAAATATGCAAGTAACACAATGTTTCCTGGAGAAAATTGCAGACTTGGAATGACCAGTGATGAAAACTTAGATGAACTGCGAAAAGGATTACAAAAATAATTATCAAAGATTAACACTGAGAATGTTAGGGACAAACAGGATGGCCAGAAACCAAGTAAGGCAGCTGCAACACCTTTAATAATTGTGTGAAATAATCCCATGATTTATATAATTATTACAACTGTAGAAATCCCTTTTTTGGATCTTACTAGTCTATGGATCCAAACACTTCCCTTAATTAACAAAATTTCAATGTGGTGTACAACAATTAAATTACAAGAAAAAAATCAGCATTAAAATTCTCTCTAAGGGATGAATTAAAGCCAGCAATGATTACAAATATTCAAAAATAGATGTGAAATCGAGCAATTTAGAACGGTTTGCAGATAGTGAGATCCGGACCACAGATAGCAAGACCTGATACACTGATAACAAGATCTGATAGTGAACTGCTGAGAATCCATGCCTGGTGAGACTGGAAGCTAAAACCCAATGTTCCCCCAATCAAAGAAATCTCACCAGTTGAAGAAGAAGACACTGAGGAATTTATTCAATCCAACCAGAAAGAATGACAGCCAGCAGTAAGCCACTTAAGGAAGCTGACATGTTTTGCAAGCATAAAACACATTTTTATACAGTACAGCCTTTTGTTTTTTGCATGCCTGCATAGCAAGGGCCGGCTTCGCACTGATTGACAGAGCTGGCCTTGACGTTACAAACAGTTAGGAGGGTTGCTCTATGTGCACGGGCGACGGCCTCTGCCAGACAATCAGAGAGCGTTCCCATCTTTCCATGCAGATGCCTGCTCTCCAGTGGCTGACGGGGGCCGGGCTGTGGCACAGGCTGGTTAGTAGCCAGCTGCAATAAATCACTATGACCAATAGGTCATGAGTTCGAGGCCAGCCCGTGGTGGAGTGAGGACCCGAGCATTAAAATAAAAAATAGCTCTGCTTGTTGTTGACCTAAGCAACCTAAAAGATAGTTGCATCTTTCAAGTAGGAAATTTAGGTACCACTTATATGTGGGGAGGCTAATTTAACTAATTTCTGACACCATAAAAATAGTCCAGCTGCCATTTGGAATGAGGAAGTCGGTGTCACAGTGGATGATGAAGCAGCTGCTCCCCCTGTGGCCGGAATCGAGCATACCCTCAGGAAGCTGGAAGCTGGAGAAGGTTAGATTGCCTCTGTGTCTGTCTCTGTCTCTATGTTCATATGGCATTGAATGTTTGCCATGTATGTGTACATTGTGATCTCGTGACTTTTTCTTTCTATATATAGAATCTCCTTAATAACATTCCCTCTTTCCCTTCACTGGCCCAACCCTCTAACTTCCCCAGAAGCAGCAGCAGGAGGGAGGCAAACAGGGCACCATCTGTTCCTGCCAAATGATGTCCAGTCCAGTGCAATGGCATGGTTTGGTTTGTCTTGGAGCAGCCACCTCGGGACCTTGCTTGCTACTGCTGCTGCTGTGCTGGGTACCTTCCTCCTCCATCTCTCATGCAAGGAAGACAACTCCTCCAGCAACTCTCTTCTTCTTCCTTCATGCCTCTTACCCTCTCCTCTTCCCTTGTCGGCTCTTGGAGCTGCCACAGCCAGCTTGAGTCGTTGCTGCTGCTGCCTGGTTTACATTAGAGTAAGAGGCATGAAGTAGAAAGAGGAGAGGACTGGAGATGCCACCTTCCTTGGATGACAGACGGAGGTAGCAGCATCAGCATCAATGAACCCAAGGCGACAGCTCCAAGAGCCAGGGAGAAGGAGCCACTCATGCACTCTCCAGGGCATTTTAAGGAGGCTTCTCACTTCCAGTTAAAAAAGAGTGATGACCACCTGGAAGAGGAGAGTAAATGAGAGTTTACTTTTCATTTGCTGGGGGAGTAATAAAAAAGTTCAAACTGTGCTCATGAAAAGCAGGCAAGAAAACAGTACCTGCTCCTGCTTTCTTTTATTTTGAGCTAATTTTCATTTGGGGGGGGGGGGGGGGTTCCCATTTCGTGCTCCAGTCCGAAACAAAAGAAATGAAAGAACAAATTAAATGGGATAAATGAATTTCATGCATATGATTACTCTCCACTGGCCTGTCAGATTGTCTAGTGCTACATTTAGTATCAGAACATATGTTAGTAGCTGGTCAATCTCTTTCCATCACTTCCTGTTCTCTATGATACATGCCACACATTTCAGCTGTCATACTTAAAACAGGCTATATCACTTCAATTTTGTTTTAAAAAAACCAGTCCATTCTCTTCCTGATAATCAGACAGCCAAAGATGCTGTTTGAAACCAGCACCTTTACAGTGTTTTTTAAAAAATGTTATGGCAAGGGGATAGGTAGGTAGGTACAGTGCTCCCTCGCTAATTTGCAGTTCGGGTTCTGTGGATTTGCTGTTTTGCAGATTTTCCCATCCGGCCCACCCTCCCCTCACAGGCACAAAAGGACTCAGTTTGAGGCATGGGACCCGGCCCGCGCTTCTTCCTCAGCAGTCTGCAGGCAGCGCCAGTAGGCCCTGCCTGCACCTCATCGCCTCAGGAACAACAAGAAATACAGTACAGTACGTTAAAAGAGGAAAAGAGAGAGGGAAGGAGGGAGGGGGGGTTATATTTATTGAAATAAATAGAGTGCCACTACTTTGCGGTTTTTCACTTTTTGCAGGCAGGCCTGGAACCTAACCCCCGCAAAAAGTGAGGGCACACTGTACACATTTTCCCTCTAAGATCAGTTTTGGATTGGGATTGGTACATGGCTGCTTTCTCTATGGCCAATTCTGAGGATGTGACTGTTAAACGATTTTTAATTGTGGTATGGATTCTGCTATCCCTATCAAAATGTCTGTAATATGAGAAGTAGGTCAGGGTGGGGCTTAGGGTTTTCAGTGCTGGGACTATTATTGAATAGCAGCATCTGGAAGGCAGCTCTTGACTTCTCTGTCACACTGTGTTGTTGTGCTTGGAAAGCAAAGCCCAAATTATATATGTTTCTTTGGCACTTCATTGTACACAGTTATATTACAATTTGACAAAAGGGGTCTGTGGGTGATGCAGACTGCAATGCTAATTAAGTGGTTTCAGAAAAAGCACTTTTGAACCTACGAGCCATATGGATGTAGGCATTGTCATATAAGAAGTATATTTTCCTGCAACAACAAATCAATTTGTGTTCCTTTTATTCAGTTGATCTGATTTTATACAGGATTTTTATGCAGCTTTAATAGTTAGAGTATTCCAAATGGGGGAGGGTATTGATATCAGACAGCAGGGGAGCTTTATGTGTTCCATTTAAGACCAAATCTCCATGTAGCCTTAATTATGGAGCTGCTGCTACATAGCTATAATTACTCCTTATTATCCTCTAGCTTTATTAAAACGTTTCATAAAATAAAAGCAGGTTGAATGTCAATGGAACAGTGCACCACTTCTAACACATTGGATTGCTAGGGCAGCAGAAAAAGGACTTCAAAGCAAAATAGCATGCCTCCACTACCTCCACCCCATATGGAAAGCTGCTACTGGATATCAAGGCCATGTTTCTCCCTATACAATTGCCAAGTTTCCCCTTCGTGCACCTATACCACAGAGAAGCATCTACTGCTAATGTCTAACTTCTTATTCTGGCATGTTTGTTACTTCCATGTCAAATATATATATCTTATGCATTTGCCCAGCTTTATATTCACTACCTGTTCACAGGGACTGGTAGAGTTCATCACTTTGTGGATTCACAAGGGAATTTTGCCTGGAAGACAGGAACTGCTAAATGAACCACACAAATTGATTTTACAATATTTAGCAATGCATTATTTAGTACTGTTGTTTTACGATGTTCGTCATGTTTCACTGTTATTTATTGCCACTGGCAATATTCGAGTCACTTTAGTAGGCTACAGGACAAAGTGATGCTTTAAAAAAAAACCAAGGCATTTCATGGCCTAATCTTATTGCTTAATCCTAACTAGAGTAAACCACAGAATCAATTGTGGAATGGAGAATCAGCACTAACACTGATCCCTTTGATTTAATTATTTTTCCCTGGTTGGATCCACCAGCAGGATTCAGGATTCAATAGGATTTATCATAGATGTTTGCCTCTAGAACTTTAGGTATCAGGTAATAGTTATGCTGAATTAGGTCTGACTTCTTTCACAGGACCTTTATCTTTTTCAAAGGTGGGAAGAGAATTTGTGTAGTTTTGAGATAAATGTTTAGCTCCTGCAAAGGATTATTACCTTGTTGTGCTGCTGGAGCTTGAGTGCTTCAAGTGTGAAGGGACACCCAAAATGAGAAGGTCATAGCAGAGAGGTCAGACTAAATACGATCCCTGGTCAAAATGCTACTGGGGAGGAAATGAGGATAAGTTCAACTAGCCCCAGATGTGATGATGCAGTTAGCTCAAAGCTGAAAGGAAGACTAACGGCTGACGGTGTTGGAGGTGAATGATGAATCCAATGTTCTAAAGATCAAAACACTGTAGGAACCTGGAATGTAAGCTCTATGAGCCAGGGCAAATTGGATGTGGTTATTAGTGAGATGTCAAGATTAAAGATAGACATTTTGGGGGTCAGTGAACTGAAATGGACTGAAATGGACCACTTCACAACAGATGACCACTGGATCTACTACTATGGACAAGAGGAACACTGACAGAATGGAGTAGTCTTCATAATTAATAATTGTGATGCCTAGACCACCTTTGGCCCCTGACCCTGTGGCCATTACTGTCCAGGATGAAGAAGACTTTGGTTTTCTCCCATGTCAGCAAGATTCAACTTCTTTCCAGATGCCTCATGTTGACATCTCCGAGCCAGAGCCAATTAAGGATGCGCTTGAAACTGTGCTGGCTCTCCCAGATTCTCCGGAAGGTTTAGTGTTTGATCATAGGGCATTTGTCCAAACAGAGAGATTGCAAAGACAAAGCTTGTGGAGAAGCGCCAGATTAGCGGAGCATGGTGACTATGGCTAAGCCCTGTTCTCTTGGGAAGAATTTGGGAGTTAGACACCTGGCGCGGGGACTGTGACCAGCTCAGTTCTCTTGGGAAGTTTTAGGGAGTCAGGCACCTGCTTTGGCGGAGCTTATGAACTTCAATAAAAGTATGGCACTGAGAACTTTCCTTTGCGGTGTCAACTTTACTTCTGACTGGGAAGCATCATCGTCTCTAGTTCTTGGAATCCAAGCGGCCTGAAGGTGCGCTACTCTTGAGTAGACTGGGCGCCGGTCTACCTCCTTGCCCAAGTTTGGACTGCGTTTCAGCTCCTGTTCATCTAGTTCCTGCCTTGCTTTTAAATCCTGCTTTTGGACATTTACTCCAGAGAACTCTTATTGCCTCTTGATCCTTTTTCCCCACTCAATATTCAAACCGAGTTTGAGTGTGTTTCGGTTTCTGGACTTTGGACTTTAATAGTGGACATAAGACTTTCATTTATTGGACTAATTTTGATCTTCTCTGAAAGGTCAACTGCTTATTCAACTTTGCTGCTTATTTCCATTTAGAACTTTATTTGCTTTAATAAATATATTATATTGTTATTGGCCTCTGTGTTGGTTTTCAGTGCTCTCGCTGCCTTGGGGTGTAACAATAATAAAGTCACTAAAGCAGTGCTTGTATACAATCCAAAAAATGATAGAATGATCTCAATTCAAGTTCAAGGTAAGCCTTTACCACAGCTGCTGAAGAAGCAGAAGTAGATCAGTTCTATGAGGATTTGTAGCACCTACTGGATAATACAACAAAAAGAGACGTTATTTTCATTACAGTGCACTGGAATGCTAAGGTGGGTAGTCAAATGACAACTGGGATCACAGGCAAGCATGGTTTGGGACAACAAAATGAAGCAGGATATAGGCTGCTAGAATTTTGCCAGGAAACCTCACTGTGTATAACAAACATTCTCTTCCAAAAACCTAAAAGATGGTTTTATACATGGACTTCACCAGATGGTTAACACCAAAATCAGATTGAGTACATCCTTTGCAGCCAAAGGTGGCAAACATCCATCCAGTTGGAGAAAACAAAACCTGGAGCTCACTAAAGTTCAGATCACAAACTTCTTATTGCACATAGAATCATAGAATCATAGAATCATAGAATCATAGAATAGTAGAGTTGGAAGAGACCACATGGGCCATCTAGTCCAACCCCCTGCTAAGAAGCAGGAAATCTCATTCAAAGCACCCCCGACAGATGGCCATCCAGCCTCTGCTTAAAAGCCTCCAAGGAAGGAGCCTCCACCACAGCCCCGGGGAGAGAGTTCCACTGTCGAACAGCTCTCACAGTGAGGAAGTTCTTCCTGATGTTCAGGTGGAATCTCCTTTCCTGTATTTTGAAGCCATTGTTCCGTGTCCTAGTCTGCAGGGCAGCAGAAAACAAGCTTGCTCCCTCTTCCCTATGAGTTCCCTTCACATATTTGTACATGGCTATCATGTCTCCTCTCAGCCTTCTCTTCTGCAGGCTAAACATGCCCAGCTCTTTAAGCCGCTCCTCATAGGGCTTGTTCTCCAGACCCTTAATCATTTTAGTCGCCCTCCTCTGGACGCTTTCCAGCTTGTCAACATCTCCCTTCAACTGTGGTGCCCAAAATTGGACACAGTATTCCAGGTGTGGTCTGACCAAGGCAGAATAGAGGGGGAGCATAACTTCCCTGGATCTAGACGCTATTCCCCTATTGATGCAGGCCAGAATCCCATTGGCTTTTTTAGCAGCCGCATCACATTGTTGGCTCATGTTTAACTTGTTGTCCACAAGGACTCCAAGGTCTTTTTCGCACACACTGCTGTCAAGCCAGGCGTCCCCCATTCTGTATCTTTGATTTCCATTTTTTCTGCCGAAGTGAAGTATCTTGCATTTGTCCCTGTTGAACTTCATTTTGTTAGTTTTGGCCCATCTCTCTAGTCTGTCAAGATCGTTTTGAATTCTGCTCCTGTCTTCTGGAGTGTTAGCTATCCCTCCCAGTTTTGTGTCGTCTGCAAACTTGATGATCGTGCCTTCTAACCCTTCGTCTAAGTCGTTAATAAAGATGTTGAACAGAACCGGGCCCAGGACGGAGCCCTGCGGCACTCCACTTGTCACTTCTTTCCATGATGAAGACGACGCATTGGTGAGCACCCTTTGGGTTCGTTCGCTTAGCCAATTACAGATCCACCTAACCGTAGTTTTGTCTAGCCCACATTTTACTAGTTTGTTTGCCAACTTAGAATCAGATTAAAAAGTTTAGGGAAAACACACAGACGGGATAGATATGATCTCACTAATATTCCTAGTGAATATGCAATGGAGGTGAGGAATAGATTTAAGAGACTAGATTTAATAAATAGAGTCCCAGAAGAACTATGGACAGAAGTTTGCAACATTCATCAGGAGGTGGCAACAAAGTATATCCCAAAGAAAAAGAAAGCCAAGAAGGCAAAATGGTTGTTTGCTTGAGATACTGGAAGTAGCTCAAGAAAGAAGGAAAGCAAAAGGAAATAGTGATAGGGGAAGATATGCCCAATTAAATGTACAATTCCAGGGGTTAGCCAGAAGAGATAAGGAACTATTTTTAAACAAGCAAGGCATGGAAGTGGAAGAGGACATTAGAAAAGGAAGGACATGAGATCTCTTCCAGAATATTAGAAACATTGGAGGTAAATTTCAGGCAAAAATGGGCATGATCCAAAACAAAGATAGCAATGACCTAACAGAAGCTCCATGCAGTCAGGCTCGCCACATGACCTCTACGGCTTGGAGATGAGCACCAACCCCCAGAGTCAGACATGACTGGACTTAACATCAGGGGAAAACCTTTATCTTTTTAAACAGAACCTGAAGAGATCAAGAGAAGGTGGAGAGACTATACAGAAGATCTGTATAGGAAAGATAATAATATTGAGGATAGCTTTGACGGTATGGTGAGTGAATTAGAACCAGATATCCTGAGGAGTGAGGTTGAATGGGTCTTAAGAAGCATTGCTAATATAACAAGGCAGCAGGAGCCGACGGGATCCCAGCTGAGTTTAAAATCTTGAAAGATGCTGTCAAGGCGATGCATGCTGTAACTGAAAACCTTATTTTAATAGGGAATTTTGTCTATGTTATTTAAAGTTGTTTATGTTGTTATGAGTTAGCTACTTCGGATTGGTTATTGTGTCACCATGGTAACATGGCTACTGCTGTAGAAATGTATCTATTCTGAGAAGCTAGGAAAAAGGGGTGGAGCTAGCTGGAAGAAAAAGGAGGGAATGTTTTAAAAGTAAGCTCTGTTTCTAGCCAGTGAGCTAGAAGGAAGACGTCTGTTTTTGAGTCTCTAGTTTGGTAAACTAGACGGAAGATGATATGTATTTAAGGGTGTAACTCCCAATGTTGTATTGAAGTAAAAAGAGACTATTATTACTTTAAGTTCTCAGTTGAGTAAAGCTGAGAGAATCTTTTGAGACAAAGTTTCAGTCAGGTTATTGATGTTAAAGAGTGAAAGAGTGAAATTATATATAAGTGGAACTGAAATAATGAACGTTGTAACAAGATACGCTTATTTGCCAAGGAATTCATGAATAAACATTTCTTTGTTTCAACAAAGATAGTGTCTTCGAGTTGTGTATTGCACTGCACAGAGTCTGCTAGGATTATTCCATCACTCATCCCTCAAACCTCATTGCCTCACACACACACACGTACACGCATATGTGTTTATAGTTGGTAGTGGCTAGGATCTTGAAATAAAGATCACCCCCTGCCTTAGTGGGATTCTTTGTTACATATTTATTGGGGGCAGAATTGGGATAACAAAACTCCCCCTGCCTCCTGATTGTGGAGTGTGTCTTGTGCGTTGCACATGCCATATGCCAGCAAATATGGAAAACACAAGAATGGCCATCAGGTTGGAAAAAATCTACTTGTATCTCCATACCAAAAAAGGGAAATGCTAAAGAATGCTCAAACTTTCATACAGTGGCACTTATTTCACATGTCAGTAAGGTAATGCTCAAAATCCTGTAAGGTAGACTCCAGCAATACATGCAAAGAGATTTGCCAGATGTACAAGCTGGGTTTCAAAAAGGTAGAGGAATAAGAGACCAAATTGCCAATATCTGCTGGATAATGGAGGAAGGTAGGGAGTTTCAGAAAAACATCTATTTTTGTTTTTTTGACTATTCAGTCTTTGACCGTGTGGGTCATAATAAATTGTGGCAAGTTCTTGGTGGTATGGGGATACCAAGTCAACATGTCTGTCTCCTGAGGAATCTGTATAACAACCAAGTACCAACAGTAAGAACAGACAACGGAATAACAGACTGGTTCAAGATTGGGAAAGGAGTATGGCAGGGCTGTATACTCTCACCCTATCTATTCAACTTGTATGCAGAAGACATCATGCGATGTGTGAGGCTTGATGAATCTAAGACTGGAGTTAAAATTGCTGGAAGAAACATTAACAACCTTAAATATGCAGATGATACAACGTTGATGGATGAAAGCAAGGAAGAGCTGAGGAGCCTTTTAACCAAGGTGAAAGAAGAAAGTGCAAATGCTAGGTTGCAGTTTAACATCAAGAAAACCACGATTATGGCAACTGACTAATAATAGGCAAATAGAAGGAGAAAATGTGGAGGCAGTGACAGAATTTGTATTTCTAGGCGCAAAGATTACTGCAGACACAGACTGAAGCCAGGAAATCAAAAGATGTCTACTTCTTGGGAGAAGAGAAATGACCAATCTTGATAAAATAGTGAAGAGTAGAGACATCACACTGGCAACGAAGGTCCACATAGTTAAAGCAATGGTATTCCCCGTAATAACCTATGGATACAAAGGCTGGACCATAAGCAAGGTTGAGCGAAGTGTGATAGATGCTTTTGAACTGTGGTGTTAGAGGGAAATTCTGAGAGTGCCTTGGACCTCAAAAAGATCAAAACTGGTCCATACTCCAGGAAATAAAGCTTGACTGCTCACTGGACAAAAGGATATTAGAGACAAAGATTAAGTACTTTGGTCACATAAGACAGGAAAGCTTGGAGAAGATAATAATGCTGGGGAAAATGGAAGGAAAAAGGAAGAGGGGCCAACCAAGGGCAAGATGGATGGATGGCATCCTTGAAGTGACTGGCTTGTCCTTGAAGGAGCTGGGGGTAGCGAGAGCCGGCAGGGAACTCTGGCGTGGGCTGGTTCATGAGGTCACGAAGAGTCGGATGCGACTGAATGAATAAACAACAAAAGTTGAGAAAGTTACAGCATTTCTATGCATAGGCATGTTGACCTTTTTGCATACATATTTATGGAGTCTCATTATCATCCTCCTTTTTGTCTATTCTAAGCCAAGTCCCCATGGAAAGACTCCGGCAGCTGGGCTGGATTTCTCAGCAAATATGGGTCATAATGCCCCATGAGAACTATTTATTAGTAGATGGTGTGCATACTTCCCTCATTCTCAGTGCAACCATAATACAAAAGAAGAGAAAGTTAACATTTTGTTCTTTCCAGACTCCTGGTGAAAATCTCTAACCATTGCAAGACACTGGAGGCACTTTTGCTTTTAAGAGCTGGACCAGAACTTCGTGTTGCTCTTCCATCTCATTGTCATGGAAGCCATCAGCTACAACTTAGGTTATAGCACAAAACAGAAAATTCTAAGGCGTTCTTAATAACTGTATCTTAATAATTTTGTTATTGTCACTGTTGCTTAGTATCGCACAGTCATTGCTATCAGATATCATACAGCAATATTTCTACATCTAATGAACATCTTCTAATGTTGGAGAAACCATATATTTAGCCATTGAGAAGTGTAATAGTCCATGATAGCCACAAATATGGCATTTCCAAAGTCACAAATACCTAAATACATAAACATTCTCTCCTTACGATTATGTGGTTGGGATGTGGGGAGGAAGGAAAGAGTAAGTAATTCAACAAATACGTTATTTGAGAATGATTGCCAGGCAAGTGTGTTTAGCCAAAATGTTAATGAAATATATTTTCCCCCTTTTATGTGCACAAATTATTTTTCCTGTCCCCAACAGTCTGGAATTAATCCCATTGAATTTAGATCATGCCCCCTGAAGAGAGGATGGTGATAATTAAATGCAAGCTGCTTGCTGCAAAACGTAGCTAGATCAACTTGCTTTAAAAAGCTGTTCTAATATTACCATTGCCCTTATCTTGTTCTTGGGGAAATGTAGCTGAGGCAAGCAAAAGTAAGTAGAAATGAATGGATAATCCAACCACAGGATGCCCCAAGACAGTACTAGAACTGGCAAAAGAGACAGAGCCTCTGAGAAACATTTGTAAGGGTTAAAATACCTGTACTTTGTGCACAGCATACAAGTATCACTTCTTTAAAAGATTACCAACGTTATCAGTGTTATCACAAGTCTGCATATGCGAAGCAGGTGGACATAGCACTGAACAAAACATGCAGAATCATCACAGGATGCCTTAAACCTACACCTGTTGATAAACTCTACAAGTTATCTGGCATTGCCCCTCCTGACGTGCGATGGGAAGTTGCTGCTAACGGTGAGAGAAATAAGGTTGAACATTGTGAAAGCCATCCACTGCATGACTATCAGCAATGCTTTTGACACGAAATAAATAAAATAAAGTTATCAGTGTTCACAAGCTTATGCTTGGATGGCCATCAGTCACAGGTGCTTTGATTGTGTTTTCCTGCGTGACAGGTGATTGGATGAGATGGCCCATGCAATCTCTTCCAACTGTATTATTCTCTGATTCTATTCTGCAAGCAATATGGTGTCTCCTGGGCTAGACTTCCTTGCTAGAAAAAGCTTCTCTTTGGTTGAGTCCAAACAGAACTTGACTGATATAACTAACAAAGGCCTAAATCCATTTGTTGTCCTGCTTAAATCTGACCACTGAATCAATGGGAACTTAGTAACACAAGTGTTTCGGTACATTGCATTGATTCAACAGGTCTAACCTGCTTGGCGCTCAATCCAGAGAGACACAACTATGCAGCATTGAAGAAAGTGAGTTACTAAATCTTTATATCAGAGCTCAAAACAGCCGAAAAATATGAAGACTCTAATTAGTTGCTGAGCAACCTCATCTTATGTCTGTACCCAGGTCTGTTAATTAGATCTGCAACTGAATGTAACTATGACTGTAGAAAAAAATCTAAAAATAAATTAGCTTTTTACATGTATTGTACACTTTTCGGTGGCCTGCCAGAAAGTTCCAACATTTGACTGTTCCAACATTTCTAAGGTTCTTCCACAATCTAACACTGTCAAGATTTATATAATGCATATGGGATAAATTTGGCAGTTTAGGAATAATTTTGACTTTCTAATTAAGCAAGAGCTATAGGTACTTCACAGGGCCGGTCCAACAATGGAGGCCGTTTAAGCGGCCGCTTCGGGCGCACGTCAAGGGGGGCGCTGTTGAGGCTCCCTCTCGCACTCCTCGGCCCACTCGCGCATCTCTCGCACTCGTCCCACTCGCGGCCCTCTCGCACTCTGCTCAATCGCGCCCCTCTCGCACTCGGCCCACTCACGCCTCTCTCACACTCGGCCCACTCACGCATCTCTCTCACTCGGCCCACTTGCGCCCCTCTCGCACTTGGCCCACTCACGCATCTCTCTCACTCGGCCCACTCACGCCCCTCTCGCACTTGGCCCACTCACGCCTCTCTCGCACTCGGCCCACTCGCACCTCTCTCTCACTCGGCCCACTCGCGCCTCTCTCTCACTCGGCCCACTCACACCCCTCTTGCACTCGGCCCACTCACGCCTCTCTCTCACTCGTCCCACTCATGCCCCTCTCGCACTCGGCCCACTCACGCCTCTCTCGCACTTGGCCCACTCGCGCCTCTCTCTCACTCGGCCCACTCACTCCCCTCTCGCACTCGGCCCACTCATGCATCTCTCTCACTCGGCCCACTCACGCCCCTCTCGCACTCGGCCCACTCACGCCTCTCTCGCACTCGGCCCACTCACGCCCCTCTCGCACTCGGCCCATTCACGCATCTCTCTCACTCGGACCACTCACGCCCCTCTCGCACTTGGCCCACTTGCGCCTCTCTCGCACTCGGCCCACTCGCGCCTCTCTCTCACTCGGCCCACTCACGCCCCTCTCGCACTCGGCCCACTCACGCCTCTCTTGCACTCGGCCCACTCGCACCTCTCTCTCACTCGGCCCACTCGCGCCTCTCTCTCACTCGGCCCACTCACACCCCTCTTGCACTCGGCCCACTCACGCATCTCTCTCACTCGGCCCACTCACGCCCCTCTCGCACTCGGCCCACTCACGCATCTCTCTCACTCGGCCCACTCACGCCCCTCTCGCACTCGGCCCACTCACGCCTCTCTCGCACTCGGCCCACTCACGCCCCTCTCGCACTCGGCCCACTCACGCCTCTCTCGCACTCGGCCCTCTCGCCCTTGCAGCCCTCTTGCCCCTGAACAAGACCTGAGGCCAGGCCTCTGGGCCTGCTGCTCCACCTGCACCCTTCCTGGATTCCTCCCGCAACGCTCGGCAGCCCTCCGAGGCTGGAAGGAGCTCTGGCAGGTCGAGCAGGCCTGTGCCCCTGCCATGCACCTCCTTGGGGACCCTCTCAGCCATGAAGACGGGGCAGGTAGGAACCCGTCCCTGTTCCCAGAATTTCGCCAGGCATGTCTCCAGGGCAGGCCTGGGCCAACTTGGCAACTGAGGGGGGAAATGGAGGGGCCTGAGGCTGGGTTGCTGCAGGTTTTTCAGCTGCCTGGCCATGTTCCAGAAGCTGGAACATGTGGGCCTACTCCTAGGATTTATAGTTTCCTAAGGCCCCTTCTTCACAGCCATAGAAGACAGATTATCAAGGCAGATAATCCACATTTTCTGCTTTGAACCAGATTATATGCATCCACACAGCCATATAATCCAGTTCAGAGCAGATAGTCTGGATTTTATATGGCAGGGTATGGGTTCTTCTACATAACCATATAATTGAGATTATGAAGGCAGATAATCCAGGTCATATGCACTGAACCGGATTACATGCATCCATACAGCCATATAATCCAGTTCAGAGCAGATAGTCTGGATTTTATATGGCAGGGTATGGGTTCTTCTACATAACCATATAATTGAGATTATGAAGGCAGATAATCCAGGTCATATGTACTGAACAGGATTATATGCATCTACACAGCCATATAATCCAGTTCAGAGCAGATAGTCTGGATCTTATATGGCAGGGTATGGGTTCTTCTACATAACCATATAATTCAGATTATCAACGCAGATAATCCACATTATCTGCCTTGAACTGGGTTATCTGAGTCTACACTCCCATATAATCCAGTTCAAAGCAGATAACCTGCATTTTATATGGCAATACAGAAAGGGCCCAAGGGTATATTGTAGTGTATATTGTAGTGGTGTACTTCAGAGGGATGCATATATCTCACCAAAGGGCAGCTGCACTTTGGAATTAATGCAGTTTGACTCCAATTTCATTGCCATGGCTCAATGCTATGAAACCCTGGGAATTGTAGTTTTATAAGGTCTTTAAACCTTCTCTGCCAAATAGTTTAGATGCCTCACCGAACTATAACTCCCAGGATTCCATAGCATTGAGCCGTGGCAGTGAAAGTGGAGTCAAACTATGTTAATTCCACGGTGCCTCACTTCTTCCAATGGAGAAATAAAGATACAAGTGCCAGTTAAGTCCAGTGGATTTCTTTATTCATACCAGGGGTCCCCAAACTTTTTAAACAGGAGGCCAGTTCACGATCCTTCGGACCGTTGGAGGGCCAGACTATAGTTGGCCACCGAGCAATAATAAATAAATATCTAAATAAATAAATAAATAATAACAATAACAATAAAAAAGAGGGTTGGAAGACACCCTTTGGGCCATTGAGTCCAATCCCCTTCTGCTTTGTGCATCGAAAGCACAAACAAAGCACCCCTGACAGATGACCACCCAGCGTCAATGTGAAGAAGAAGAAGAAGAAGAAGAAGAAGAAGAAGAAGAAGAAGAAGAAGAAAGAGGTTTGGAAGAGACCCCTTGGGCCATTTAGTCCAACCCCCTTCTGCCTGTGTGCACCAAAAGCACAAGCAAAGCATCCCTGATAGATGGCCACCCAGCCTTAATAATAATAATAATAATAATAATAATAATAATAATAATAATAGGATTGGAAGAGACCCCTTGGGCCATTTAGTTCAACCCCCTTCTGCCTGTGTGCACCAAAAGCACAAGCAAAGCATCCCTGATAGATGGCCACCCAGCCTTAATAATAATAATAATAATAATAATAATAATAATAGGATTGGAAGAGACCCCTTGGGCCATTTAGTCCAACTACCTTCTGTTTCTGTGCACCAAAAGCACAAGCAAAGCATCCCTGATAGATGGCCACCCAGCCTCAATATTAATAATAATAATAATAATAATAATAATAATAATAATAATAATAATAATAATGGTTGTAAGAGAAGAAGAGACCCCTTGGGTTACTTAGCCCAACCCCCTTCTGCCCTTGTGCCGTGGGGCTGGATAAATGGCTTCGATGGGCCGCATCCGGGGGACCCCTGATTCATACCATATGGAGAGGGGCAGATTTCTCGCCCTTTTCATGATATTGTTTAAACTTCCACTCTATGTCTAATTTTTGTTTTGTGTAAGGTAAAGGTAAAGGTTTCCCCTGACGTTAAGTCCAGTCATGTCTGACTCTGGGGGTTGGTGCTCATCTCCATTTCTAAGCCAAAGAGCCAGTGTTGTCCGTAGACACCTCCAAGGTCATGTGGCCAGCATGACTGCATGGAGCACCGTTACCTTCCCGCCGGAAGTGGTACCTATTGATCTACTCACATTGGCATGTTTTCGAACTACTAGGTTGGCAAAAGCTGGCGCTAACAGCGGGCGCTCATTTCGCTCCCGGGATTTGAACCTGGGACCTTTCGGTCTGCAAGTTCAGCAGCTCAGTGCTTTAACACACTTCGCTACCGGGGCTCCTTTTTGTTTTGTGTATTTTATGGAAATATGTTTCCATATGTATATTTTACGGAGTGTTTTTAAATTATTATGTGTTCTAGCAATGTTGTCAACCGTCTTGAGCGGGTAAGAAATAAAATTATCATTATCATTATTGAGTTGCTGTGCATTTTCTGGGCTGTCTGGCCATGCTCCAGAAGCATTCTCTCCTGACATTTCACCCACATCTATGGCAGGCATCCTCAGAGGTTGTGAGGTTGAGGCAAGTGTGAATGTTGCAGTTGGCCACCTTGATTAGCATTGAATGTCCCTCACATATTCATAGCTGGCTGCTTCCTGCCTGAGGGAATCTTTGTTGGGTGGTGTTAGCTGGCCCTGATTGTTTCATGTCTGGAATTCCCCTGTTTTTGAGTGTTCTTTTTTTACTGTCCTGGTTTTATTTATTTATTTATTTATTTCCCATACTTGTGTCCCGCCCTTCTCACCCTGAAGAGGACTCAGGGTAGCCTCACAACTGCCAACAATTCGATATCCGATTGTTTTGGGGGGGCGCCAAAATTCTGTTCGCTTACACTTGAAAATTACCTTGGGCCGGCCCTGGTACTTCATGATGTATCTGTACTAGTTTTTGAGATATATTCAGAGACAGATGTTAACACAGAGATGAATCCAAGATGTAGATTAATATAGGTTTAACTATGTTATCAGTTTCCCTTGAAATCTTTCTCATAGTTATAGCCATTTCTTAGTCTACATTTGATTTCACAATCAGGTTGTGCATTCAATTACATCTAAGAATTCTAAATGAAATGTTTTTTTAAGCACAGATGACGCCTCTATTTCAGGGTCTTGTCTGTTGCATACTGAATGCTAGATCTAGACACTGGCATCAGCAATATGCTGTCACTGAATCAGGTAGGCAAATATATTTATTCCTGAGAATTTCTCCACAGCTATGCAGCCTTTTTGTAATTTCCTCAACTTTTATAAGTAGACTATGGGTGAGATAATAGCCATATTGCAAATGCAAAACTAGGGAGTATGGTGATGGAGTGACAAGTTGTTTTTGGGGAACAAATAATAATAATAATAATAATAATAATAATAATAATAATAATAATAATAATTTATTTACAGCTGCTTCATCATCCACTCTGATGGCACTTCCTCATTCCAAGTCGTAAATTAGTTAAACTTGCCTCCCCACTTTATAGGTGGTACCTTATTTCCTACTTGATAGATGCAACTATCTTTCGGGTTGCTAGGTCAGCAACGAGCAGGGGCTGGCCTCGAACTCATGACCTCATGGTTAGAGTGATTTATTGCAGCTGCTCAACACCCTGCGCCACAGCCCGGTCCCAATATTATTTATTATTAAATAATAATAATAATTTATGCCTCAAGTACCACCTCCCAGCAGCAAAGAACTGGTGGGATCACAAACCTGCAAAAGTATTGGAAAATGAGCACGCAAAGATACTGTGGGACTTCCGAATCCAGATTGACAATGTTCTGGAACACAACACACCAGACATCACAGTTGTGGAAAAGAAAAAGGTTTGGATCATTGATGTTGCCATCCCAGGTGACAGTCGCATTGACGAAAAACAACAGGAAAAACTCCGCTATCAGAACCTCAAGATTGAACTTCAAAGACTCTGGCAGAAACCAGTGCAGGTGGTCCTGATGGTGATGGGCACACTGGGGGCCATGCCAAAAGATCTCAGCCGGCATTTGGAAACAATAGACATTGACAAAATTACAATCTGTCAACTGCAAAAGGCCACCCTGCTGGGATCTGCACGCATCATCCGAAAATACATCACAGTCCTAGACACTTGGGAAGTGTTCAACTTGTGATTTTGTGATACGAAATCCAGCATATCTATCTTGTTTGCTGTGTCATAATAAAATAATAATAATAATTTATTTATACCCCACCACCATCTCCCTGCAGGAACTCATGGCAGCTTACATGGGGCAGAGACCAAACAACATAAGGACAAGATAAATGACAACATAATATAAATCACAATATAAAAAAGATAAAACAGTAATACAATATGAAACAAGAGTATTATAACAGTTAAAACCAGTCAATTGAAACAACAATACAAGGATAAAAATTGCATTTAAAATACATAAATGGTGTGGACATAATAAATACAGGATAGATTATTAAAAAAAACATCTGGGGCTGAGTAGTTAATGACTGTCTCACCGAAGGCCTGCCGAAGGCAGGAGGGAAGGTTTAGCCTAAAGGTATGATCAGTAAGTATATGAATAGTGGAAGGAGTTATTGGAATTTAGTGTGATGCTGGCTAGAAACCAGAAAGGAAATATGAAAATCTGACCTAGGGAGTATTAACTAGTGTTCTAATTTGTATAGTGTGCCAGTAAAGCATTATCTTTGTTCAATTCACTATCAATGGACTGCAGTTTGTGGATATATTCCAATTACACAGTTTCATTTTCCAATTGTTCTTTGTAGTTTTTGTTGTTGTTATTGTTGTTCAAGGACAGCTGTTCTGCTGTCAGAGATGGAATGTCCAGAAAGATTGGAATGTTCTGCAACTGGTGTTTGTGTGTTTCCATTTGTGATGTCTAATTCATGCCCATTTTTTTTTCTGGCATAGAGACTACCCTGTTTGCCAAATGTAGAGAAAGTGGCATTGTTGACAGTGAATGGCATATATCACATTAAAGAATGAGCTGCCAAGACAAGTGATCCAGCTCCAGGTTCTTATTGGATCCTGAATTCCTCACACAGTTTACTGACAGTTCCCAGAACAACTCACAAGCCTTAAATATTGCAGATAAACCAATGGCACAGTGTGGCTAGACAGCAACACACTGTCCATATAACTCAAATAATAAGCCTAGCTAGTCTCACAGATCATCTACCTGCCAGGATAATTCATTAACAGAAATTCAGGGATCAACATAAGAACGGGCTAGATTTAAATAGCTTTCTGTGTCCCACCTTTTCAGTTTCAAAGTACTATAAGGCCATAGGCTGATCCTAAATACACCTCCTACTGTCTAGGCACATTTCCATCTTCTTAGGTTGGTGGGTTGATGAGTTTTGTTTTTATATTCTTCACTTTTTTGATTCAGGCCAAGCCCAGCTGTCACTGGGGGAAAACATCTTGTTGATTTTGCTTCAAAGCACTTTCCTTGAGTTCTCTACCTGTTCCAAGATTATATTTTGGCACTGAAAATTGTTCTAGTTGAAAGAAAGTCCTTTAAATTCAAATCTAAGCATTCTGACATCTTTTTACAAATGATTTCACCATGCCCTGTACAGTAAAAAGTAGCCATTTTTATCCAGAATAAATTAGACTAGAATGTCTACGCTTATTACCTACCACAGTTGGATTAAATACCACAGTCTACCAAAAAGAAGAAAAGAAAAGAGAAATCAATTCCTAAAGCGACGAGGATTCAAACCTCTTGGGATATAGAATGGCTCAGGAAAACTAATTAGTGAAGAACATGAACCATTTAAAAGGATTATGGGAGTCTAGGGGGGGCAACACCGAGTACTTAGCACTAAGAACCAGCAGATTTTGTTCTCGTTTCCAGAGGCCACCTCTTGGGAGCCATCATAAGGATCAAATTTAAAGGGTTAAAAGATTTGTGAATTTAATTGTGACAAATGGTTGGCAAGACAACTGAAATTCGGGACAACATGTCACAGCGTGGCAGAAAAAGAAAGGCTCAAAGGAGAACTATATATTCAGTCTTCTTGCATCATTTTTAGCAGCAAATGATGTCATTTGTACAAATATGATTTAGCTACAAACAGACTATTTTGAGTTTGGGATTATTTTGAGCATAATATATAAACAGTTGGGTTGCAATCATATACAAACATAAATGCCGGGGGGGGGGGGGGGGAGTCCAACTGAACTCACGGGACCTCTTTTATTCATAATGTAAATCATATATTTGGTTGTGCTGTTAATTGTGATTGTTTAGTGTTGTGTTGGTATAATCTACACAGATTGTTCAAAGATCAATGTGATAAGAGACTTTTTGACATAATGGAGGGTTCCGACACAGGATAAAACCAAATTTCATTTAATAGGTGATTTACAGTCCTGCAGAACTTTATTGACCAGAGGCAGTGTTCCAGGGAAATAATGAGGCATGCATTTTCCCCCATGGCATCCCACATAAATAATAATAAAATAATGAATAATAATAAAACTTTATTTATATACTGCCCTATCTCCCCAAGTGGACTCAGGGCGGTTTCCAACATAAGGCAAAACATTCAATTGCCAAAAGGAAACCATACAACAAAATTAAATATCATAAAACAAAAGCATGCAATCTTGCTAAAACAACACAAAAATTAAAATCCAGTTTCAGTCTGCTCCATCAGACGGGTTTAAAACACCAATGGCCAGAGTTGCAGAATGGTCATGGCCAACTATGAAGGGCTAGGCAAAGGCTAGTGCGACAGAGTATCATAGGGCCAAGGAAGTGGATAAAGTGCAGAGCAGGGTTCTAGTTGGCAACTGGAAGGTGGGGGAGCTAGGGACTAAACATGCTCAAAAACCTGCAGGAACCACCAGGTTTTCAGGTCCTTATAGAGGGAGAACTGTGTAGGGGCTTGCCTGATCTGTCTAGGGAAGGTGTTCCAGAGTCAAAGGGCCACCACCGAGAAGGCCCTCTCCCTCATCCCCACCAACTGCACTTGTGATGGTGGCAGAAGTGAGAGGAGGGCCTTCCTGACAGACTTTACAGCCTGCACCAGTTCGTAAGGGGAGATGCTATCATGAAGATAGGCAGGGCCCGAACAGTTTAGGGCTTCATAGGTCATCACCTTCACCTCAAATAAATACCTTATTCTCCATTCTTTCAACTGCAAGCAAAGTGCCCACTTTTGTGCTTGTTTAAGGGGTAGGATCAATTGACACCACTCTAGCTGCTATAACTCGATACTATGGAATCTTGGGAGATGTAGTTTTACAAACTGGCTTGGCCACACCTCATTCCTCCCAAAGTAGAGGGGAAGTGTTGCAAAATACTTCCTCTGCCATGATGGAGAGGAAAGTGTTTTTTGGATAGCTCCAATGGAGTTACCCTCATTTTCCTCTCCTTTCGCCCATCTGATGGGGACAGGGACAAAGCGCCAACACATCTTGTTCCATTACCACCATATGATGAGGGAAGGAGGGAGGGTGTGCAGGATGCTATAAGCATGCTTGACGTTTTGCCAGCAACTGCTGGCAAAACAGCATGGCATGTGAAGAGGTCCTTGATCTTACCTTCCTAAAGATCTGGGAAGTCCTATAACTTCCTGGACTTAATAATTCTAAGTACGAACGTAGAGAGTCCATGACCAAAACTGTGTTTCTTTATAATTTACTAAGTTGACACTGATGCAGGGTGTCCAGGAGAAATTATACTCCCCAAAGAAATATAAAACTTTAATAGTTTAGAGCAAAATTCAAGAACATCCTCACCACCTGGGGAATCAAATGGTTAATACTGAAGCAAATGTTAAGTAAAGCCTCCTCTTAGAAGAGCTAGAGGGTGAAAAAAATGGTACTGCATTAATTAAACTATTCTTCTGATAGTCTTCATTGGGAATTGTTGTTCTTCCTAATTTTAACTGCTTGACTTTGCTCTTAATCACAATAGAAGATATATATTTGTTTTACAGCACAAGTTTTTCTATGATGTAGAATGCAATTTGTTTTCTATCATTTTAATGTTAATTATTGCCAGCCTCATGGTCATTAAGAGGAAGTTGTGAACTATTGGAATAACTATTTAAAATGATGAGACAGAATAATTATTAATCAGAAACTTAACATTATTAGAAATATTTATTTGCCATAAATACACCCCGACTCCAAAGCAAGGAGAAGCCCGTTTATTGATGACTTGCAATTAAATCTGAAGTACTCTTTAAGAACCCTTTTCTGGAAACCTAGAAAGAAATGGGAAGCGACAGAACACAAGGAAAAGGAGTCTTGGTGAGTGGGATAGAAACATTGAAAATTCCTAAATGTTGCAACTTCTCGTTTTAAATCAATTTCTGCTTGATAATAATAATGTTTAATGCTTGCGTCCTATAAAGTTTTAACTGAGATAGTAAATCCCAGAAGAAACAAAATGTAGACTCTAAACCAAAGATCAGGAATATTTATCCTGCCACATGCTGTTACATTGCAACTCACAGTTTCCTCCACTGGTATGCTGACAAGGACTGATGGGAACCATAGTCCAAAAACAACTTGAGGATCACATGCTTTGTACTGACATTCTAGACCAAGCTAGGTGAGTATTATCCTCCTCATACCAAGTTTTGCAAATACATTGTGAGTTTTACCTTTGTCCTCTGGCGCTCCAAGATGGAACAGATATCTCCCTGAACTACTACCTTTGCTAACGTCATTCTAATAGTAAATTCCCTGTTCAAATTTGTTGTTTCAGCAGTTTCCCCCCATATTTTTGTAACCTAAGAAATGAGCAATTTTTCCATTCTAACATATTAGCCAAATAATACTAGTCAGGTTATGACATTACTAGGACTCTGAATATTTATTTGTAGAGGGGACATAGAGGTGGTGTTTTCTTGGATTAGGAAAAAACTGGTTTAACACACCTGTGAGCATTGTGAGTTGAAGCCCTCCACATATATGCTTTCGGACTGACAAATGCAGTATCTTGCCTTGTTCTTAGTGTTGCATCATAATGGACTGAAAGAGAATCTACATCTGATTTCTCTGGGGACTATTAGCACTTAGAGAATATGATCAATACAGTGAGGTGTGTTGACCTTTTATGATGCACCAGAAATACTTGCAGATGTAAAACTAGCCTATGAAAGAGAAGGTGTGTAGATTAATTTTCTATGGAAATATTTAGGTTTTTCCCTTTGGCAACAGCCCTAAACGGTTCTGGTCCAATTTACCTGTCCGAACATATCTTCCCCTATGAGCCCACAAGAACCTTAAGATCTACTGGAGAGGCCCTGCTCTCGGTCTCACCCACCTCACAGGCACGGCGGGTGGGGACGAGAGACAGGGCCTTCTCGGTGGTGGCTCCCCGGCTGTGGAACTCCCTCCCCAGTGACATTCGGCAGCCCCCATCCCTTTTGGGGTTCAGAAAAAACTGAAGACCTGGCTATGTATGCAGGCATTTGAAGAATAAGCATGTGTTGGCTTCGACTCGGTCTGAATTACGGCTCTTGTATAACGTCAGGTGGATGAATGGCATAAGCACTTTGCATTGTTTTAAACTTTGTATATTGTATTTTATGACTATTTTATGACTATTTTATGATTGTTTTAACTGTTTTAATCATTTTAGTTTATTGTATATCCGTGTAATGGCATCAATTGCCACTTGTAAGCCGCCCTGAGTCCCCTTGGGTGAGAAGGGCGGGGTATAAATAATTGAAATAAATAAAATAAATAAATAAACAGGTTGATTTAATGTATGGAAAAATATTTGTACAACTGACCCTCTCAATCATTTAAAATGGTTACTATTCAAGCAATAGTAACTCGAAACTGAATACACCCTCAGTTTTAATCTGAGTTTTAAAAGAGGTATCCTAGGTTTTGAACTTATTTGAGGGATATATAAGGATGACTAATGATGTGGATAATTTTGGACTAAGCATTACAACAGATTCAGGCTAATGAAAATGAAGTCACCAGTTGTCATACTGAGTGTAAAAAAATGTCAAATTTTCAGATGGTAGAAACAGGGCTGAGCAAAATGTGGCCTCTATATGTTGTAGAAGTACCAGCATTCCTCACCATTCATTAAACTACCAAGAGGTGAGGAGAAATGTGGGTCACCAATATCTGATGAGCCACACCTCACAGGTCCCTTAAAAAACCCTACAAAAGCAAACAATGTCTTGTCCCTATTTTCCTGTTCTGAAGAGCTCTCAGTTAGAGTTATCCACAATGCTATGAGGCTTTCTTCCTACTGCTTATTTTTAATAAGTCCTCTGCTCTCGTGCTGTGAGACAGCACCACTTGTCTTAGAATGCACATTTCACTTCTGAGAGCATTTCATGGAAATTCTTGTTAGTTTGCTATTTTTGGGCACTATATCCCTTTTAGATGTTTCTGGAGTTTTGTCATTAGGAGAGGAAGAAATGGCACCATAGGTAGCTTACTTGTATGTCAAAACTCTGTGCAACAGCTTCTAATTGCTTGGCTTAATTGAGTGTTGAGTATGCACATTGGGAAACAATTTATTAAGCTCACTAAGATTGCAGCATAATTCTCAGATAAATGACCCCTTTGCCAGTTAACTTTCTCATATAGCATTTCAAGTATCATCAGCCAAAGTTCATAATGAATACGAGAAGCAGATAAACAGAAGTAGGTGAAAAGGTATCAGAGCATGCATAAAAGCATTTACATTCCCTTGTCCATTAACCTCTCCTTTTCTAAGAAGATTGTCTTACCTTTATCCTGTTACAAATTATATGCCTAAAGCAAGAATGTAACTTTTTACAGACTGTGTACCACCTTGCAAATCCACTCTTGTACAGAATTACCTGTTCAGTTTGGGGGACACACACATACACTGCAACCACTGAATCTAAAATTCAATTGATAAAGCCAGTGTTGGAGAAAAGGGGCCAGTTAACTCTTTACCTTCTCATTATTTTATATAGAAATTATCCCTGCAGTGCTTGCGCTCACTCTCCCCATCCCCCCCCTCTCTCTCACACACACACATACATGTATCTTGTCTCTAGGATGGGTGCTGATATGAATTGGGGACAAGTTGTAGTTAAATATTAATCTAAAGAAAACTCTGACTCTGAACTTTGATTTTGCTATTATTTGCATATAACCTTCAATAAACAGCTTGCTTGCTTATATTCTGGGCTCCAGTGTGGTTTTGAGGTACCTACGTAGCCGAGGGGTGCAACAAACACAATCAAAGCACCCCCAACAGATGGCCACCCAACCTTTGTAACAACAACAACAATAGCAGAAACCTCAGGGACCATCCAGTTCAATTCCCTTCTGGTATGCAGAAAAAGTACAAAGCATCCTCTGAGTGGTGGGAGAAAATCTGGAAGCAAAGAAGGTGGGGGAGAGAAAGGGTCTGGGCAGTGAGAAAAATAGTCCAGGCAGCGAGGGTCTGGGCTCCAGGAGGATGCTGCTGCTGTTTTGGCAGCTCCATGCTCTCTGCATTTCTCAGGAGGAAGAGGGGAGAGGAGGGAGAGGAGGAAAGAGAAGGCAGGAAGCAGCATGGAACTGCAGAGCCCACTAAGGGCTTCACGGAGCACAGTTTGAGAACCCCTGGATTAGATTTTTATTCTTGTTGACTTTTAATATCTCCCTTTTCCAGAGGTTTTATATCCTCATACTTGTAAACAGATATGTAAAGTCTATTCATTTCAAGGAACTAGCAGAAATGAAATGGGCCGGGCTGTGGCGCAGCTGGCTAGTAACCAGCTGCAATAAATCACTACTGACCGAGAGGTCATGAGTTCAAAGCCCGGGTCGGGTTAAGCCCCCGACCATTAAATAGCCCGGCTTGCTGTTGACCTATGCAGCCCCGAAAGACAGTTGCATCTGTCAAGTAGGGAAATTTAGGTACGCTTTATGCGGGAGGCTAATTTAACTAATTTACAACATCATAAAACTGCCAGCAAAACACGAGGAAAGGAATGAGGAGGTACAGCCACTAGTGGACAGTGAAGCAACAGCTCCCCCTGTGGCCGGAATCGTGAAGCTGGAAAAAAATGTTAAATGCCTCTGTGTCTGTCTATATATGTTGTTTGTCTGTTGGCATTGAATGTTTGCCATATATGTGTTCATTGTAATCCGCCCTGAGTCCCCTTCGGGGTGAGAAGGGCGGAATATAAATACTGTAAATAAATAAAATGTCAGAACTACTGGCAATCATCTTTTAGATTGGAGGAGGGCAAATGTGGTCCCTATCTTCAAGAAGGGAAAAAAGGACGACCCAAACAATTACCGTCCGGTCAGCCTCACGTTGATACCAGGCAAGATTCTGGAAAAGATAATTAAGGAAGTGGTCTGCAAACACTTAGAAATAAATGTGGTCATGGATTGATCAAAAACAAGTCATGCCAGACTAATATGATCTCTTTTTCGATAGAGTTATAAGCTGTGTCGATACAGGGAATGCCATGGATGTAGCGTACCTGAATTTCAGTAAGGCCATCAACAAGATCCCCCATGATCTTCTGGCAAAGAAACTAGTTAAATGTGGGCTAGACAAAACTACAGTTAGGTGGATCTGTAATTGGCTATGCGAACGAACCCAAAGGGTGCTCACCAATGCGTCTTCTTCATCCTGGAAAGAAGTGACAAGTGGAGTGCCGCAGAGTTCCATCCTAGGCCCGGTTCTGTTCAACATGTTTATTAACAACTTAGACGAAGGGTTAGAAGGCATGATCATCAAGTTTACAGACAACACCAAACTGGGAGGGATAGCTAATACTCCAGAAGACAGGAGCAGCATTCAAAATGATCTTAACATACTAGCGAGATGGGCTAAAACTAACCAAATTAAGTTCAACAGGGACAAAAACAAGATAACCCACGTAGGCAGAAAAAATGGAATGCAGAGAAACAGAATGGAGGATGTCTGGCTCGACAGCAGTACATGTGAAAAAGACCTTGGAGTCCTAGTGGTCAACAAGTTAAACATGAGCCAACAATGTGATGCAGCTGCTAAAAAAGCCAATGGGATTTTGGCATGCATCAATAGGAGCATAGCGTCTAGATCCAGAGAAGTCATGCTACCCCTCTAATTCTGCCTTGGTCATACCACACCTGGAATACTGTGTCCAGTTGTGGGCACCGCAATTTAAGGGAGATGTTGACAAGTGGAATGTGTCCAGAGGAGGGCAACTAAAATGATTAAGGGTCTGGAGAACAAATCCTATGAGGAGCGGCTTAAAGAGCTGGGCATGTTTAGCCTGCAGAAGAGAAGATTGAGAGGAGACATGATAGCCATGTATAACTATGTGAGGGGAAGTCATAGGGAGGAGGGAGCAAGCTTGTTTTCTGCTACCCTGGAGGCTAGGACGCGGAACAATGGCTTTAAACTACAGGAAAGGAGATTTCACCTGAACATCAGGAAGAACTTCCTCACTGTGAGAGCTGTTCAGCAGTGGAACTCTCTGCCCTGGAGTGTAGTGGAGGCTCCTTCTTTTGAGGCTTGTAAGCAGAGGCTGAATGGCCATCTGTCGGGGGTGCTTTGAATGCGATTTCCTGCTTCTTGGCAGGGGGTTGGACTGGATGGTCCATGAGGTCTCTTCCAACTCTATGATTCTATGAGGCTATACACAGAGTTGGCTTTGCTATTAGAAACGACCTGGTGAAGCACCTGACTGAAGCACTCACTGGCATCAACGAACGACTCTCAACCCTCTGAATTAACCTTGCCAAAAACCAACAGGCAACTATCATATGCGCCTATGCACCAACTCTAGATGCTGACGAAGACATCAAGGAAAAATTTTTTATTGTCCGCTGGACACCATCATATCGGAGATACCTAAGGAGGACAAAATCATCCTCCTGGGGGACTTTAATGCCAGAGTTGGACGGGACTCCGACCTGTGGCCAGGGATCATAGGAAAAGACGGGGTCGGAAACAGCAATTCGAATGGCATCTTGCTTCTCACCAAATGCGGAGAGCACAACCTTGTCATCACCAACATGCTCTTCTGCCAGAAAAAAAGCTCAAGACATCATGGAAGCACCCTCGGTCAAAGCATTGGCACCTCTTGGACTATGTAATTACACATGCCAGAGACCGCCGCGATGTGCTTCTCACAAGAGCCATGACAGGTGCTGATGACTGCTGGACAGACCACAGGTTAATCCGATCCACGATGGCTATCAAGATCGTCCCCAAACGCAGACTCCAAGGAAGAAAAACAAGGCACAAAATGAACACCCAAGCCCTTCAGGAGCCCTCCAAACAAGCCCTTCTCCAAACTACATTCAAAGATCATCTACCCACAGAACACCCCGAAAATGTTGAGGAACATTGGAACAAACTGAAGACCTCCATCATCACAGCCTGCGAAGAAACCATTGGATACCAAACTAAGAAACATCAAGACTGGTTTGATGACAACGACAAAGAGATCCAACAGCTAATTGATAACAAAAGGAAAGCCTTCCAAACATGGCAGAGAGACACCAACTGTGCTGCCAAGAAAAAGATCTATGCCAGTGCAAAAGCTGAGGTCCAAAGAAGGACCAGAGAACTCAAGAACATCTGGTGGACAAAGAAAGCTGAATAAATCCAACACTTTGCAGATACCCATGATGCTCAGGGATTTTTCAAAGCCACAAAGATCATTTACGGACCAAGAAACCATGGCTACAGCCCCTACGCTCATCAGATGGAACCAAACTTCTGAAGGACAAAACATCAATTGCACTATGTTGGAAAAAGCACTACCAGAACCTGCTGAATCGCAGCTCCAATGTGGCCGAAGAGACCCTCTCACAAATCCCGCAACAACAAACCAGGGATGAGCTTGCAGCACTGCCTAGTTTGGAAGAAGTTAGCAATGCCATTAGCCAACAAAAAAACAACAAAGCCAGCGGACCTGATGGGATCCCTGCTGAAATCTTCAAAACGGGTGGACCTGAGCTGATACAACAACTCCACCAGCTCATTGAAAAGGTATGGGTGACCGAGAAAATCCCAGCAGACTTCAAGGATGCCACCATCATCACCCTTTTCAAGAAAGGGGACAGAACAGACTGCAGGAACTATCGCGGTATCTCCCTTCTAACCTCCGCTGGGAAAATCCTCTCAAGAATCCTTGCAAACCGCCTTCTCCCTGTCTCAGAAGACACCCTCCCAGAATCCCAGAATGGCTTCCGTCCCTCCAGAGGAACAGTGGACATGATCTTCACTGCACGACAGCTCCAAGAAAAAAGCAGGGAACAAAACCAACCTCTGTACATGGCATTCATTGACCTTGCAAAGGCATTCGACACAGTGAATCGCAGCGCTCTCTGGACCATCGTCCAAAAAATTGGGTGCCCTGACTAATTTGTGAACATCCTGCGGTTCCTCCATGATGACATGATGGCAACAATCTTGGACAGTAACGGCTCCCAAAGTGACCCATTTAAGGTGGAATCAGGTGTCAAGCAGGGATGTGTTATTGCCCCCACCTTATTTTCCATCTTCATCACTATGATACTTCACCTTGTTGATGGGAAGCTTCCCACCGGTGTGGAAATCATCTATCGGACAGATGGCAAGCTATTTAACCTCAGCAGACTGCAAGCCAAAACCAAGGTCACCACAACATCTGTTATAGAACTCCAGTATGCCAATGACAACGTAGTCTGTGCGTACTCAGAAGAAGACCTACAAGCTACTCTAAACATATTCGCAGAAGCATACGAGAAGCTCGGCCTCTCATTGAACATTAAGAAAACCAAAGTGCTCTTTCAACAGGCACCAGCTAATCCCTCTGCAATGCCAGGAATACAGCTTAATGGTGTAACATTAGAAAACGTTGACCATTTCCGCTACCTTGGCAGCCACCTCTACACAAAAGTCAACATTGACACTGAAATACAACACCGCCTGAGCTCTGCGAGTGCAGTATTTTCCCGAATGAAGCAGAGAGTGTTTGATGACCGGGACATCCGTAGAGAGACCAAGGTGCTTGTTTACAAAGCCATTGTCCTCCCAACCCTGCTCTACGCCTGCAAAACGTGGACTGTCTACAGACGTCACACCAAACTCCTGGAGCGTTTCCATCAGCGTCGCCTCAGGAAAATCCTGGAAATCTCTTGGGAAGACAGGCGGACAAATGTCAGCGTGCTGGAAGAAGCAAAGACCACCAGCATTGAAGCAATGCTCCTACACCATCAGCTCCGCTGGACTGGCCATGTTGTCCGAATGCCTGATCACCGTCTCCCAAAGCAGCTACTCTACTCTGAACTCAAGAACGGGAAACAGAATGTTGGTGGGCAGGAAAAGAGATTTAAAGATGGGCTTAAAGCCAACCTTTAAAACTGTGTCATAGACACTGAGAACTGGGAAGCCCCGGCCCTTGAGCGCTCTAATAGGAGGTCAGCTGTAACCAGCAGTGCTGCGGAGTTCGAAGAGGCACGAATGGAGGGTGAAGAGAGACCCAATTTGTGAAACTCAACTCAGGCAGGGGAAATCCTTTTTCAATCCCACCGCTGCCTCCAATTGAGGAGATGTGCGCGCGTGTGAGAGGGAGGGATACAGGATGTGTGAATGTATGACAGGGAGGATTTAGTGGATAAGGAAGGATAACAGAACTGATGGGTTTAAATGAGTAAAGATGGTAACTTATATAGAAAAGTACGGTAACTTATATAGATAGGTACGGTAACTGCCACCAACATGAGGTAATGGTCTTCCTTCAGGCTTACAGAGAGGCAAGGAGACTGATCTTTATGAACAATAAAATTCAAGTTTATTTTGTACATAAGCGTGTGGTTTCAATCAGTAAACGTTCCAGATCTTAAGTTACAATGTAGTCTTTCATGAATGGATATATCTTTAATAACTTCTCTTCGAACAGTAAATAAAACACCCAGTCAACTTATATCACCAGCCTTTCCCCTGAGTGAACAATAAGCTGCCGTCCTTAGCTGATTCCCACAGCTCCTAATCTTTTCAAAACCTAACAGAAACTGATCCTCTCAAAACCCTATCAGCAACTGAATTTTTTAAAAGGGAATATGCTCCAACTGTCAACTTAGCCACGCCCCTTTCTTCTCCCAAGGGAAGCTGCGTTACCATGGCAACCTACTAACACTATTTCCATGTTAGGCTTTTCCTTGCTAATATATAACTTCCTTTTTTTTCTTTAACAAACAAATAAAATCATATCAATAATCTCTGTTTAACTCATAACCTCTTTACAGAGGGCTTAAAGGAGAAACGTGCCAAGAAGAAGGAGCGTCAAGCCAACCCTGACCAAGACCGCCTTCCACCTGGAAACCGATGTCCTCATTGCGGGAGAACATGCAGATCAAGAATAGGTTTCTTCAGTCACCTGCGGACACACCCCCAACACCCTATAACTGGAGGACCATCATCCTCGGCCTACAAGGGATTGCTTAAGTAAGTAAGTATGAGTCTATAAGATGGAGTTTTGTAATGATGTGTGTGTACCTGTATGTGTGTAAGTTGATAGACAAGGGAAGAATCCCAGAACAGAGCTTGCCAAAGAAATATTTAGGAAAGACAAAGGTGAGTAAGAGGTTTCACTGAAAATTATACAGTATTCAATTTCACAATGCAAATACAAAATGGCTCATTCAGCTCTTATGAAAAGTTTTGTCTTCCACCCAGATAAACCATTTTTAAATAAGTAATTTGAGCGGTATATGAAAGTGATACAAATCCTCCTATAAAATCCCAGAACCAAAGAAACATACACATTATGGTTCTGCAGTGTTGTCAAGTGAACTACTCAATAATATTTAAGATACTTAAGAGTTCATTGTTAATGTTTCTCTATTGAAAATTTTGTTCTTGGTGTCCAGTTTAAAGATTAATAGTGAAATCCTATACTTGTCTTCTCAGACTTAAATCCCAGTGGGTGTTTTCAGGGACACTTGAATAGGATTGCATCCTTAAAGGACATTCCAATAACAATGCTAATGAAAAATGATACAATACTGTCAAAACTTCATATCCATGGGTTCTGCACCTACCACAGCTCAGAAACATATCCCTTCCCAAAAAATATTAAGAAGCAAACCTTGATTTTTCTTGTGCTGAGCACTATGTTGATGTGTAAGCATTTGAGCATCCCTAGATGCTGGTATCCACAGGGGATCCTAACATTAAATCACAGCAGACACCCAGTGTATATCTAACTCTGCATGCCTTTATGAAGTGTGAAAACTAATGGAGCCAATACAGATATTTTTCCTAATTCCTATTACACATGGTGCTTACTTAAAACTTTTATTTGTTTTGGTTCCAACGCAATGAAAGTACACAGATGGCCTACAAGATAGTTGTATATTTCATGCTCTAGTTTCAAGATGATGATGATGATGATGATGATGATGATGATGATGATGATGATGATGATGCCTTATTTATATTCAACCCTATCTCCCTGAGGGGACTCAGGGCATGATATCATTTGAGTGGACTAGTCTTGATCTTTTTTTACCTCTACTTCAGCTCTCTAAATTTAAATCATTAGAGGTATAACTTTGAAAAATGCTGCAATGTGAAGCACAGTTCTGCCATATGGATAGGGTAGATGCTAGTAAACGTACTAATATGATTGGTCACTAGGAACAATAAGTACAAAATTTATATTAACGTTTATAAAAATGTGAATTTCCCAAACCTGCACATACTGCCATTGCAAGAAGCATTTCTCCTATTTAACCAGAACAAACTCTACACAAATAAAGGACTGGCTTTCTTCTCTCTCACTGACTCATTTTGAATTCAATTCAATCTAACATGCCTTAAGGACACCAAAACCCATCCTATATTATAGGCCAAGTGAGGTCAACCTCTGGTTAGAACTTCAATGGGAGACCACTAAAAAAGACCAACGTAGTAGGGTATATTTCAGAGAAAGAAATTGGCAAAACCAGCTCTGGGTAATCCTTGTCTAAAAAAAACCCTATGGAATTTATGGGATCACCATAAATTCACTTGAAGGTACACATATTCATCATCCATTAAGATATTCAGCTCATTCCATCACGTAAACATCTTTTCAAAAAAATGTGCCACTGATTGTTCCTGATATTTTCCTCTGTGTGTGTGCACACATGTAAAACTGAAAGAGAGAAATCTTATTTCTTTGAATTTCCCAAAATTTGAATTTCCCAAAATTTCTCAGATGGTATTGTACAATAAACAGTAAGAGAAGTTACTGCATGCCTGCCTATTCATATTCTCCAATATAATATTGTCTATGTTTTGAGCTCTTACGGAGACACCCTTCTCTCTGCCCCACCATAGATACATCTGGCAGAAAGAGGAGAGGTCTTAGTCACTGCTCACAGACTCTGAACTTCCCTTTCCAGTGAGGTTAGACTGGCAAAGTACTTCTCTTTATGCAGGCAAATATACCTTTTTAGTTGATTTTACAGGAACTGGAAAACTCATTTTACAAGAGGAAATGTACCTGGTTTTCTATTTTCTGTTTTCCTTTTGATGGTTTATATTTTTATAGGTTTTAATTTTGTGATTGTGTAATTAAATTTTTCATCTTTTATAATTTGTGCAATTTTAGCTATGTTTTTTCTGGGTTGCTGTGAATTTTCCAGGCCATATGGCCATGTTCCAGAAGCATTCTCTCCTGACACTGCATGGAGTTCTAAACTGTGGGAAAGGCAACAACAAGAGTAGCAGCAGCAGAATGGAAAAGAAAAGGAATCAGACAAATCAAAGATTTTATTGCCAGAGAATTGCTGATGTGGTGGATTGAGCTGAATTATTACACTGTTAATTTGAAGTAATCAGAAGAATAGACAACTTTCTGTTTTTGAGACTTCAATTTGACTAAGTAGGGGAAATAGTTCTGTGTTTTTTAGTTATGGTCTTGTGCCGTTCCAAATTAGCATCCTCAAAAACATTCAGCTGAGGTAAACAGTGTAGCTCCCTTGATGAATGAAACTTTACTGCTTAAGAGTAAGACAGCAAAACTCAATAGGCTTCCAATTGAAAAAGAAAGGTGTGAGGATGACCTGAGCACACAGCCCTTAGTGGTCTGACCTGCATATCCGAGAGACCACCTTTGTCCCCTGTGCAATCAGTGGAGTCACTCAAGCAAAAACAACTCACTTTAGCAAAGAATGAATTTTTGGCAGTGTGTTCTCCATGAATAGCCCTGAACCTTTGGGTTTTACTGTCCCTTCTTTGTGTCTGAGACTGGTAAAATGTGAAAGTCACCATAGCAGACTTTAAAATGCATCCTTTCCTCCAGGTTTTGAACTCTTGATGCTGGAATTCAAATGCTGAATGTTTTTCTTCCTCCTCTTGTTTATGTATTTATGTGAAATATACTCCTTTGCACTTCTTGCAAAAGTGCTTTGTCCTATTCAGATTTCCATGTTTTGTTATACACACAGAGAGACTGGGGGATATTTGAAGGGAAAATAAAAATAGTTTACACAAAGGTTAAAAGAAACAAAAAAAGGAGTTGGTATTATTCAGATGAATCAGTATTGGAGACTGTAATGGAGGGATAATGCACGTGAACTGACATTAACATTTTGTAAATGTTTGGGGGGATAAGTTGCATGAAGGAGTTTCAAAAGAATGACCCACTGAGCTAGAATTAGGTGAGCAAGAATGGAACATGAAAATAGCTTTTTGACAAAATGTTTCTGAACATGGTCAGTGTTGGCATTCAAAAGCATGAGATGAACTTCAAGCCACACCATGAAGATAAAGGCGACTACTGTTTAAATTCTGCAGTAATATCTTTTTAGAGGTAATATTATGGTACTGTTTGGACTCTTCTGTGAATGACAACAACAACAACAAAAACAATGTCTGGAATTAATGCTGATTCTTTTAAAAAGAAAACTATTGGAAGTAATTGTCAGAATGTGGAAGGCTACTTTTAAAAGTAATTGGTTACAGTTATCATTTCAAGGCTCTAATAAGTTGTTGGTTACCAATACAATTGCGGCTTTGAAAATTAACTTTTGAGGGATCCCATGGGAACAGATATCGCCTTCACAGTTCTCTTGGGAACTGCCATGAGATTCCAAAACATTTCTCTCTCTTATGAATTTCTCCCAGCATCCCATTCCTCCTCATCTGAACACTTAGAATCTGACCAGGCTATAACAAGTGCCGGGGGGGGGGGGGGGATTGAAGGTGTTATTATGATGATCCTCAAATAATAGGGGAACAGTGCTTTCAATGGCTACAGTCTTGTAAAATTGGATTGAACACTTTTATAATTGTGCCACAGTTGTAAATATGTAGAAACAGTGCATACAAATGAGTTACAACTATGTAACTTGAAATTAATTGTCCATAACTGCAACAGTGAATTCCATCCATTATAATTGCAGTCATCATTTACATATTTGTATCTAACGCACACAAACACACACACACTTGTGTGTATACAGCATAGACAATATAAAATTGTCAATGTAAGCTATGTCCCCATTTCTAATTTTTTGAGGGTGCATAAATAACTAACTACAATGATTCCTTTATTCCAACAGAAATGAAGATCCATCCTCCTCCAGCCAGGGGAGGATTTTTTTTGCCAGCTGAACTATTTAAGAACTCAATTGAACAGTCCTTTGAGCAGGGAAGTTCCATGTATGAATCATCTTTTAGTTTGTGTAACAAGAGGCAAGAAACACTGTGCACAGGCTGGCAGAAATGGTCGTATTTTAAGAGAGAAAGGAAAGGTGGGTACTTAATATTCATGTCATACTTCCTTAGGGATTGTGGTACAGTGCTGTGATTGAAGCTTAGCATTTGATCCCCTTTAAAAATATATAAAGCAAAGCACTGGAAAATGCTCTCTGGGGACAATCCTGCCATGCCATTGCCACAGAGCAAGTGAACTAATAAATCAATTTCTAACTTGGAGGATGTGATCAAAATTGCTAGAAAGTTGGAATCCCAATTTGTCAAGGGGGAGATGACTGGCTTGATGGCTCAAGTATTTAAGTTCTTACTCTCTTAGGTCAGAAGGATTAAAATATGCAGTTCATCAGATCTCTCTGTGTTATGTCTATCACAAAGGCCAGAAAACCTCAGGAGGAAGAAGAAATTAAGTATACAGTATATAACAAATAATATGAGCCATTGAGATAAATTGAGCATAGAATGCAAGCAAATGATTAAAATATCTTTTACAAGAATTGTATACATATGTTTTATTTGACTAGGTTGTTTTATTTCTACATTTTTTTTCAGTCATGAAATCAGTTGTAGGTCAGATGCATTTGCCAAAAAGGTCCCAGGTTTGTTCTGTGGAACTACCAGTTAATGAATTCTGAATATGTGTTCCCAGTTAGTGTTCACCAGTCCTTTCCCAGTTTCAGTCATAAGAATACAAAAAGCGCCAATCTGCATCAGAACACAATATTATGTAGTCCAGCATTTTTGCACCCGTATTGGTTGCCTTGTGGTGTATGGGAACCCTTCAAACACGACCTGTGTGAAGTAGTCCATTTGAACATATCTATTTGTATTTTAGAATGTTTTTATGAATTTTGATGTAAGTTAATAATTTTTAATCTGATTTATAGAGTATTGTATAATTTTTATATGTGTGTTTATTGTAAGCCGCCCTGAGTCCCCTCTCGGGTGAGAAGGGCGGGATATAAATGTTGTAATAATAATTAATAAATAAATAGTACCCTGTAGCACCATCCCAATAGTATCAGTCAGCTTAGTGACTCAGATTCTGGAAGTGACATAAAGGAAACATGATCAGTAGCTGTTGATTGCCTTCTTGCAATGTTGTTTTTGCTTTTACAGACCTGCAGGTCCAACTTATGGTGGCAATATTTTTCCAGAGGAGATCTGCCATTGTCTTCTTGTGCGATTATTATTTGGTCACTCAATGGGTTTCCATGGCTGAGCAGTGATTTGATCCATAGTCTCTTGGAGTCTGGCACTGGCTTACTTGTTATCTATTATTTTGTCCAATTCCCGTTTCAAGCTTTCATTAAATCTTGTGGCAATGAATTCTGTTAGTCATGTGCTATATGAGAAGTGTCCATTCAGTGTCCATCCAGTTATCCCTACAGTGTCCATAAAGTGTCCATACAGTTATCATTTACTTTTATCCATGCTAATGCCCAATGATGAGAGTTGGAGGCAATCCAGAGAAAACGGATATAGAGACTGCTGTTATAGAATGGTAGACAATCTCTAAGGAGATTGTCTCTTTGCTGAGTTATCAATCCATCTTATGCGCTGCTGCCTAAGGACAACCACTTTCTCCATCTTCTTGAGAAGTTTTTCTGACAACTTTATTGGGGTTTAATGACGTAAACGATGTGCCTTTTCTTATAAAAATATATCATAATAATTTATTGTCATGTTAAGGATTTATACTTAACCGTCCATGTACAGGGTGGACCAAAAGTCACAAAGGGGTTTCAATATTTCATTTTTTTTTAAAAATTGTCAATATCATAGCATCATATACAGTACAGTATATATAGGAAATTTAATTACATTACATTACATTGCATGTAAAAAAAATTCAAAAGACATTTTCAAAAAGTTATTAAAACATGACTTTTGGCCCACCATGTATATCAGCCTTACAGTATTTTATGATTTTTTTAATGCATGTTTTATATAGTTCTAGGGTGGATGAGAAACCAGAAGGTGAGAGACAAAAGGATAGAAACGGATAGATGTGAGCAAATGCAGTCACACACATTTATGTTTGAGAATAATTGTAAAAGGTTATATTAAAGCCTTAAAATAAGTAGATGTACAGGGATGACAACCTATTACTAGTGCAGTCAATTTTGTTGGTAACCATAATAGACCTAGCAGCAATTTAAAGCCCCCAGGATAGAGATCTCAAAATTATATGAATTTCAAACCCCCCTTTTCCTTAAAGAAAGTTTATATGCAGCTTTTTAAAGCTTATTTTGCAAACATGCTACCTCTTTTGTATGCACTTGCTTGCATAGAGAAAGCAAACAATTGTAGTCTGAAGAAGAAGGCAAACAAACATTAAAAGCAGCTTTACAAAGTCATTGTATTATCCTGTGAAGAAGCAAACACAAACAAATTGCTGTTTCCAGATACTAGAAGCTTATTTGTCCTACCATAAAAGGTTCGATATATCCCAACATTTTTCCAGGTGTTTCAATGACATTCACTACAACCCTATGCATTATGTAAATCCTGTGGAATCCCGTGGAAAGCATTCCTAAAGAAACGAGTACAGAATTACAGCTAAAATCTGGACAGGGCTCAGCTGTAGGTAGCATTCTGAGGTGAAATCAAATAGCAACTTAGGAAACAGGATAAGGGAGAAATGCAACAGGAAACAATCATATAATACATGAGAATCCAATAATCTTCTTTCTTGTTTTCCCACCTCTGGGTTCTGTGGGCAGGACCTTCTTGAACACAGCAAGGGGAGGTTAATAAAAGATGAAGACTTTTTTTAAAGTTTCCATGAAGATGGAGGAAGCTGTTCAAGTCTGGGTAAGAAAGAAGGGCTAAATAGTAAGGAGGAGACTTTAGATGCTCAGCAGTTGCCTGAATTTGCCATCTTGTGCTGGACGTTTTCTGGATCCTACAATAGCTAGTATGGGCAAAGAATGAAATACCTACAAATATCCAGTCAAGTATGGACATCTGACAATCCTATTTATGGAAAGAATGCACCATAGAAGGAGTACCTCTTGCACAGTTGCATGGCAGATCTCTAGAGAGAAAAGGCTGTCTGTTAGATGAAATTTTCTCAGTCTTCCTCAGTAACAGAACTGACAGCTGGGCAAAGTGTACACTCATAGGCACAGCATGTTCTCAGCAGCTAGAAGTACAACATGCTAAATACGTTTCCCCCCTGTGGTGATATCTTCGCCAAGTCTCCCCATGACTGGTTATCTGAGGAACAGTTGAGAAGCACCAAAAATACTGAATTCCTATGACACACTTACAAAAACCTTGCTCAGCAGTCATTTTTGTTGTTAAATGCTCTTTTTGCAATAAACATGTCAGCAGAGCCAACAAACAAACAGAAGAGGAAATTGCTGCCATCAGTAGAGAACAAAACCATCAGATCAGTTTGTTTTCCCTCCATATCAAATGGGAATAACAGCACTATCATTATCCAGTATGGAAAATGGCAAAGGTGATAGTGGGCGAGTATAAGTCTCCATGCAGTTTTTAACCCTGTGACACATACTTCTAAACTGTATGGAGTGCAAACTCTGTATACCTATACTAGAATAGGCCTCATTTGTGCAGACTTCTGTATTGTGTGTACATGTACTGAGAGAGTTATACAGAGTAGGGCAGAGTACATTGCATGGCTTTGTCACCTACTTGATTGTAGAAGGAAGATTTCTTCACCTGCTTTTGTACTGTTAGAAGGCATCTTCATAACCATGACCACAACAGAATGGACCCTTGGTCTGATGAAGCTAGGCTTGCTACAGTTTGAGCATCTGTTCTGTTATCCAGAAATCTGAAATCCAAAATTTTCAAAAATCTGACAATATCCACACGGGTGGCTGAGACAGTGACAGCTTTCTTTTCTGATGGTTCAGTGTACACAAACACTGTTTCATGAACAAAATTATTACAAATATTATGTATAAAAAACATACATGCATCTATGGTGGGGCTTCATCTCCAAGATAACATTATGTATGATCATACAGAATAGGCAAATACAGGCATTCCAAAGTAAAAAATGAAAACAAAAGCCAAAACATTTCAGGCCCCAGGCTTTCTGATAAAGGATTCCCAACTTGGATTCTCATGGTGAGTCAAAAAACATATGATAATTTCCTGTTTGTGACAAGATACTAGTCAGTTTGCATTTTTCCTGAGAAAAATATTTTTTTGAAAAATGTAGGAAATAGCTGGAAGATGGTTTGAAAGTTAAACTGATGTTGCCCTATTCACTTCCAAGTTATTCATAAAACTGGAAATCTATTAAGACTCTAGTTGCATTTTCATAAGACTATCAATTTATTATACATAGGCTTCCTGGTGCATCTAATGAAGTGTAGTCTAGTCCCCAGAATAGATGCCATAAAATTGTTATAAAAGCCTTTAAAATGAACAAGAAAGAATGAGAAAACGTCTTTTAAGAGCCAGTATAACTGGTGCCAGTGTAACGTGGTAAGATTCTCATGGGAACTGACACAAGGAGTGGAGCAGTGCCTGTCTGTCATTCTGGGCTTGCCTCAGATTGTTGTAATCACCTGGAAGAATGCTTGTATAAGGAAGTCTCCTTATGCAAGTTGAGTATCCCTTAACCAAAATGCTTGGAAAGAAAAGTGTTTTGGATTTCATTAGATTTTGAAGTAACTGTATTTGCATATATGTACATAATGAGATATCCTAGAGAGGGCACCCAAGTCTAAACACATCAGTACTCACATTTCATATAGAATTTATATGCATATCCTGATGGTAATCTGATACAGAATATTTTAATAACATTGTGCAAGAAACAATGTTCATGTACACCAAATTATCAGAAAGCAAAGATGTCAGGTGTCACTATTTAAGATTTTAGAATTCCGGATAAGAGATGTTCAACCTGTATTGTAAAGGTAAAGGTTTCCCCTTGACATTAAGTCTAGTCATGTCCAACTCTGGGGGTTGATGCTCATTTCCATTTCTAAGCCAAAGAGCCGGCGTTGTCTGTAGACGCCTCCTAGGTCATGCGGCCGGCATGGCTGCATGGAGTGCCGTTACCTTCCTGCCAGAGTGGTAACTATTGATCTACTCACATTTACATGTTTTTGAACTGCTAGGTTGGCAGAATCTGGGGTTAACAGTGGGAGCTCATCCTGCTCCCCAGATTCGAACCGCCAACCTTCCAGCCCGCAAGTTCAGCAGCTCAGTGATTTAACTCATTGCACCACCGGGGATTCACCCTGTATAACCTAGTAAAACTGTTTGTACAAATGATGTGAAGGCCTGCTGGCCATGATAATAGTAGCAATCATCATAATCACCATCATCATGACTGGAATCCTATTGGGTAATTACAAATCTGCAATAAAGAGTTATGCTTCATATTCACGATCCCCACATATATCCTCATTGAGGAGGTATATAGGGACCATGAAAGACCCTCCATCCTCATTTATCAGTCAGCAACCACTGCAACTGATGGGGAGCTGTTCCCCTGTTGTTCAGGAAGCAACTGACTGATGCCTCCTCCCTCCACATAAAAGCAATCTCCTTTGCAAGGAAGTATTGTGATAGGAACCCTGTTTCTCCCTGTCTCAATGATATGGGAATGTTAAAGACATTTCCCAAATGACAGAAAAATAGACCACTGTCAATTGCAATACTTCCTGGCTCATAAGTGGGGAATGTGGTGGTCCTGTCATGATCCATTGGGTAGCTAGCTACTCTGGTTATGTAGCAATGTAGAGTATAGAGCAATGATTCTCAACCTGGGGTCCCCAGGTGTTTTTGGCCTTCAACTCCCAGTAATCCTAACAGCTGGTAAACTGGTTGGGATTTCTGGGAATTGTAGGTCAAAAACATCTGGGGACCCCAGGTTGAGAAGCACTGGTGTAGAGAATCCCATCTAATGTAGTTTAACATTACGTTGATAATGGTTCTGTCCATAAAATTGGAAATTGCTATTTAAATATTTTACTATTTTTGCTCTTTTTATTTGTCTATTGTAATTTGGTTTCGGTAAACACTTCCTATAGTGAAGTGGCATATGAATTTAATAATAATAATATCTGTAAATAAACAGATATTAGGAATGCACCATCAAGTCCTCATTCTCAACATGCAAGGTGTCTCTTCAACATTGCTCTGAGAAGGAAGTTCCCTGCACCCCCAAACACACCATCCTAAAATTACTGGACAAATATTTTATAGAAACACCAGAAGGGATTTATTAATGTCGCTGATGGTTACATGTTAGGCAGGTGGTGTTGAGTTCAGTTTCCACTATTAAATTTATCTTCCCCAAAAGCAACAAAAATAGTAATTTATTTCTGCAGTCTTTCCAGTCCTTAAAAATCATTATGGATTTTAATTTATACAAACAATTTCTGCTATTCTTTTATTAGCTCTTTTGCCCAAGGGAAAATCTGTACAGCAGGTGTCATGTGTCTTTAATAATGAAGTAAATTCCTACAGTGCATTGGATATGAGGAAAAATCCCAGGTATGTGTACACAAAATGCCAAAAGTAGATCAGTAAATCTGTGTCATTCACAGGTCAGCTCCTACTGAAATAAGGAAAGGGTGGAAAGTGGAAATGCTGACCACAGTAATTTCAAGGGCCAAAGGGGAAAATGAGAATGTGTAGGAGGATAGATTGTTCCAACTTTTCACAAATGACAAGTTCTCAGATTCAGCATATATAGAGTTGCTACAAACATATACCTTTTCTACATCTGTAATACTATACACATTTAGATGTGAGTGATCCACTATAGCAGGCATGAGACATCTCTGGTTTATAGACAGATGTGGCCTAGGGAGTAAGTTACCCTTTCATTCAGCATCTTCTGCTGATCTCCAATTAGCAATAAAAAAATTAAATGACATTTACACTTATGTAAATATCATTCATAGAACCAAGCTTAGTTTTGCAGGAATAAAAACTTTGGCATGAAGCTGAGCTGTGTTTTTCAGAAATAAAGCTTTTGCACCCCCCCCCCCCACACACACACAACCAACAGCCTGCGAGGAGGAGGCGAAAAGGAGGGAAGGAGACTTCGGCTTCTCCAGAGTGGAAGGTGCAGCCTGCAGACCAACTGTCCTCGGTGGCAGCCACACACCCTGCCCCCCCCCCCCCCCCCACCAACGGCTTGCGAGGAGGTGAAAAGGAGGGAAGGAGACTTTGGCTTTTCCAGAGTGGAAGGTACAGCCTGCAGACCAACTGTCCATGGGTGGCAGCCCCACCCACGCTGGTTGGTCCTTGGGCAGTGACCTTGGCCTGCCCATAAAGCTCACAACTGATTTGGGCCATTGGCTCTTCCACTTCCACAAACCACAACTGATAGAATTTATGTTCCTCTGGACTTTTATCAAACTGATCAGTAACCTACTTCCAAAACCCCTCTGTGGTTGCACCCATTGGAAGCAGTCTTGAGACCAGCTACATGCACTGAAGTTGGAACATATGAGGAATATTTAGTTAAAGAAAGAGGGCAATGGACACTTAAGGGCAGAGAAGAATTAGGGATAGAAGATTGGTTCAGTTTCTACCAACTGCATGATAGATTTAGAAAGGATGTGGTGGTAGGATTTGCATCCAAAAAATCTGAGTTAGAATGTATCTTTGACAGAGATAACAAAGGTTTACTCTCAAGGCTCTATAAATTTATTTTAGACTACAACTTAGCAGACAATCAAATACAAACTGTTATGATTTCTTGGGCCAAAGACTTTGGTAGAAACGTAGATCTGGAAGAGTGGGAACATCTTTGGAAAAAGGGGTTTAAATTCTCTCTGACCAGCTCAATTAGAGAAAATATGTCTAAAATGTTTTATAGAACATACATAACTCCAGAGCTTCTGGCGAAAATAGAGAAAACAGAAATAGGGGCCTGTTGGAGATGCAAGAAAGCGAAAGGAACCTTTTTCCACATATGGTGGACCTGTAATACAGTTCAAGAATTCTGGATAAAAGTGGTCAAAGAAACGAACAATATGATTACCAAAAAGGACAAGAAAAACCCAGAAATGTGCTTATTAGGTTTATTTAGAAGGTGTATTTGTGCAGGAGACGAAGAAATTTGCCAATATTGTTTTGTTGCAGCAAGACTAATAATAGCTAAAACATGGAAGGGGGAAGAAGAGCTAGGTATTAAAGACTGGAGAGATAAACTGGGGGAATATATCCAAATGGCTAAGCTGGCAAATAGTAACAGAGGAGGAAATAATGAGGATTTTGTAAACAAATGGAGGCTGGCACTTGGGTATCTGGAAAAGAAGACAAAGGTAGATTTGATGACTGCCATAAAGGGGATTTAGTGAAAGAAGATACATGGGTAGTTGATGGTTAGTTACGTGATACTTACTGAGGGGTGTCGGAGGTCTAGGGGGTTGGGTTCACGGGTGAGGGGTTAGGGGGACAAGGATAAGTTAAGGTATAACAACGGGACAGCCACTCTGTGAATATCCATTAGTTTAACAAGCGCTGGCTGTACACTAGTGCAAATCTTTATATTTTTCTGTATTTTTTTATTTTTTTATATGTGCATATTTTATTTTACTTCTTGTTTTTCACTTTCATGAATGTCTGTTATAATTTCTAAAATAATAAAAAATAATAAAAAGTAACCTACTGCCATCATCAGATAAGACTGTCCCACCGCCCTCCCCAAGAACCACATATTACATTTACCATTCCCCCCCCCCCCCCCCAAGAAGGCCCAGGATGTTTTTACCTTCCCCATTATGGACTCAATCTGTACCTAAAGATTTTTGTGTCTTGTGGGCTGGGGGAGCAGGAATGGTATACAAAGAAGGGTTGAAACTCTATAGAGAGGGAGATGGGAAGTGGTGGGGGGGGGGGAGAAGGGGACTACGTTAATTGCTGCAATAACATGTTTCATGCTTATGTCTATGTTTGATGTTTTTATAGTTTTAATGGTTTAATCAACAGTTATATGTTTTTTATTTAGGTATGTGATATATATATATATATATATATATATATATATATATATATATATATATATATATGAATTGAATTGAATATTGCCATTTATTATGTTGTAAACTGCTTTGAGTCCCCCCAGGGGTGAGAAAAGTGGTATAGAAATGCATCCAATAAATAAATAAATAAATAAATAAAGACTGTTGTGCTTTATATGTTTGTTGGGAAGATATCCAATTGAAAACAATTCTATGTGATCCTTTGTGATACTTTACTTTAGCTCTGAGCACTCTGTTCTACTCACACCAGAAACCCTTTATTTACATTACATGTTATGGATGAAGGTGCACATTTTCATTTATATTAGAATGCAGATGGGATTTTGCATATGAATCCTTAGTTCCCAACCAAAACCTTAGGGCAATTGATGCCATCTATGCCTTGGAGTTATGAAAATGTGAAAAAGTGCAAAATTAGAGTTAGCAAATTAGATATTATAGATTTTGTCTCTGCCTGCAATTTTGATCACATTAGATAAGCACATTATTTGCCTTAGCAAGCAGAAGAGCAGTGAGTAAGCACCACTATTAAAAAAGAATGTCATTAACAAAACTGCAAAAATCATTGTAGATTCACATCAAGTTTACATAAGCATTTTAAGCATCATTGCAATGGATTTAGCTCAAGTTTCAATGTCATAGCTCTGAGAAAAAGACAATAGTTGAGAATGCTGATTAAATCAAGGAAGACAAGTGAAACCAAGCCAAGTTGGTTTTATAGCAAAACTAAATTCTGTATCCTGTATCCATTTATTAGCTTTTGCTTGATTGCTTGCATGCTTGTTTGCATTAGAACTGAAGGTGAAGTACAACAACAATACCAGGGCATAGTGAAACAATGATATACAGTTCTCCCTCCACATATGTGGTTTTGCCTTTTGCACATTCACAGTTTTGATTTTAAATATTATCTCTAGGAATCTGTAAGTCTTGCAGTGTGACCCTATGATCAACTTCCTCCATTAATGCTGGAGGACCTAGAGATATCTAGAGAGAACACATCTCTAGGAATCTCTAGGTCCTTTAATGTGATTCTATGGTTAGCTTCCAGCAGAAGCTGACCACAAAGTCTTCCTGGAAGACCTAAAATTTCCTAGAGAGATGTCTCGGGTTAAATAATAGCAATGTCTTTATTTACTGCTTTTAACTATCTTGTGATCACCAATATAAACATATGCAACACAGCCGATGCAGCTCTTAATTGTAAATGCTTTTCCAGTTTCCAGTAAAAATTTCCCCAAACAACCTAGTTTTTAAAAAATGTTATACACAAACACATTATTATATACATATGGGGTCCAGAAAAGCATAACCCACAGGCTGGAAGCAACTCCTGAAGTCTACTTTTGGGGGCCCTGAAACTTCTCAAATCTTTTATTTTTTTCCCCTTGGCTTTAGGATTATTTTCCCCTAAAATCAATACCAAAATGCTACAAAATGGGAGGAAAACACCACCCCCAGAACCAGTGCCATAGCTGGGGGTGTGTTAAGGGTTCATCCCCCCCCCCCCCAAATGTGTCAGGTTAAAAAAACTTGGTTTACTCATGAATTTTAACTGGTTAACCAATTTATGAGTAAACCAGGTTTTCTTTAACCTGACACATTTCAGGAGTTTTTTGAACTTTTAAGCCCCCCCCCCCCTTCCAGGCTACAACCATGCCCAGAACCCTCCTCAGCCGAAATGGTAAATAGAAATGACTCAGTATTGCTTTCTAGTTGCCGTTTGGGTGACACATGACTGAGAAAACTAGTAATAATAATTATTAGGATTTAGACATGCACAGGAGCCCTGGAGCAGGAGTTTTGGCATGTGTGTGTGTGTGTGTGCGTGTGTGTGTGGCTTAAAGATCTGGAGTGGCTTAAACAGCTGCACATGTTTAGCCTGCAGAAAAGAGGGCTGAAAGGAGACATGATGGCCACACATAAATATGTGAGGGGATGTCATAGGGAGGAGGGAGCAAGCTTGTTTTCTGCTGCCCTGGAAACTTAGGACATAGAAAAATGACTTCAAACTACAGGAAAGGAGATTCCACCTGAATATTAGGAAAAACTTCCTGTGAAAACTGTTCAGCAGTGGCACTCTCTGCCCCGGAGTGTGGTGGAGGCTCTTTCTTTGGAAGCTTTTAAGCAGAGGCTGGATGGTCATCTTTCGGGGGTGCTTTGAATGTGATTTTCCTGCTTCTTGGCAGGGGGTTGGACTGGATGGCCCACGAGGTCTCTTCCAGATCTATGATTCTATGTGTATTCAGGGCTGATCACTGACTCTGTCCCTAATTTTCAGTGAATTCATTAAGTCTAGAATAGGGCTTCTTAAACTTTTCTACACACAACCCTTTTTTGCCCAAGGGATTCTACTACTCTATGGTAACTTCTGGTGGCAGTAAATTTCAAAGGGGTTCATTGGTATCAACAACTTCGTGTTTTCATGGTAAATTCAGAAATATATCCCCTTTAGGTAAGGGCAATGTATTGTACAGAGCTTGCCTGCCAAAGGGTATCATCTCCAGGGAAGTACAAAGCACACTCTTTTTAGACATTACAGGATAGGCAGTCCCCATGTTACGAACAAGATAGGTTCTGTAGGTTTATTTTCAAGTTGAATTTGTAATGTAAGTTGGAAAGGTACACTCAGGGTAACCTCAGGCAAAAAATATAAATCTTTAAGTTTTTAATAGCATATAGAGAAAGGTTAACATCCCTATCATGTTTGTTTTCCTGTCTTTGCCCCTATTCAGAAAATTTCACCTCACTTTCTGTCCCTATGAAAATTGGATTTTGAAAAAAATTGGCTTGTTGTGGAAACAAGGATTTGCAATAAAGCTTCAGTGGGGACACCTTTTCCTCATGAAAGCTCTTCCAGGACTGAATTTCCCTTCCTAGGATCAGCTTTCTCTCACTTCCTGTTGTTTCACACACACACACACCCTCCGTTCTTAACTATATGTCATTTGTAAGTTGGATGTTTGTAACTCGGGGACTGCCTGTATGTGGTTAAGCAAACATTAGCCTCCTTGAATTAAATGGGTCTTATTCCCAATTAAGTGAGACTTAACTGAGAATGAGGACTTCAGCCTAAATAATTAGACTTCATTGATTATCCCTATCTGATTTAAGAGGCAGACATCCAACCTGAACAATCTTGAATACGTACTTTCTGAATAAGGGAGACCTTAAAGACACTAGCAAGCTTTACATATTTTTGTATTGTTTTTCTAAAATAGTGTCATTCAAGATATTGGATTAATTTTCTAGAAACCTTCAGATCATAATAGTGCTGGTAACACTGTTCATGGAACTGCCACATGGGGGTGTCTGTAGAACACATGTTGATACTAATGGCAGACTGATTTTGTATGCAGGGAGCATATGTTAAGGATTTCAAATGCTGCCTTGTTACAAAACCAGGCTTTCCAGAGAGGGGTATGAAAGCAAAATACACCAAGATCTCCTGCTCTGACAGGCACGGCTTGAGTGCTCAAGACTTCTCCCTTTATGTTCCTATCCATCAGTCGTCAGTGTGTTATCAGGATTGACTATGTGATGCAAATGCTAGCAGTACATGCAAAGGGGGATACAAAATTTCAGCAACTATTGCATGGCGAATTCAGCTTTGGTACTGAATTCATTTCGCCACTGCTGGCAAGATGCAGGTTGTCACAGAGCGAGGTCTTTGTGTATGTGTGTGCATGTATTTTTTCCCTGTCAATATTCCTATGGTCCTTTTATTAACAGGTTTATCCTTGCTTAGTGTATCTCTCTCTCCCTCCCTCTCTCTCTCTCACACACACAAACACACACACAGAGTCATATGAAGATACACATATAGCCCGTTTCTTTTGAGGATAAGAGTATATATATTTTAAATTGAAAACTAATTAATTCTGATTTACAAAGTACTGTGTTAAATCAGCAAGTGTAGTGAAGTCCTTTACTCCAAATCAATACTCTGTACAGGTGGAGTTCCATCCCATAGTTTGTAAGATCTCTGCTTGTGTGGTGGAACCTTCTTTCTCTGCTCTTACATTGTCCACATAGGGTTTTCAGATCTCACGGGATGGTTGATGCCTCGGAGAATGGCGGTGATTCTCCAGGCTGGTAGACTAATCTGGATGTGAGGTGGTTATGACACCTGGACACCCACCTCTGGATTAGTATGTGTATGTGTTGTGATTGTGTAATATTGATGCATCAAAATGCCAGCAGCAAGAGGAGAGACCTAGGGACAGATTTTGTGGCTATTACATTTGGGCTTATCAAGGCAGGAAGGGCAGAAAAATTTTGAATCTTTTTTATATATAGTCCTGGTGCTGTCAGAAGTAACTGGAGCAGCAATGCAGCAATGAACAAATAAAGTCCCAATGAATATTAATTTATATCCTATCTTTTCCTCAAGATGAGGACTCCAGGTGATAACAACAGTATATGGCAGGTACTTGCAGGGAAATGTATTGACATGCATCTCTCCTACTTTTATCTTGGACAATTCCATATTTTATTTCTACATGTTGTGACTCTATTTTGAAAAAATGAAAACCTTCATATGTCACACTGTTTAACCGTATTGCATGTATATATGCATAAGATAGCATCCTGAGATTAAATGGAACTATTTGTCTAACAGTCTGCAGTGGTCCAACATCAGGAGTCCTCCAGCAGAACTTCAGCATAAAATCATACTGCAGCCCTGTGAGCCATCAGTGAAAAAGTCAATTTCAAGGTGACTATAACCTAGAGTTTCTGAACTGGATCTGAAAGGATACACAATAAATTCCCAGTTAAATGGAACTCAAGAAACTGGCAAAAATAAATAAATAAATAAGTTGCCTTTATATAATAAAACAAGAAAACTATGCTACATTAAGTTAAGCTCCTATTATTTGTCCTAATTTGGTATAATTACTGTATTTCAATATTAATATGAAGTCAATACAGAGTTTATGGTGTGGTTATAACATGGTGTAATGGAAAACCTTATTTTAATGGGGATTTTTGTCTGTGTTATTTAATGTTGGTTTAATAGTAAAGGTAGGCAAGAGTTAGCTACTTCTGATTGGCCGTGCGTCGCCATGGTAATGTAGCTACTGCTGTAGAAATGTAACTATTTGGAGAGGCTAGCAAGAAAGGGGCGGAGCTAGCTGAAAGGAAAAAGGAGGGAACATTTTAGTAGTTATCTCAGTTGAGGTTCTAGCTAAGGAGCTAGAAGGAAGACGTCTGTATTTAAGTTTCTATGTGGTGAGCTAGAAGGAAGATATGTGTGTTCAGGTTGTGGCTTCCAATGTTATAGTGAAGTAATAAGAGACTAATTTAAGTCTGGTTTCAGTTAGGTAGAACTGAGAGGAATAAGGAGTCTGTTAAGACTAGGTTTCAGTCAGTTTGACTATAGTGAAGAGTAACTTTGAGTTTTAAGTTCCCAGTTGGAAAGGCTGTGGAGAAATATAGATTTCTGAAAGGAAAGATAGTGCCTCAAAAAGACTAAGTTTAAGTGTTTGGAAAGTTATATATCAACAGCTTTGTGTAACCAAGGGAGTGCAAGACAATATATGTTATAGCAACCAAGTGGAACTGCAGAAAAAGAACCTTTGTAACAAGATACGCTTTATGTGCCAAAGAACTTATAAATAAACATTTCTTTGTTTTCAATAGAGATAGTGTCTTCGAGTTGTGAATGGCACTACACAGTCTGTGAGGATTCGTCCCTCACTCTCCCCTCAGTACCACATCGCCTCATATATGCACACGCACACACTCATCTGTTTATTGTTGGCAGTGGTTGGGATCCTGAAATAAGGATCGCCCCTTGCTTTTGTGAGAAGTTTCTTAATAGTTCCCTAATTGCTCCCTCGCTGCATATAAAATGGTGGCAGCGGTGGGTAAAAAAGATTTCCCCCCTGCCTGTTAGTGAACAGTCCTTTACATATGGGGTATAAAATTATTAAAGTTTGTTTTTATTAGTAATTCTCAAGCAACCAGAGACTACATTTATCCGGCATCTACAAACCCAGTTAATTGAGAGTCTACTGTAACAGAATGCATGTGAGAAAAACTCAAATTTTTCCAAGTCCAGATAATTTCTTCTAAGATACAAAGACCAGCAACTTTGCTGCCCATCCATTTCCATTCCTGGCTCATCTTATCAGAGTGGTATGTCCAAATACAGCCTGAACACACAAAATTCTGTGCAAAGAAGCAACATCTGTGTAATGTATTTTTGGATAAAAAACAGTTGGAAATCAGCCATCCCACAGCTTCCTCAGTACATGCACCATATTTAAATAACCTGACATTCACAAGGAATTGTCAAGGGACTACAGTATGATGGCATGGCATACTAGGTCAAATCAGGACTTATCCATAGCCAACCTTTCTTGGATGATATAGAAAGACTCTGAACTCAATGACAGAAGTCTTTTCATCTGTAACTGGGCTCTTCAATATAAAAAGCTCATGTAGAAAGTGATGGGTAAAGTCTCTTGCTGTCTGAAATCATTGTGTTGTTGCCAGTAAACGTATTACAGTAAATCGACAAGTGGTCTGCTGTGAAATACGACAGCTTCCTGTTTTTTTATATCTGATGTCAACCATTAACTGAATATAGTTATAACCATAAATGCCTAGCTTCAATCAATTTTTAAAATTTATTGTTTGTTTATTAGATTTACACTCTACCTTTCTCCTGTGTGGAGATCCAAGTGTCTTACAGTGATAAAAAATAAACTAAAAATAATTAATTTGCAAAAGTTTTAAAAAGAATTAAATAACATCATTTTTTTTTAAAAAAATGGATATACAGTCTATACCTTTCTTCTGTGTGGAGATCCAAAGCAGCTTACAATGGACTAAAATAAACTGCAAATAATTAACTTACAAATGTTAAAAAATTAAATAACAGTATTATTTTTTAAAAAAACATTGTGAAAACATGTTTAAAACATAACTTACATGTGTAGACTACAACTCTCCCAACCAGCATGGCCACTGTCCTAAGCTCTGTAAAATGGTTTTGGAACAGTTCTTATGGAACAGTAGATCACTGATTTCTGGACCGTTTTTTTTTAAGTAACGCATGAGATGTTATAAGCATCGTTTCTGAAAATCCTTGTCAGGATTAACGCCTGGTTAAGTAATGAATCTCCCCAAGCCGCCAAAAAAATAAAAAGTTTCATGTTATTAGAACTAATTTAACACAATTAGAACTTCCATAGCCATTTTGTCATTGACAATGATTGTTTTAGCACATTATTGCCGCACAGCATTGTCTCTTGCTTGTCATTTACTTCTGTTCAGTCTTTCTGTGTGTATTTTGTATATGTGTGTGTTTGGCCATAGTTTGGCATATACTTCGTACAAAGTTGTACGAAGTTTCAGAGTTAGCTCACTGCTTCTATATCTGCTTCAAAACTGTAGAAAATCCAACATGCATTATCTGATGCTTTGTTATCACAACTCACCAGCCCTTCCCAAATGGGCACAGCATGCTTAACTTGTTTAAAAGCCCCTAATTTATACTAACAAATGATTCCTCTGGGATTATTAAACAACAGAAGCCGAGTCTTACATGTTGATTAGTTCAAAGGGTCGCTGTACATTACCACTCTCATCAATTCATTGCAGAATTTTAAGAAGTCCTAGAGGATTTTGGGGTAAATTAGTGTGTACACTCAGTTTTAGAACTGTTAGCAGAAAATTAATTTTTAATGATAAAATTGCACTCAGTAGAGAGTATTTATTTGTAAAGACTACCAAAGAATTACAAAGGAGTTAAACTGTGCCAGTCTAATTAAAATTAATGGGAGTCCATACAGATAAAACTCCATACTCTTCCTTGCATATTTAAGAAGACGCTAACTGGGAGATTACATCATTCATATCTGAGCCTCACAGTCCACACTTTACTCAAACAGCTCAATATCCTTTCTGATCCTTGAGAAACTTGGATGTCCTTACCTGTAATCATTGGTTTATGCTTAAGAAATACTTGATATATTATTTATGAAGCAGACACTTTCTGGCATATGCGTTTCTAAACATGACCAATAAGATACGATTGCTCTACAATGTATAGGGTTGTCTCTGGAGTATACTTGTGCTTACAGGAGTAGTGGAAATGAAGCAAATAAATTCTCTGTTGCCTCTTTCATCAAAATGTTCTTATGGAACCATTTTCTTGCAGTGGAATCAATGGGGCTCCTTCCCATGTTAGGATTTAAGTCATTTTTTAAATTCATGCAAGTCATTTCTATACATTTATGTATGTATCTTTTTTATACAGTCATACCTATGCTGAATTCTTTCTTTATGCTTGGCATTCAATTCCCACAAATTCTAAATCCCTCTCCACCTTGACTGTATTTCTTGTACTGGAAGAAGAAACGTTTCTCTTGTTATCTGCAAATTCATTGAAATATTTATATTCTATCTTGTATTATACAATCTTCAGTGGCATGTAAGTAAAATCACTGTAAAGCAGCGAGAGCTGCTCCAGCATCCCAATGCCATTTAAAGAGGAACCCCAGCACATTGAATTCAGATCATTAGCGTGTTAGATATTACCACAAGCATGTTTTTCATGAGCCCAGTTTATATGTACTGTATCAATATAGGCCAAAATTCTCTGCTAATTTATCTTTTGAATTTTCTAATGAGCATGTGCACCAGCCAGAACTGTTATTAGGATTCCATGAGAATGATGATCTGACTTGCATGGTTTCCTACTTCCAGTCATACTGCAAGCATACAATGTTGTTTTTGTTGCTGTTGGTTTTTGGTGTGGCCCAGATTTTGTCACATTTTTCTAGTACATTAGTTACAGTATTGTGGTCTGGTGTAGGATGAATGTGGGGAGTTGAAATGGTATTGAAACCTTGACCTATCTATAGACCTCTTGTTAAAGCAGTGAGAAAAATGCTGGCTGGAATCCTGTATCAGGCCACCCAATTCGGTAAGAACTGCTTAGAAGTGGAATATGTTGCCTCAAAACATGGTGGAGTCTCCTTCTATGAGGTTTTTAAGAATGGGCTGGATGGCAATCTGCTGGGAGTGCTTTGATTTTGTGTTCTTCCGTGGCAGTGTGTTGAATTGGATGCTCCTTGTGGTCTCTTCCAACTTTATGATTCTGTGTTTCTATAACAATATCTTCTGGTGCTATCTTCCAAAAATTGCCATGTAGGCCATATTGTTGAAGAATGGAGAATCAGCAGAGATGCTTGCAGATATTTTCCTGTGACTGGATATAGATATGAATGGCATCAGCAGGAAACCCCAGCATTTTTATCGCTTAAAGATGAGTACAGTGACACAAATACAAGTTGCAATGGTGTATGCTTGGCTTAGGCCATCATAATTCACCAACAGGATTACAGACATAGTCATAAATGCAATCATCAGCACTGAAATCTATTCCGTATCTGTTATTGAGTCTATAGGGACTTCTTAAAGCCAAATCCATTCTTTCAGAAGAAAAGTATGCTACATAAATATGTGACAAGAAGCTCTCCCTGTGCACGTTTCTAAAGGTGGTAGAATCTTCAGTGAAGTGTTCATTTCTTTAACTTTTGCAATCCTGAGAAAAAGCCCTCTTCAGCCTTATTAGGAAAAAATGTTTTGCTGGCAGCAGTGGAACTTTTTTTCTAACTATAATTGACGCATGGGGTTACATGGAGGAGAGAATTACTTTTTGCCTCTCCACTTTCTATGGTTCTGATTCAGTTTGGAGCCAGAATCCAACAGCAGCAGCACACTAGCTGTACTTAGTGATGTACTGTAAATTTTCAAACTCTAATCCAGGAAGCTTCTGATATTTCCTTGTGCCACTGCTTATCCATTCTCCAGACCACTTGTGGCATCCTTGGCTGAAGCTACATTTCTTCACAAGCTAAAATGGAAACTGATGGGCAGTGAGGGGGCATTACTAATTCCCAGCTAGCTCTGGGGACACTGTAATCCCACTGCCAACTCCACCTACCTACTTGATCCCAAAATCCTATTTAAATACTCTGTGAGGGCTTTCACAGTCGCTGTTTCTGGTCAGAGGTGGAATCCTGTTGAGGCACTATTATAATGTTGCATTTTTTCCAATGTTGCACCAGAGACAAATCTGCTGGCTCTAAACAATCAATTTTTCCAGTATCCTCCATGGCTACTGCATTCATGACATTTTTCCTTCTGCTGACATTACCTATATTGGTGTAGTTACACCACTGGAGCACATTGATATGTTTCTGGCCTTAGTGTCTATGTATTTATGTTCAGGTAAAAGGAAGGGCACCCACAGAGATGCACAATACATACTGTGTTTTAGCATAGCGTCCATTTTGACCTGCTGTCACTATATTTCACTAACTGTCTGCTGTCAATATTTTTACACGGCCAAATCAGGGCTATTGTCTAAAACAGCCACAGGAATCCGAAGTTATGTGTGTAAGCATGAATAAAAAGCATGGGGAACACAGCACTTCAGGAGTGCTGTGAAGGAGTCTGCTCTCACTCTTTTGACTGTGGTTGGCAGAAATAACGGCCTCTGCATAATGCTTTAAAGTAAACCAGGTTGCACCAAACCCAGGCTCATATCCAAAAGAAACGAGCTCTGTAATTAACTTGGCAATCTGCTAGGCTGAAAAACATTTTAGTAAGTCATAGCAAAACATGACAAACACTTTAATTCACAAAAGCTTGGGGGGGGGGATGAAGGCAGAGAAAATAGGCTTGAATTACCTGTTGGGGTTTTTTTCCCCACAGCTGGGGATAATGTACTTCAGAAACAAAAAATGCACTGCAAACCTAAAAAGGACAGAATAACTTCTGATATGACTAATTCCTTTTGCATACAGTTGTACTCTTAACTCCATCTATCCCTTGCCCTTTCTTTAATTTGTTGATGATATCTCGATTGGTATAGTGCCACTGAAAGTTTTTTGCAACCCAAAATTTCATGAGAATTATTTTCTTTCTTTCTTTCTTTCTTTTCTTTGCGGCTCGGAGTTTAATCTTATTGATATAACCACAGTGGCAGGTCTGTGTCATATGTTTGTTCTGTCTGTCTAGTTGCTTCACTCCTGGCTCATGTGCACCTAGAATTTTAGTATTATTAAGGTGTTCTAGGAGACCCAGGTTTGAAACCCCATTCAATCATGGAAAGGCACTGGATGAGCTTTGGCAAGTGATTGGCCAAGATGCTTTGCTAAGAAAACAAAATGAAAAGGTCACCAGAAGTTGGAATCAATTTGAAGACACATAATAACAAATTCAACATGCAGAACATAAATATATAGTATGAATAGAGAAATCAGGCTGCTGACAAATGAATTTCAACAAGGAGAAATGTAAGATACTACACTTAGGTAGAAAAAATGAAATGCAAAGATAAAGAATGGGTGATGCTTGGCTCGACAACAGTCCATGTGAAAAAGATATTGGAGTCTTTGTGGACAAGAAGTTGAACATGAACCAATGATACAGCAGCTAAAAAGTCAATGGGATTTTGGAATGCATCAAAAGGAGTGCAGTGTTTAGATTGAGGGAAGTCATTGTGCCTCTCTATCCTGTGTTAGTTAGACCTCACCTGGAATATCGTGTCTAATTCTGGGCCCCACAGTTTAAAACAGATACTCACAAGCTGGAAGGTGTCCAGAGGAGGGCAACTAAAATGATCAAAGGTTTGGAGACCATGCCCAATGAGGAGAGTCTTAAAGAGCTGAGTATGTTTTGTTTGCAGAAGAGAAGGTTGAGAGGAGACATGATAGCCATGTATCAATATGTGAAAGGGTGTCATAAGGAAGAGGGAGCAGGCTTGTTTTCTGCTGCCCTGGAAAGTAGGCCTCAGAGCAATTGGTTCAAATTATAGGAAAAGAGATTCGACCTGAACATTAGGAAGAACTTCCTGACTGTATGACCTATTCAACAGTGGAACTCTCTGCTTTGGAGTGTGGTGGAAGTTCCTTCCTTGGGAGCTTTTAAACACAGGCTGGATGGCCATCCGTCAGAAATACTTTGATTGTGCTTTTTCTGCATGGCAGGGGGTTGGACTAGATAGCCCATGTGGTTTATCCCAATTCTATGATTCTGACATGATCTCCATGCCAACATCCAGCACTGTTTTCCCATACACACACATAGAAGGATTAAAATCTTTATCACCAGAACCCCTTCATCTACATCCACAAATTCTGTGCCCATGAATTCAGAAATAATTATAGGCAGTGCAACATTAGTATAACACTAATAGTGAGTCACTGGACTTTTTGCAGTGCACTTTTACTGCTATGATAATATGCTATAGAATCCTGGAAGCTGAAGTTAAGGTAGGGATTTCTCAAGGAGAAAATTATTGTGCTTCCCCAAATTAAAAACCTAGGGATCACAACTGATGTACCCATAAGAAGTAAACAAAAATCATATTGCTGTAATTATGTAGCATTATGGGGTCCATTGTTACCCTCTTTTACACACATTTGATTGTACTACTGTGTTTTATTCTGTTTATTTTATTTTATTGTTGTGTTGCTACTCTTTATTTAGTTGTTTATACTTGTTTTTAACTTGTTATACCTTGTTCCTGTTTTTGGGCTTGGCCCTGTGTTAGCCGCTACGAATCCCTTCAGAGAGATGGAGGCGGGATAGAAAAATAAAGTATTATTATTATTATTATTATTATTATTATTATTATTATTATTATTATTAAGTCTACACACTAGAGCAATGGTTCTCAACCTGGGGTCCCCAGATGTTTTGGGCCCTCAACTCCCAGAAATCCTAACAGCTGGTAAACTGGCCAGGATTTCTGGGAGTTGTAGGATAAAAACATCTGGAAACCTCAGGTTGAGAACCACTGCACTAGAGAATGCCAAACAGGGCTTGACTCAAGGGAGTGGGTGGGTATTTTAATTCAATTATTATATAATTTCCTGCACTGAGTCTATGGTTAATGCATATAGTTCTGTCATATAGCCTGCTCATCACCCCCCCCCCCCCCCCCAATGCTTTGGGCTACAATTCTTAGCATTCTTAACCATTATACATCCTGACTAGGACTGATAGAATCTAGACTGGGATTGAATCAAAATGAAACATCTGATGGGCAATGGCTTGAGGAAGGTGAAATAATAGCTAAGAGGGTAAGCTGCAAATCAGCAAGTCTTTAGTTTGAATTTTGCCTCTTCCGGGTATTCACTAGGTGGTCTTAAGAAGCATTTTTTTCTTGAACTAATTTGCTGCATCTGAGTTATGGTGCAAAATCAAGCTGATACCAGACAATGTTGTTCTGGTCAGCTTGGTAATATATGTGAGAAATTCCAAACAGTTGAAAATATTGTTACAATGTTGAATGCAATTCTTACAAGAATCCTTCGGGTAAGTCATGAGTGGACCAAATTTATGTTATGTTATGCTATATTTAATTTATAACCCTACTTTCTCTAAACACTCTTGTGCATTCAAAGTGGCTTGCAAGAAGTTCTAACAAAGTATAATCAGACAACTATTGACAATTAAACAACAATATTATTTAGAAACATCAAAACAGGTTTACAACACATTAAATTATAATTAAAAGATGCAGTTGTTGTGTGGATTCAAGCCATTTCCAACTTATGGTGACCCAAGCACTGGATTTCCTTCACAGGATTTGTTCAGAAGAGTTTGTTTTTGCATTTCTCTGAGATAGAGAGAATAGGATTTGCCCAAGGTTACCCAGTGGCCTTCTGTAACCGAGTTGGGCTTTGAACCATGGTTTTCCTATATCTTAGGTCAATACTCAACAAATAAGACACACTGACTCTTGTTTCATAAAGGATACAGACACACCAACATTAGTTCAGCAGAGATTTGAATTTGGAAATGCCTTTGGAGTTCTGGCCTTGTAAAATGCTTTACTGTAGTGGTTCCCAACCTTTGATCCTCCAGGTGTTTTGGACTTCAACTCCCAGAAATCCCAGTCAACTTACCAACTGTTAGGAATTGTTGGAGCTGAAGTTCAAAACACCTGGAGAACCAAAGATTGCAAACCACTGCTCTAGTGCACTGTCTGTATCTGACAGCAGGGTCAGTCATTTCTGATAGCCACTTTCCTCCTCTTTCTCAGAGCCTTTATGCATTCATATCACATGTTTGTTTTGAAATTAATGAAGTTTTAATGCCTTAAAAACCTCTTTAATACTAGAGAAGATGTGGATTATTTACTATCATAAGAGTCTGGATTGCAACAACAAATTTGCTCCGAAGAGAGAGATTTCGCTGCATGACAGGTGGAAAGGATACTCAATTGATGTGGTGCAAATTAATTTCATCACTTGATATTACCATTCTGGCCTATAAATTGTCCTTCGCTCAGGTGAAGGAGCTATTGGAATGAGAATCAGTATATTCATGACACTTGGTTCTGCTTCTTGTCTTCAGTTTTCACTGAGGCTCTGTGAGTGCCAGAGTATTGCCTAGATGCTACAATGAGTTGGAAAGAGGACAATAGCAGAACCTGAATCTTAAAAAAATTAGGTTTTTTATTGCTGGTATTTCCTGGGCCTGGAGACATTGCTCTGGATAGGGTTGCATCCCCTTCCTCCAAGAAAACAGCTGCATACCTTGATCCTGCTCTCTCATTTTAGGGCATGGTAGACCCTGTGAGTCAAATTGTCTCATGCCACTTTCGACTGGGATGACAGCTATGACATTTCTTAGATATGGATAATTTAGCCATAGTAATCTATGCATGGGTACCTTATTGATAAGACTATTGCAATGTATGCTGAGTGGGGCTGCTCTGGAAAAAGGCTCTGGAAATTAAAGTAAATGTAAAATATAGCAAAAATTGTTGTCTTGAATACTATATAAAAGCAGTAACATGTCAGTTATGTACTAGGTCCTCATCCATTTCCAATCTGAATTCAAGGTAGTGGATTGGGTTCTTAATCTTAAAGTTTGCGTATTCCTATACATGTATTCATCACTTATTTGATGGGTTATGGACTACAGCACTGCCAACATATGGAAATCGTTTTTTTATCTTGCAAATGCAAGGCTGAAGACCAGATGGCACTGAGTCAACTGAAGAGAAAAATTAAACAGCACACCAAGCCAAGTGAGGGGGGGGGGGATTTTTCTAAGAGAGGGAAAAATAGCACATGGCTGGAAGAGCAGATAAGGAGTCAAAATATTGATCAGGGTATACTTTAGAATGGTTGAAAGACTGGACCAACCAAAAGTGAATTGTCAAAAAGTGTGGGACTGAGAATTGATGTTCATTATCTTCATTCTACCATTGACAAAAGGATAGATGAACATGGCTATCCTTTGTCATGGCTATCCTCTGGTTGAGAACAGGCAGGTCTTAGAAACACCAAAGGAAAATATGGCACTTCATCAAGCTTTAGAGGCTTCATTGTGTAGGATAGTGATGATGAACTTAGAATGGGTTTTGCCTTGCCTGCCTTCTCTGCAGTAGGGAACCTTGGTGTACAGTGTCAAGACAGCAGTGCTTTGACCTATTTCTCATGCTGAGTTGACTTTATGGGGTAATCCAGATTTGAAAATTGAGAAGATGACTTTTATATGAAAGGATTGGGTTGATAGAGCCATTCTTATTCTGAATCTAGTGACTGCTTCCGATGATGTTTCTCCCATTCACAGGATTACAGATGAGATACGATCTGCCAATTTCTGCAGAAAGGCAATTATGATGTATGTTGGTGTCTAGATATGGCCTTAAAGCTTTGAGTGCTTTGGAATCTCTTCTATATTTGGAAAGACTTGTGGAGGCAATGAAAAAAAAATCCCTACAGCGTTTGTAAATATTCATTGTTGGAATGAATGCAATGACAAATTAGGTAGTCCAGATTCGTTTAAGTAATAGGTTGCAGCTTTGCCTTCTACCTATGATTTTTTTCTTACTCAACACATGTTGGATTCCATAGTATTCATTTGACAAGATTGGAGTATGTTGTCTACGTTCTGGTGCTGTAATTCTTAAACATTACTATTTTTTTTCATTCAGAGTAAAAGGTCCCGGAACTGAGGACTTCTAGATAACTTGGGGCTGTACACTATATTTTCCCCTGATTTTAGTGTGTTTACATATATTTGATTCTTAAAAGAATATAAATACTATAAATCAATTATAGGGCTAAGATTACCAAACCTGTGAGATCTATTAATTTCTCCCCTGCCACTAATTCTTGAGACATAATCTGGGAAGAAAACATAAAAAGGGAGTTTTTTTAAAAAAATCTGGTCACATTTTATATTGCATGCCAAAGAGTTTAATACATTTCTTGGGTGAAAGGCCTGAAGCAAATAGGCTGCCACAACTTTGAATTAATTCCAAATGAAGCACAGGTTACAGACTGCAGCAGCAATCCATCCTGAATGTGATAGTGTCATGCAACACAGTGTGAAGATTTTGGTCATAGCCCAGCCTTATCTTAACAAGTATAATCATTCTCATTTGGAGGATGGAGTTTTCCGACTACCTGCATTACATAAAATTGACTGTGATTTTACTGTTGGAAAGGAATCTTACTTTTGCTGCTTCTCCATGCACCAATTTCTGGCTGCTGGCCTGTAATATACCCCGCAATTTCCTCACCAAAAAAAAACTGGGTTCTTGCCTCCAGCCCTCGTCCTGTAAATATCTGTAACTAGCAGTTCAGGTAGATCATCTTAGCATTCCGCACTGTCAAAAAGATGTACATCAGAGTTCCCTTATATTTTGTGAGAATTAGAGTGAAAACTTGAAATCATACTTCACCTCTCTTCTACATGTGTCTCACCTTGCTATGTCTAACTTAACGTATTAACTTGACAAGAAGTTGTGCCAGCTGGATACCATGCTAAGTTTGGATATAGTTTCAAATTTCTACTTCATTAAATAGCTGATAAACTTATTTTCCTGACCTAGTATTCCTAGAATGTCTATATGTGTTTCTCTTTTGTGAAATTTGGAGTATGAAATACTAAGCATCACTAGGAGGGATCAGAAATTTTAGTGGGTCCAGGAATACCTTTTTTATTCTGGGCCTCTCTAGGGGCTCACATATGGTCAAAGAAGGAGAGGACTGAAAAAGGCTAATCTGATGAAGGGAAGCATCACTGCAACCTTTTTAAAAAATAAATTGCCTATCTGTATGCTTTCAAAAAAAAAAACCCCAATCATTTTTCAGGGGCAAAAAAGGCAGTCCAGGGAGTCTGAGAGCCATAAAAATAGCCTGAAGGGCTGGATTTCACTCCAGGACTACGCTTTGTTTGGTCATGATGTATAGGTTACACATAAAACTGCCCTATTACAGGACAGAATTATAGAACTGTTCCAACAAAGAGTGTAGTCATGTGAATATAAGGAATTTAGATAAAAAAAGGATCTGGATTCGTTATCCATGACTTGACTGCTCAGAAAACTAGGTCCCGCTCCTGAATAAATTATGCCTGCAGATAAGCAAAAATGTAGTAATAGCTATGCATTTTGAGAGACATCACTTTTCTCCATGAAAGAAATCTCATAACAAGCATTCCTGCTTTTAAAAAAGGACAGAGGATTCTAAAGGGGCACTTGAAACCCTGTTGATGATTCCAAGTTTCTGCCAGGGTAGGTTGATACTTAAGTAGAAACTAATGCAAAATTTACTATCAGACTCTAAGGATGTTCTAAAATTTGTCTCTTTACTCACAATGTCAGTTCTGTAGCTGGGACCCAATATGCCAGTCTTAATAGTACTCACTATACTCCAAATTTCAGTCTTAATTTACACTACCTACAGCAAAATGCACATTTGGACATGAAATATGTATTTAGGACACCAATCTAGCTCTTCTTGCAATTCCCTGCTCTGATTTTTTACAGTAATATCAGATGCTTTTCAAGTATTTGTGTACAAACAGACACACACAAATATACTTAAAAAATCTTATAGCAATATAGCAACTTGACATTAAGTACAGCCAAGACTGTAATTTGGCAAGCTTCTGAATCAGATTGAAGCACTCTGTTCTATTTCACTTCTGGTGTGATTCTGAATAGATAAGATATATAGATTCATCCTGTACATTTCTTCTGTTAATACCAATATTTCTTCTTGCTGAAAACTTCAGATGTTCATCAGTAATTTCATGAGTTAAATTACAATAAAAAACCACAAGCAGTATCACAAGTAATTTTTAGTTTCTAAACACATTACATATTTATTGCTTTTCTTGCATAAGTTTGACATAAACAATATCCTTTACATTTCCATACACAGGGCTAGAAAAAACTTCATTATATATTAATAAATCAATTTAACAAAAGTATATCATATATTCATAGAGTTATTTATTTCCCCTTCAGATTTAACATATGCAAAAGAATTATAGAATGACTGTGGTTTTTAACTGTTCGAACAGGAACTTACTCATTTTTTAACAATTGACAATTATATTGCTTTGGCCAATGGGATATTAATCAGCGCAGCAATATAGATTATTTGCGAACATATTTAACTAACTACAGTAGGTGTGACTGTTTACAAATTCCTCTGTTTGTAGGCAGAGGGGTAAGGTTTGTGTTGTCAGGTCTACATATCTAGCTATAGCTATATATAGGTGTTGATAGGCCTGGTTTACTAGACATTTTTTGTAAACGTGGGAATGATCCACACGATTCATTCTGCTTCTATAGCATGTAAACTACACTGTAGATGTACAACAAGTGGACCATAATGACACTGACTACTTTGATCCGGAATGCTTGCTTTTGTGAAGTGTTAAGAAGGCACAATGAATACTGGCACAAGTGCTTTGTATATTGCAAAGTGAGACAAGAGCTGGTCAAATACATGTCCACAAGAATTCTTCTGTAAACATTTTACCTTCTGATTTTTTATGATGTGATATTTATTTTTAAATAATTCAAAATACATCTTCCACACCTATGACATGGTTCTTTTTTTAGAAGGATCAGATGTTTCCAGCTGTCATTTCAAATGTATTACCCGGCTGGATTGAAATAATAATTTCCTCTGTATCTTCATTCATGGAGAACAGAACAGTTGGATTTGAAATGTGAAGCAATGTAATAAAGTTGGACACAAGGGGTAAGGTTCGTGCTAATGGCTATAACCTGATTTAACACAAAGGAAACATTAAAAAGTAAAGAATTTATGCATTAATTTCATTTTAAATATGCTTGAAAATGATGTGACTTTTATTAGCAAAGTTGAGGAACCTTTGTAACTTTCTAGATTAGGGGAATATGTAGCTCTTGACATTGTAACTCTCAAAAAGCACTTCCAGGATGGACAACAATAAGGGCCCATCTAGACTGGCCCAAAACTCGGGACCTGTCTTGGTTTAACTGGAGGTATCCAAACAATGCCTCTAGCAAAACTGAATGAATGTGGAATAATCTAAATTATTCTGAATTAATTAGAAACCCTGCTAGATCTGGACCTTCCTGAAAGGCCTGTGTCTAATGGAATATTGGGCCTTCTTGGTAGTCCTAGGAATACCTGGGGGTGAGTCTCCATTTGCTATCCTGGAGCTTAAAGGACTGGAATGGAACCCACCCCCATTCCCCCTAAAAAGTTAAAAAAAATCTTACCTGGCTGCTATAAAGTTCCTCCTTGTGCCAGGAGACCCGGGGGAGGTCTCTCAATCTCTCAATCTCTCCCCCCCCCCTCCCCCAAATCTCCTGGCACAGCATTTCCTCACACCCTCATGGCATGAGGAGGAATGTTATAACAGCAAGGTAATGTTTTTGGTTTTGTTTTTTTACTTTTTAGGTGGAAATTTGGAGGCCTTTGGGGTGGCTGCATGCCATCCTGATTGTAATCAGAATGGCATGTAGCCAACCCCCCAGGAAAGACTAGGTTTTTGGGTGGGAGTGGGGACAGAAATTCACACCAAAGAGGGTTTTTAAAACCCACTTTGGTGCAGATTTCTGGACTGTCTGGAAGTGCCCTAAGAGAAGTGTAGGCCAAAACTTCAGGAAAGCCAAAGGTTCCCGCCTTTGTTTGCAAAATTCAGAAAACACAATCCTCACAATACTTTTATCCAGATATTGTCTCATTTACCTATTAAATTTTACCTTAGATCACAGGATTCTCAACATTATAGCCAGAAAAGTTTGATTTGAACATTTAGTTTTTCAACCATTTAAAAGAAGCGAAACATATTTAATCATTCATTTCAAAACTGAGCCACTTCCATACATTTTGAAAGCACTAAATCCACCAATGCTGTATTGTCAATGGGGCTATTACAAGAATGATGGTTGGTGTCATTCTACAAATAGAATATCTTCACTCTTATGATTGCTACAAATCATTTTTGCATACATTTTAATGAAGCTTTACAAGCCTTTTAAAACGGGTTAATATAAGAAAACACAGAACAACCCACTACTTTGGAATCTAGAGTTATATAATTATGTATGTGTTAAGAGAAATTGATAACAAAATAATCTTCAAATTTTCCTTGTTCTAATACAAAAAGTAGTCTAAAAAACCATTCTGAACAGCAAATTATAAATGATATTGTAGAATTTTTTTGGAAACTAACATGCATTTCCTGATAAAATACTGCGAGCATTACTTTGAGGATAGCAGCTGCCCTGGCACCAAATTCCAGAACATCCAGCTGTTAACAATGCTATTTTCTTTCTTCTCCTTTTACATGTTTGCTTTGAATGTGCATTTCCCAATGGAAAACCTTTGCAATTATAAATAAATAATTACTATATGTTTCAAACAGTATTAACATCTCTTCATATTGAAATGTTTCCAAACTGGTAAATACAGCAGTACCATTAGATCAAAACCCTGCTTGATCTTTGCAGTCATGGATCTAGTTCTAGGAGGATTTTTCAGTTCTGGATATCCATATTTTGGAACACCAAGGCCACTCTGCTGGGAATGTACACCTAAAAAAAGGATAACAATTTCTTCATAATAAGCCTTTAGACTAAGGAAGGCAATAAATCTAAATGAGTAAAATAAGCTACTTACCATTTGAGCATGAAATAAGCAATTAGCAACTCATATTTATGAAGAGTACCATCAATATTCATTAAATGTATAATAGAATAATGGAATTGGGCATTCTGTCCTGAGGCCTATGGGGTAATAAAAATGATGCTTTTCCCTTTACCTTTGACACTTCCTAAAGCTAGATCTGCTGATAGGTTTCAATGCAGTTGCCACTAGAGGGCTCCATGTGATTTACAATCGCCAATTTTAGACACTTGAGGACATCCAGGTCGATACACTCTACAGTGATAAATGACAAACGCTTACTGCTGTACCTCAGCTCTAGTGCATTCTGAATTAAAGCTGCCCCAGGTCTGTGATGTCATTTTATACAGGTAAATACAAAGTATGGCACAGCAAGGCATTTGAGGATCAACAGGTCCATACAATAGTAATATAAGCTTGACCTTGAACCAAAAATTCATTTGCCTTATCAAATTGTGATTAAGTTCTTCCACTAATACTTTTAATCTTATCTGCAAACTGTTTATCTGGTTGAACTCTTTTGTTTTGTTCTTCAAAAGTTTTCTTTTTTCTGAACAAGGCAAAAAGAAACTAGCGACGGCATTCTCTCAACACAATACTTCTTCCAAGTACAGATTAGACTCACAACTCAAAACATGACAGATACATTCTGTTTACCAATTACCTTGATATGTGGTAGTTTAAAGACTGCTGAATACAATTGATCACATAAACTGAACTCAATAACAATGCAATTAGAAAAGAGTCAGCAGATGAGTGAAGATTGCAGGCTTCCTTTTTGACAATGCCAGTGTTTTAAGACTCCCCTCCTTCTCCTGGCATTCCTAATATAATGCTATTTTCAGCCATGTTATCTCCGAACCAGAGCCTGACTGACGGCATGAAAAGCTTTTATAGTCGGCAACCGGAATGAAAGGTGTAAAGCAAACAGCTTTAGGAAAAAAGGGAAAAGAACAGCTGATCTTCATCGAACCAGACTGTAGCATGTCCAATGCATCTAGGCTCTCATCAGTGAACACAGTGTTTCCCCCCTAAGGTTTCTGTGATAAATAACTCCAACAAATCTGCTCAGCAGGAAAGGATATATGACACACACTTGGGTTAGAATCATGCGCCTCCAAATTTACGAATCAAGAAAAATAATGATAGTTGTAGGGGTGGGGGCTTTATACTTATTTACTGCCATGGATTTAAATGCTGAAGGATTTGTTCCCATTTTTTAAATATATAAGCTGTTTTATGTAGCTGGCAGTTTCAAACAAACAAACACAAATTAGTACAATGTAGCTCTACTGAAAGCTGTCTTTCCAAGCCAGACAAATTTAGAAGACTGAATAGTAGTCAAATGGTCACAAAAAGGATGGCTCAAACCAAGCCCTCCTTAGGGCCAAAGGCTCTTCTGAAGAGGAATTCCTTCCCCCAGTAACTCCAGGTAATACTTTTACAAAAAATACACACACCCTCTATTATAAAGGGGAATGATATTTTGCACCCACATGAATTGTGTGCACTTATCATGATTAGAGCTTGTCTTGATTTAAATCAGAGGGCCCCAAACTAAGGCCTGCAGCCCTCCAAGATAATTTACCTGCCCCCATCCTAAACTTTAGCTTTAGGATCACACTAAGTTTAAATGACTTGAAAGCACACAACAACAATCCTAATTAACTCAACTATCTCATCCGTCAAAAGCATGCTCACACTTCCCATTAAAATACTGGTAAGTTTACGTTTGTTAAAATTGTTCTTCATTTTAAATATTACATTATTCTTTGATTTTTTTGGACTACAAATAAGATAGGTGCAGTGTGCATAGGAATTCATTCTTTTTTTTCCAAACTATAGTCTGGCCCCACAATAGTCTGAGGGACTCAGTTTACAAAGTTTAAGGATACTTGGTCTAAATTCACACAATTTTAATCTAAAGACACTCCACACAGTAATAATTCATAAGTCAAAATGAATACACACACACACACACCGTGTTTCCCTGAAAATAAGACATCCCCATAAAATAAGACCTAGTAGAGATTTGGGAGAATTGCTTAATATAAGACACCCCCCAAAAGTAAGACCTAGGGAGCCGAAGAAGGCGAAATAGAAGGGGAGGCGCACCTTCCCCAGCAGCGATGGGAAGGCAAAGGAGGAGCCCTCCTTCGCCTTCCCCAGCGGCGACGGCCCCATTTCCCACCCGGGAAGGAGGAGCACTCCTTCGCCTTCCCTGGCGGCGGCGGCCCCCTTTGCCGCCCGGAAGGAAAAGGAGGAGCCCTCCTTCACCTTTCCTGGCAGCGACGGCTCTCTCTTTCACCAAGAAAGACAGAGAAAAGGGAAAAGTGTGCGCCTTTCGCTCTTTCTTCACGCCGCAGGCGTCTTCCTTGGTGGAGGAGAAGAGAGCGAAATAAGACATCCCCCGAAAGTAAGACCTAGCGTGTCTTTAGGACCAAAAAGTAATATAAGACATTGTCTTATTTTCAGGAAAACACGGCGTGTATGTGTGTGTGTGTGTGTGTGTGTGTGTGTGTGTGTGTGTGTGTATATATATATATATATATATATATATATATATATATATATATGAGATTGTGTAATATAATTTTTTGAAATATTCTTTTTAAAAACATGTAAATTAAACCAAAATGCAAACATTAAAACTTGCTTTGCTATGTAACCATCTCAGCTAAAAAGGAAAACCGCTGTCTCCGGTGGTCAAGCAAGACAATTATGACTCCATGGGTCCTGTATTGATACTATGGCAGACTGCACATATTTATGACTTTACCAGCAGAGAGACTTAATTTCCAACTTAGGGAGAAACATCATTCTAAACAATTACTGCCTGCCTCTTCTTTTGGAAAGTCCTATCCAGTTAGATCAAGACTCAAAAAACTGCTTATACAAAAAAAAAGCTTGTTCAATAGAACTGTTTTTTTTACTTCTGCTCCTCAATAGGATATCCTCCTAATGCATCCAGGAGTAACATTGTTATCAATTCTGCAACAGGAAAGGAAAGATTACATGTATTGTCTCAGCTTACCGCTCTCCTGATAATTATGATATAAACCTAATCTATATCCACTTTTACAAATGCAAAGATATATTTAATAAATTTAATTTGCCTCTCAGAATTATGAAAAAAAAAACATAGTTAAGGAGTTCATAAGAATCAAGCTAAGGTATTAAATCCTCTCATGGGATACTTTCAGCTTTCCTGAATGGCAGGGGGTTGAACCAGTCTCTTCCAACTCTATTCTTCTATTATTCTAACTGTAAAATATTTCAAATCAGTGCAATCACTCTATTAATTTGTATCTTCAACTTCTACAGAATACTGTAAACATGCCTGTCTACACTGTGCATATTATTATTATTATTATTATTATTATTATTATTATTATTATTATTATTATTTTAAGTTGTTAATGGAAAGGTTGTAAATGGCAGTGTCAGGTACCAAAGCTTTAACTGTCTTTTTTACAGTTGCTGTTTTCTGCACCACCTGTCTTCTTACAGAATCTGATTAACTGCCTTGTGTCACTTGCCATTTACTTTTCTAATATGGTTTCCTCTATCAATCACATTGATATTTGTTGGCATTTCGTCTACATTCACTGTACAAGTAGAAATCAAAACTTCTATGATATTCCTCTTGAAGGAATGGCATTCCTTTTCACTGGTTGCTCATTCATCTGCTTTACTGGATAGCATATTGGGAGACGGGAAATTGGACTTCTGCATTAATGAAGTTCCAAATAAAGTCAGCAGAAAACATACAAAGATGGTGTGCAGAAGGATTTGACTACAACCTTCATCATCCGCCATTAGCATGGCAAGTTTTAATAAAGCATATAGGTAAAATCCAATGGTTTACTTCTGCATTTAGTGCTAGAAGAATTTTGACTTCCCAAATACGAGTACTCTCTACAGTGACAGAAGCGTTAATACCCCAACTTCAGGTTGCTCAGCATCCTGGAACAGGTTATAAGGTGTCCAGGAGGCTGAAGGAAGGAGAGCAGGATCACCAATTTTGGCAAAATAGAAGGATCCAATAAAAGTACCTCACAGGTTACTACCCTAATAATCGTTTTTGTCTCTGGTAAGGTCAACACTATAAGTAAGGTTTAAATATTATTTTTTTAAATCTGTTTATTTGATCTCTTCCACTTTTAGTTTCTTCTGTTCTCCCTGCCAATTTCTGGGCAATGAAGTCCTCTAGGGACAAACTATTGAGAAAAAAATTGTGAGAAGTATCACAGTTATAATAATGGAGAATACAACTGTGTGTTAAGTATTTGGCTGTAATCCTTTTGTCAGTCTGTTGCCTTATCAGACATTTTTTAGAGACAAGTTTTTCCCCATGCAAATCTAGATTTAAAAATGAACCATTTAAAATTACATCAGAAACCACGAAGTGAATACAAAAAATCTTTGTCAGAAAAATAACAGATTGATTCTAAAGAACTTCTCACATAATTTTATAAATTCTCCATGTTTGTGAAGCCCAAATATTGACCCAAACTCTGTCTTTCTTTCTATAGAAGCTTTATGTAGCTCAGTTACTTAATGTTAAGAAGTTTTACAGAAGAGACTCATTTTCGTATCATGAATTACAAAGCCTTCCAAAGTTGTTAATTGGTTTTACCTGTTTATTTTAATAATGTTTAATTGTATTTTAATATTTGTATGTTCTTTAAGTTTAAAAGTATATATTGTTAGCCACATTGGGTCTTTTTGAGATAAAAGCAGAATAGAAATAAAAATAATATGAAAATTCTCCTAAATTGATATCAATGTGAATATACAGCCATATATGATTAATTCACACCTGGTAAAAAGATATTTACGCAGTTCTACCACAGGATATAATGTCAGAGGACAATGCTGCCTCTGCAATGCTGTAGGCTTCAAAATTCTTCTTACTCAAATTTAACTGTATTTGCTGGCAGTTTGCTTCCTAAGCTCTAGCCCTGCTTCTAAACATGTGGTAGGCCATACAGCCAAGAAGGTATGCACTTGGGAACAGAACATATAGGGACGTTATCATCCAGATGAGTCAGCTGAGCATTTTACAATGAAGCTAGACTAATGGTGTTCAACCTTTGGCTTTCCAGTTATTAGGACTTCACCTTCCACTATGACTGCTCAGGTTGTCTGGAGCTTCCTGGGTCTGAAATCAAGATATCTGAAAAATCAAAGACTGAGAATCCCTGCACAACTTTTATATGTTGTTAATTTACAACCCCTTTATTGTTATTTTCTAAATTTCATAAATTACCTTGAGTCCCAGTCTAGGAATAAGGTGGTGTGTAAATAAAGATAGATAAGACCTTTGACCCCATGTAGCTCTTCTGTCAATCAAGTAATCTAAGATTCCATTAAGCTGTAAGGGTGGGCCATCATATTAGATCCACCAGAAAGGATGCTGGCCAAGCCAGCTTGGCCAGTGATCCCCTTGGAGAGAAGGCATTTCCAGCTGATAAGAGCAGATCCGGTGTATAACTTGCCATGTCTACTTATTGGAATGTTCCTTCCATGGGGGATGTAATGGAATGTCAAAATAACTAAATCTGCCTGCATTTATTCTACAAATGCTGTAATTTGAATCTCAACATGCCTAAATGTCCACATTAATTCATGTCAGAACTGTAACACATATTTTGTAGACAAATGTCAAATACTGCAGCATAATAGCCAATAAAATGACAGCTAATTGAGAGTATGCCAGTCTGCCATGTCACACTGTGCAGAGAGAAACACAATCAATGCTTGCCATAATCCATGGGAAAATGGTTATATGAAATCATCAGCATGAGCTCTTGTTCTCTTGTTCACTGTGTGCATCAGAGGAAGAGAGAGGAAGAGAGAGAGAGAGAGAGGAAGAGAGAGAGAGGCAGACCAATTCTACACAACAGGCTCCTTTTTATAACTGCCTCTTTCTCCAAACAGCTCAGAACAAGTTACATACCTCAAAAGCAATTTCCTACCTATTACATGGCTAGCCAATTAAGTGGGAGAACAGACATGACAGAGACTAATGCTAGCTAGTTCCAGCAGGGGGAAAAAACACAGCAAGAGGTGGAGTGACACTGCACCATTGCGCACTCAAGATACAAAGCAACTTTATGGTAATGGTTTTCATGCCAAGTCCTAGCTCTATAACACAAGAACCATGAAGAAAAGTTAAGAGTTAAACATGTGCACAGAAGAATTTGATTATTATTTTTTAAACGCATAAATATATGTGTAAAGGTCTGTAGAACTTTGAAGGTGAGATGGGTTTTGAAAATTACGAGCATGTATCAGGATGAGGCATACAATATATTTAGAGGATCTTCTTTCCCTTGGGCAGGTTGATGACAATAAGTCATGTTTATTTCCTGCAAAGAAATGTGCTACCATATATATCACTAATAATAAAAAGCTGTGATGTATGCATTAAATATAAAATGATGATGATGATTTGAGGCAACTAACCTAGAACCAAAACGTAAAATAAATAAATAAATAAATAACAAAGTGTTCAGAAATGTCTATCACATTAACCCCTCACCCCAGCACAACTCCTGAGAGGCTGATACAACGTCAAATGAAAGAGGAATTAATTCCTTACATATATTTGTTGGCAGAAGATTTGTCTCAATTCCCATTTTGCTAGCACCAGTGCTTCTGCTTGTCCATTGGGCCGTTTCACATTGTGCAATTATATCACTATGACTCCATTTTAAATGCCAGGGTTTTCTCCTATGAAAACATGTGATTTTCTATGTAAGGATTCACACTGAGAATTCTCAACCAGAGAATTCCAGTATTTCAGAAAACTACAGATTACAGGATTCCAAGGAACGTAGTCATGACAGTTAAAATGGAACCATAGCACTGTAATTGTGGCATGAAACAGACTCTTTTATTGCAGCCAGTTGATTGACATGTGCACAGAAAACATTGGCAGAGCAATGGAATTTAAGAATTTATAGTTCAAACAGAACATTATTTTTTCTCACAACAGACCCTTTACTCACAATGTTCATTAGGTAATGTTGAAAAATGTAGTCTCTAATTTGTAATGATCCAGAGCCAATGAAAGATTCTGTGATAAGATTCTGAGCATACTTATTAACATTTTTAATCCATATAATATAACGTGGATTGGCTCTAGAATGATTGATGATAGTCCCAGGATTCATAGGGTTTGGAGATGCCAAGCTGCTTTATCTCTTTCCACTAATAGTTCCCAAATATGTCAACTTGTATTATATCCAATTCAATACAAATTCCAGAATGAAGTGTTTGTAGAATGAAATAACAGTATGTTTTTTCAATAAAGTGCATGTATGTATGTTACTGTGCAGGGACTTTCTTACTTTGCTCTTCTGCATGGGTTGTGAAATCTTTCTCAAGATTAATAATGATAATAATAATAATAATAATAATAATAATAATAATAATAATAATAATAACAACAACTTTATTCTTATAACCCGCCTCCATCTCCATGAAGGGACTCGGGGCGGCTTACATGGGGACCAAGCCCAGAAAATCAAGTAAGAGATATAAAAATTAAACACAATATAATCAAAACAATGAAACAAAATAATAAAACATCATAAAATACATCAACGAGCACCAAAACTGAAAAGTGGGACTATTAAAATTTGCAATGTAGGGACAGGGCATCAGGAGTGAGGGTAAAGTTCTAGAAATCAGAACAATAAACAATTAGGACTGGGCAGTGATAAATTACGAGCTGACCTATTGTTCAAAGGCACAATGAAACATCCATGTCTTCAAGATTTTATGGAATGTGGACAGGGTGGGGGCTAATCTGATCTCTAGAGTTGGAGTTCTAGAGCTGGGGGGCCATCGCCGAGAAGGCCCTCTCCCTCGTCCCCACCAACTGTGTTTGTGACGGAGGTGAGATTGAGAGAAGGCCCTCCCTGGCAAATCTAAGAGCCCATGCTGGTTCATAGGGAGAGATATGTTGCGAAGACAAGCAGGACCCGAACCATTAAGGGCTTTGTAGTTCATAACCTGCACCTTGAATTGGGACTGGAAAATTATAGGCAGCCAGTGGAGATGCTGCAGGAAAGGCGTTGTGCACTCCCTGTAGCTAGTTCATGTTAACAACCTGGCTGCGGACCTTTACAAGTTTTAACTGTGCAAAGGCCGTCCCGGCCACCACTGACACCTGAGTATCAAGCATCAACGCTGAGTCCAGGAGGACCCCCAACCTGCAGACCTGTGTCCTCAGGGGAGTGTAACCCCCCATCGAGCACAAGTATATTGCGATCAGCCCAGCGACTGACCAGGGGGACCTCTGACTTTGCCACGATTTGCTGACTTGCTGTAGTTGATAAAGTTACTAATTTGAGATGGATTGGATCCAAAGACAAATAACTTTTACTGGAAGAACACTATTTGCTTCTGAGGAAAGGACCCTCCTTGTTAATAGTTTTATGAACATGGCACCCTAAAGCCAGAAAAGAGCTTTGCAGAAACTCTTAGTACTGCAATGGAAGTTGGAACACAAAAAATACCACACCAAAATTATCATCCATTTATATTGGTATCAAACATGGATTAAAAAATAAAATTTATCTGTTATCAAAGAACCAGCAAATAGGAACAATCTAAGCTTAAGGTTTGTTTACATTAATTAAAAACAGTTAGCAAATGAGTACCATTTGGTAGTAAGCACTGAAGTAATTTTGAGTCACCTTGAAATAGATGAGCCAGGAAGAAAACAAAACTAATGTTAAAAATATTATTCAAATTAGTGGTGGGTGGAGAAATGAGGTGTTTGGATAATTAATATGGTATCTGGATTCTAGCTTGCTTTGTTTGATTTTAAGAGCCTTAAAAACCTGTTCCTGAATAACAGAATATATTTGGCCATTATCATAATGGCAGTAAGCAACTTCTCAGAGTAATGGACCTTACAACTTCAATTTATCACTCTCCTTTCTCACATAATATTTCACAAACTTTTCCAACTTTTTCCTTTCTTTTCCTTTTTTTCTTCAATTGTTTTCCGGTATATCTTATCTGGATCACAGATATCTACAGACTTGTGAATTCGAGATAAAATTTTAAATGGACTTGCTGATTTTGCTTCAGTTCTGTTGTTTGAGAATATAAAAATGCTTCAAATGGATTGGATTTCACTAAAGTGCATAGGCGTGTGGCTATTTTAAAATTATTTTAGCTAAGGCAGATATTTTTTGAAGGATAATTTGAGTATTCTTTCACCTGCCAGGGCATCATGAGCAGTTCTTGAGAAGACAAGAACATGATAACAATAGGAATTATTTCCAGTAAATATCTTTATAATGGAGGCGGTTGATGGCTTTTGCTCCGTAGATGATGCCATTTCTGCTATCTTCAAAATGAATTCCTGCCACCATGGGTTAGACCATGGCTCTGCAAAAGCAGTATGTATTTTGGGTTCCTTTTGTGTTTCAAGTCAGGAGCTCTTTGTTCTTTTGGTATCTTACTGCCTGAATTTTAATCTTTACTGGTGCAACATATTTTAGACCAGACTGATTTTCAGTGAGAGCTAGCAACAACCTTCACTTATGTGGTATTCTAGTAATTGAAAACAATTTGAGATCATAAGTTCTATCATTCTAAGTGATTTCAAAGAGGTTTCATATAGTCTCAAAATGTTATGTGCCCTCTTTTAGTTGCTGCTCTACTCTCTCTATCTTACAGAGAGGAAGTGAATGTGCACCTTCCAGAGATCCAGAAGAACTTTGCTTATATTTTGAGGGTCCTTAACACCACAGCTACTTCCATTAGCAATCATCCTTCAGGATTTTTTTTTCCCAACTGGGGGGATTTTCCTGAATATTACACAGGCAGTTCAGGTGGATGAGAAAAATAAGTAGGAAATTGAGACCTCCTTTTCATTTTGGTAGGTATCTCCAGATGGTGCAATGAGATCTTTTGAATTGCTCTATGGGCTAATCATACATCTTGCAGATATGGGAGAAAAAAGTCAGATGCCTAATTGTAACATACAGAAATCCTTTTTTGTACATTCATCTGTATAGCATACGGTCATTACATTGGTGGTTTAGACTTGAATGGGCTTCCAGCAAAAGAGAACTAGACTCTTATTTGCCTCTTATTGTTTTGCCTGGCATACATTTTTTTCTGCAACATTACCTCCAGGAAGTATGTATGCAGCTGTCCTCGGGGTTGGCCATCACTTTCATTCAGTGATCTGGGTTGCTGAGGGATATAAAGGAGAAGTGTGACCCACATTCTTGGGTTCTAATAACTATTATTGTAATGCAGTCACCATGCCACAGTTTGTAGCTGTTTCAGAAATATATTAGTCACTCAACTACTTTGCTTTTTCATGCTTTCACATGCACTTTTCAACGTCTTTCAAAGCCATTGTTTCAACTTATGGACATTTTTTCCTAGTGTGCAATGGCAACTATGTCATGCTGGTAATATGCTATGATTAATAAGACATCAAATAATTATCTTAATCTATTAATGGCATGTTAATATTCCCCAATAGCGTAGTGAAGGGAAACATGAGAAATGGGATTCTAGAGTTGTAGTGCCATGTATACTGGAATTTAGTTTCCTGTTTAATCATGACAAACTATTTGGTTGGTTAGGATTTACTGTATGTAGAAAGTAGATACTTGCCTCTCATTGAAAGTGAAACATATGGATAGACTAAATAGTGGAATAGTACAAAATGTTTGCCAAACAAACTATCTATTTTATCAAAGGAAAGGGGGGGGGACTAGGCTAGAAATAAATTGGAGATTTTAATGATGAAAAGATTATACAATAAACTCATACAAGAAATTGCAACTAACATGGTAATTTATTTTAAAATCATTTTATGAAATGAAAATGTCCCTACCTACTGAAATTCCATTAAAACTAATAGTGTTCACCCACTTGTTAAAACACTTGTTAAAACAATTACATAAAATTAAGCATACACTGTCCCATTCACTTCAATAGGGATATGGCAAAAGAGAGGAACTTTCCTTGCCATTAAAACAAATGTCACAAACATGTAGCAGTAAGTAGTCTGGAATTCCATGATCCTTCAGACTGAATGAGGAGACTCAGCATGGTATAATGGTGTGAGTGCTGGACTATGGCTCTGTTAAAGGGATAGTTATTAGAAGTCAGAGTTGAGTTGAAGCCATATCACAACAACAACCTTAGAAGCCCATGAAGTGACTAATCCTACCTACTCTAACATCACTGTTTGATTTCTGCTCCGCTGCAATATATGCAATACCACAGAAATATATTAGGATGACTAAACACTATAGCCTTTCTGGCATATCAAGGTCTGAATGGCTCTGAGCTGGTTTGGAATGGAATTGGATGTGCAGTTTGTACAGCTCACTCCACACATATGCAATTTCCCCATTTTTTTGTTTAGTAGTGTTTGTGACAACTTAGTAAAATTAAGATGATCACAGATTGGAATGCTATAAATCAGTGGTTCTCAACCTGTGGGTCCCCAGATGTTATGGCCTTCAACTCCCAGAAATCCTCAAAGTTGGTAAACTGACTGGGATTTCTGGAAGTTGTAGGCCAAAACACCTGGGGACCCACAGGTTGAGAACCACTGCTATAAATAATCCTTTCACTGTGAGCCTGTTTAAGTCTAGAATGGTTCTGCTCAACCGTATTATGTTAATATGTTTGATCTGGTCTTTGAAACTGTTAATTAAGTCACTAATAAATATAAAACAGCTTTAAATTCAGAATACTCAAGATCCAATGTGAGCATACCGGTAGGGATCTTGTAGACACTCTCCTAATATTAACAGAAAAATAAGATTTTAAAATGTGTCTTCATATATTTAGATTGTAGCATGAAAATGTATCAAGTAGAATGTTTTGTGCACCAAGGTGTCTTACCTGAATAAAAGAATACAAGGGCATTGGGATATGATTACAAGTATAACATATTACCACAGAAATAATGCAAGGAAAATAATTCTACCTGAAATATAACATTTAAAATTGTCAGGAAGAAAAAGCTTGGTTTAGGCAATGGACAATATGAGCTAAAGAGAGTAAGGATTTCTAAGTACAAAGGCGGCGGGGGGATGTCCATCTATTGTCCTGCGATTGTCAAACTGGTCCTTATGGCTCTAGGAGAACCCCTAAGTCACCTATGTAGAGGTTAGGATGTGCATGCTGATATGTCAAATAAACCTGGTAGGCATGCAAGTTAGTGAAGAATGAAAATAAAACATGAAATGAAACACAATGACAACAAAACTGCAATTAAAATAATGTCATGATTTGTTATTATATGCAGATCAGTAATATATGGTTAAAATCTACAGATATTTAGAAATATATTATCACAATTGCTTTATTTGAGTTATAGGACATTCACTAAAGACCTTTAGCTTATTCTTAAATATCCATGCAAATACCAGTTACCATAAATTGGGAGCCAGAAGTAGCAAAATGCAGAGAATAGAATGTTCATAATAACTGAAAAATTGAGTAGGAAAAATGTACTTACCAGAAGAGAATTAGGTCTATTGTTATGTGAGTAATTTTGAGTGAAGAATTCTGTGTTATGGTCCAGTCTGTTATGCCCTCCATATTCTGGAGCATCAGAATCCAGTACAATTTTAAACTTAAGGCAACCGTTAAGGATGTTTATACCAATAAATGGAATTGAAGCAAGATTATAACAGGGATTTTTTCATGTAATTTAAAATGTAGCAACTCCTACTATATTCACCATACTTCTAATACGAGTTCCCAAGCTGCATAGAGAAGGCACTATTAGCTGTACTTGTATAGCTAAATGCTCAATTACTGTAAAATATATGATCTATTTGTTTACTTCAGTATATGCCCATTTAACTCTGTACCCTATAATCAATGATGACTGCTTCAGTGTAGGTAAGGGTTATGCTGTCAGTAAACTATCACAACACTACCAGTACAAAGTAGAATTACGTAACACAGTGATGTAAGATTACACAGGCTTGGATCCATATTAATTCAACCATGCCTAAGTCTCCCTAGAATCAATGAGACTAATGTAATCCATTGATTTCAATGATCTACAACATGGTTTCATCTGGATCCAACCAATAAGACAAAAAAAAATATCTGTACAAAAATATCAAGGGTCATTTCCTGGATTCTTCCAAACACATGAATTTGCAGAAGTTTGAAACATTTATGTTGCTTTAAGGCACCTTCTTTTTCTGTTGTAATACTTTCTCTTATAATGCTTGTAGCTTGTAGACTGTGTATGTCCCCCTATCTCTTGTTTGTGGGCCCTCAAGCTATCCTGTGAAGAAGTATTTTGAAAATTGGCACCAAAAATTATTAGTGTTTTCTGCCAGTGAATACAAGCTGCAAGGTGTAAGCACTGTTATAAGGCCTCAGAAACCCAAGTGGAATACAGCCCATTCACCTATCATTGCCTTTGTGAATGACCACTGGGGCGACTGTCAATACTTGTGAACTTGGGACCTGTAGTCCAACAACAGCTGGAAGCCTGCATAATTCCCACCCTGACACGAAGGCTAAATCCAATTTTAGTTCCAATTAAAGTCGACTCATTAAAATGAACACGACTTATTGGAGCATAGACTCAAGTCTTCAGTGGGCCTGCTGCATTTGGAATTAAAACTGGATTTAGCCTCAAGTATTAATGAGCAGGTATCACATTTTTGCTGATCAATATTTCTTTCATGATTGTGCAGAAAAACAATCTGTTTTCTTTGTTCTGTGAAGTTAATAAGTGCTAACAATCTCACACTGAACGTTTTTTTCAAAAATATCAAACAACACTATCATCTTAGATAGTTCTAAAAACCTAATGAAATATAGCATTGACAAAATTTAAGGGAGACTTTTCAGCCTAAAAGTCAAGAGCAATTTAAAGCTAACCAGGGAACTGACCTTGTTTTTAAAATGTTTTACTGACAGAAGGAAACAGTGGGGGAAAAAAACCAAAAAACTTATGTCTGAGACAGAACAGTAACATGTTAAGAACAATGTTCCAGAACCTTAATTTTGAACCAGAGAAAAAACCTTTTGATAGAACCTCTGCTAATAGGATTAGAGCAGAATGAAGCCATGCTTGCTCTTTTGATGATTCAAAGGGCTCTAAGGCTCCAATGTTTGTTCGCTCTTTTGATCAAGTTTGAGGATTGTGATGCTAACAGAATTCTTATCATTTATATCTTTTGACAATATAGTTTTTCAGCCAAACTGAACTTTATTGAAAAGCTGCAATTGCTTTTATTTATGCATCAAGCTGTCAGTGAGAAGTCTTAAACAGAGCCAATTTTTAAAAAATTACAAACAAACATTTGGCTGTTTAATCAAACATAAATTTGTATCCAAATGTTAAAGAATACCAAGTGATTGATTTGAAGAATTATACTTGTCTTACGTTTTCTTATTTCTTTAATTCAATTTGGTTTTAAGTGATGCCAAACTGTACATATAAATTCTAGGCTTTTGGATCAAATTAACAGGTTTTTCTGCCATCATTTTCACTGCTGCTACTTTGTGATAAAATCCCTGTTTTCAGGCAGTTTATTATAAATAAGAAAGACATTTTAAGAAAGTTACAAATTGTGCTGAACTATATAATTTTAAACTGTAAGATTGCTGCTTACACAATTTCTATCCTATTTTAAATAATGATTTGAGAATGGACTGATTTATAGCATAGCATTATAACTAAAAAAAAATCATTTCAATTAATAGGGGTTCATTTTTCCATTACACAAGTAATGCATTTTGTGAATGAACACATATATTAAAAATTGTTATTCCAATTAATAACATAATGTAATCTCTTTATTACTTTGGAATGTTATTAAAAATATCTGGACCAAATACCTCACAATCACCTTTTTCACTTTTTTTCCACCTGATTGTAACAGCACGAAGTGAAAAAGGCCTATGAGCCAGTGCAGTGAAGTGGTTTTAATATAAAAGAAAAGTGCAAAAGGAGTTGTCTTCTCAGATTTTTCAAATGAAGTTACAAGGTAGTAAAAAATCCACTACAATAGCATGGAGAAAGGCTTATGCGCCCATGTGATTTTAATGTCAGAATGAAAGATCAGGGCTCAAATCTCTGCTTGGCCATGGAAACTCATTGGGCGACCTTGATCAAATCACACCATTAAAAAAATCCAGCAGTGTGTGTGCCGGATGAGGAAGTACTCCATTAAAAAAACTCGTTGTCACAGTGGATGATGAAGCAGCAGTTCCTCCTGTGGCCAGAATCGAGCATACCCTCACAAAGCCAGAAGCTGAAAAGTTAAATAGCCTCTGTGTCTGTCTCTGTGTTGTTTGTCTAATGGCATTGAATGTTTGTCATATATATGTACATTGTTATCCGCGCTGAGTCCTCTTCGGGGTGAGAAGGGCAGAATATAAATACTGTAAATAAATAAATACTCTCTCAGCAAACTCCCTCAAGGCAAATTATGCCAAGAAACAGCCAGAAATGATGGCACAAAAAAATGAAGAAAAAAAAACCCCACCGGTGTCCTCCATTATCACCTTCCAATGGCTTTCCCTATTGCGACGAACATCTGTGATCAGACCTGCTATGCCTGAGTCTTTCCTCCTTATTCATTTATTTATTCATTTATGTTTATTTATATCCCACTTTTTCTCTCCATACGGAGACTCAAAGCGGCTCACAATTCAAAGCACTACAACACAACTTAAAATATATCAATATAAAAATATTAAAACACAATATTAAACATTATTAATATTAAAAACAATTCAAGTCAAATCCATAAAAGCATATAAAACCACAGCATTTCCTGACATGATCATAAAAACCTTCTTTTTTAATGCCTGTTTGAATGAAAAAGGTTTGGGCCTGCCTTCGGAAGGACAGCAGGGAAGGAGTCATCCTGGCTTTCCTGGGTATAGAGTTCAAGAGTTGAGTGGCAGCCACTGAGAAGACCCACTGTCTTGTTCCCACCAACCAAGCTTGAGATAGCCTATCTATCTATCTATCTATCTATCTATCTATCTATCTATCTATCTATCTAATAATTATCTATCACATATGTCAGCCTTCTCCCAGAATGGAACACAGAGTGGTTTACAAAAAGGCTAAAAGAAGATAAGCTAAAACCTGACAATATAAATAAAGAATTAATCATATTAAAAGATAATTACATTTTGGAGAGTACAATCATTTAAAAAACATAACACATAAAACACACTAACTCATAGCCCATTAAAAACTCTCTGCAATCAAGTTATCATTAAATAACTGTATAAATAAAAAAAAAAATCTTTGCCTGCAATCAAAATGTGTTTGTGTGTAAGCTGTGTGTGTGGAGAGGAGGGCAGACTAGCTTCCAGTGAAAGCCAACTCCACAAGTTAGAAGCTTGATTGAAAAGTCTATCTCAAATCAGCATCTGAGGGTAGTGGGACCAAAAGAAATTCCTGTCATGGATCTCAAGATTCTGGCAGGTTCATTTAGGGAGATACAATTTTTCAGATGGCCTGGACCTATACCATGTTGGCCTTTATGAGTTGCTTTGAAATAGGCCTAACTAGAACTGGGCCAGCTGTTTATTCCAGCTTTACTCTTCTATACAGTTATATCCATGTTAAGAAAATGTCCACTGAAGACCATTTCCATGTTTCTTAAAGTAGGACCAGAATTTTCTCCCCTTCACCCAAGTTGCAGACAACAAGATGCCAAGAAATATCCCTGTTTAAGGGTCTATTGGTAAGAGGGAAGTGGGAATGTGGGCACTGTTCTTTATGGTGACATGTAATGACACCCACAATAGGGGTGAATCTCTTTCCATAAACACTTACTGCTATGCTAAAAGGTCAAGAATGTTTGACAAATAACTCACCTCAGGATGACACAAGAAGAGGCTCCATGGTGGCCAGGGACCCCTTTGCAGTAAGTTTTAAGGGGGTAAATCAGGGGCTTCGGAGTAGTTTCATGTTATCCCGATTTCAATCGGGATAGCATGTAGCCACATCAAGAGGGAAATCTTGGGGTTGTGGGAGGAGGTGGGGACTTTTTTTTCGTGTCAGGAGCAAGCGGAGTTGCTTCTGGAGAGAATTGGCCGTCTGCAAGGACGTTGCCCAGGGGACGCCCGGATGTTTTGATGTTTTACCATCCTTGTGGGAGGCTTCTCTCATGTCTCCGCATGGAGCTGGAGCTGATAGAGGGAGCTCATCCACACTCTCCCTGGGTGGGATTCGAACCTGGCAGCTTTCAGGTCAGCAACCCAACCTTCAAGTCATGAGGCTTTTATCCCCTAGGCCACCGGAGGCTCCTACGTGGGGACTAGAACCTGTGCTGAAGTGGGTTACTTTAACCCATTTCAGCATGGGTTTTATGTATGTCTGGAAGAACTCTGAGCCGGTATCTGTATATTTTTATTATATTTTAAATGTGCTTTTAAAACAACCTTTGATATGTGTTTTTAATCTGAACCATTGTTTAACTTTTAAAAAATATCAATGGGTTAGTTGCTCTTTGTTTTAATGTTGTAAACCACTTTGAATCCTGAGCTGGGAAGAAATGTTGGGTCTAAGCGGACTAAGCAAAAAAACCCAATAGATACAAACACTGTGAGAATGAAAAACAGACACATGCATGATTACAGAATCTTCAGCTTTTTTGATACTTTCTAACAGGAACAAAAGTGCACTACAGCGAGCATGCTTTAGAGTTATGTGCTAAAATATCACACATTTATATCCAGACTGTAACTGACAGCAACTGGTTACATAACAATTACTAGAGATGAATGTTTTGTTTTGACACCATTTCATAGGCTTTGTATATGGATTTTTGCTAGGTCTCTCATCCAAATATATATATATATCAACTTTGTTTTTCAGCAATTGTTATATTCATGCATGGATGCTCTGGTAAACACAGAAATGTTTAGATAATTCATTTGTCTTTCACAGCAAACGAATCAAGATGTGCTCTTTACATTCTCTTTAGTTCTTAGCTTGTTAACTTGTTTTTCTCCTTGCACTTTGCCCAGAGGAACATATATCTATACTAAACACAAACTCGCTTTTAGGTATTTGCCAAGATAGACTCTTGTCTATGCTGGTATCAAAGTATGTCAACCAGTCTCCAAAGTGCCACTGAACTCTTAAGTCTGAAAGAGGCACACTGCAGTCCATGTTCTATGTGGATAGCCAACTCCTACTCCCCCACTCTCTCTATATATACACACAGAGAGAGTGAGTTGTTCATCCAAATTCATGGATTTTATGCCCATGGTTCAACTATCTCCAGCTTGAAAATATTCTGAAATAAAAACAAAAATGTCCAAAGAGCAAACATTGATTTTGCCAGTCCATACAAGGGACATCACTTTTCTACACTACTGTATTTTAATGGTACATGAATTTTGGTATCTGTGGGGAGTCCTGAGAGCAAACCCTCATGGATACCAAGGGTCCACTCTATTTTTGCATGAAATAATAATAATAACAACAATAGAAATAATAATGTAATAATAATAATAATAATAATAATAATAATAATAATAATAATAATAATAATAATAATATATTATATCCCGCTTTTGTCCCTCATGGGACCCAAAGCGGCTTACAACATATTAAAATCATATAAACAACAGTCCAAATACATCAATAAATATAAAAACATAAAATAAACAATTAAAAAAAACTATAAACAGACATTCACATTCATGTGACATCATGTCGAGTTATATTGCACTTTGCTCCAGTCCATAGCATTATGGTGTTTCTTGTCACTCCAGATTAGTTTACTTCACTAAAGGCTGTCTAAACAGGAAAGTTTTTTTTAATTGGTTCTTAAAAGAAGAAAGAGAGGGAGTTGTTTTAATTTCTTTTGGGAGGGTGTTCCACAGGGTCAGGGTGGCCACCAAGAATGCCCTCTCCCTTGGCAATATCAGCCGCATTTGTGATGGTGATGGAAGTGAGAGTAGAGCCTCTTCTGAAGATCTTAAAGAGTGGGCTGGTTGATATTAGGAGATGCAGTCAGATAAATAAGTTGGACCGGAACAATTTAGGGCTTTAAAGGTCAAAACCAGCACCTTGGACTGGGCTTGGAAACATATTGGCAGCCAGTGCAAGTGCTGTTGCAGAGGAGTTGCACGCTCTCTGGGTCCAGCACCTGATTTAACATTAACAAGATAATATACATACCTTTGGTAGGTGACAGTTCAGTTTCACTAATAGTTTTTAAGTGCTATATCTATTTGATTTAATAGCAAAGCCCAAAAGACCAGAATGCTGCACAGTCTACACATGGGACATTTGTAGCTTTTAAAGAGATGTCTAAATGGCCCTTTGTTTTATTGTCACATCTCACTTAATCCTATAAAGAACAAGTTTAACTGTTCTCTCTGGTGCCTTTTAAAACTTTGTACTAGGAAATGCATCTATAATGTCACTGTAGTTTATGAATGTGGGGATAATGTCTCCCACTGGCATTTCTTGTTTAGCTTCTGTGATCCAAAGTATATGTTAGATTTAATCATTTATCACTGTTGTTGAATGCTCTGGCATTTTTAATGGCTGGGTTTACATTTATTTACCACCAAATGAACATGCTCACTGTTTTTAAGGACAAGAAGAAATTATTACCTATCCTAGACCAAAAATGTAAAAAGAATGTTAATAATGGTCTTGCATGTAAAATAAAAATGGATCCCAAAATTAATAAGTATTCATTGAATTTTTATGAATTTACTACGTCAGAGTCTGAGAAAAGAAAAAAAGGACTTCTCTTTCATCCATTCAAAGAGACCCAAACCACTGAGAAATATGTCTAGTTCAGGACCAATTTCTTTCATATTTGAAAGTAGAGTCTCACTTATCCAAGCTAAATGGGCCGGCAGAAGCATGGATAAGCGAATATCTTGGATAATAAGGAGGGATTAAGGAAAAGCCTATTAAACATCAAATTAGGTTATGATTTTACAAATTAAGCACCAAAACATCATGTTATACAACAAATTTGACAGAAAAAGTAGTTCAATATGTAGTAATGTTATGTTGTAATTACTATATTTATGAATTTAGCACCAAAATATCACGATATATTGAAAACATTGACTACAAAAATGGCTTGGATAATCCAGAGGCTTGGATATGCGAGGCTTGGATAAGTGAGATTCTACTGTATTTAAAACTGCCAGGAAATGGAGCTGTATGCAGCCACCCAAGGACTATTTTTGCAGTCCCCCATTCCCTGAGGACATGCTTATTCTCACACCTAAAAACTGCCTCTCCTGGAAGGGTTCAGACTAACCTTTTCTAAATAAAGGCCCATTCACACTATACAATTATAGCACCATGGTTCTACTTTAACTGCTATGGTTTTTATGCAATTCTGAAATTTCCAGTTTATAGAGAGGAACATTTAAAATTCCCAGTCAAAGAACTTTAGTGCTATATGAAACCACAAAGGCCAGGATTCCACAGGATGCAGACATAGCAGTTTTAGAGAAATCATCATACCATAAATTGTGTAATGACAAAAAGCCCTAAACTTTAGGCAGGACCTACACCCTCCACAATTCTTATAACCATAAGAATTGGTTTCATTTTTATTTTATTTTTAGTTGCACATAGTACATACATATGTATCTAGAAATTTGGGATATATCAGCCACTACACTGGTTGATACCTTCTTAGCCAATGATGATATGCTAGCTTGAAGGTTTGCACAAATAAGCTTTCAATTTTTCCTAAATAATAAAAGTTATCTCCACCAATCTCAATTCCTCCAGACATTTAAAAGTACAGTTCTTACCTTCCCTGGCTGCTGCTATGTTTTCTGGAATAGAAGTTAAAACTGAAAACACCTAGAGGGAAGTGGGTTCAAGTGTAAGAATTATTACTTGATATCAGGTTCACTCATGAATCTAAATGCACCTGATTATCATAGTTGCCTCTCAAAAATTGTCTTTAATACTTCCAAATCAAAAGTGATGCATTGCCATTAATTACATGAATTACATGAAAAGGGTAAAAATTCCATGTGATGAGTTGAAGACAGACGCCTGTCTGTCTTTGGGAAATTACTTTTTTCCTAGTTGCAAGTTTTACATTCTTCATTTATATGTTAAAACTGTTTAATACACGAACATATAAACACAGATGTACAAATTACATAAAATCTGCACTAACTTTAATTTCTAATAGTACTTCTGGAACCATTTCATTAGTTTCTATTCCGATTATACCTCAGATCCTGACAAGTTCCTTTTATGAATGTTTCCTCATTAAAACGTGAAATGAGAGCTAAGTACTTTAATCACTCGTATAACATAATTATTTTAATCTTTTGCTCTCCCTATGGCAAGACATATTAATGGTGATCTACTTGAAAATAAAGCCAAATGATCCTTTACCATTTGCCACCTCCTAAGGAAGAGACCAAATAAATCCCAGAATAGAGTGAGCTTAAAACAGGAATTCTAATATTATCTACCCTATTACTTACTTAATTACAATGCTTTTATGATGTTTTTAAACAAATTCTTAAAGTGAAGCATTCATTTTTAATCTTATGGAGGCTTAATGACACATGAAGCATCATTAGGTAAATTTAGACCAGATAGAAAGAGCAAAATTAGTATTTTATAATCAACTTCTCTCACAGCAGAAATAGTAATTGTTATTTATGAAGATTATGGTATGGCATAATTAGGATCCTTTGTTTAGAGGAGCCTGATGAAAATTTATGCCCAACTGATGAAAAATGCTGTAAGCCAGTATTTATCAAGAAGTCATGGAAGAATTATTAGTTTCCATACCTTCTGGTTTCATTTATGTAGACATCCATCAGAGTCATTAAAAAAAGAAAAAAGAACCCAGTCTTGTCTATTATAGATAAAAGAGTCTTCTAGGGAACTATTTTAATGGCATGTTAAAGCAAATGCAGTATTTTCATAAGATAGATTTTTCTCGTCAAGCTGCTCCCAATACTGTGAAATCATATTTGGCCCAAGGATATATCCAAAAACTTTGATACGGATTACCAAAGTATCATGACACAGGCAGCCATTTACTATCTGGTATTAAACGTAAGAACTCAGGTATGCCTTAGTGACAATTAAGTGGCTTCAGCTTCTCTTTGGAAAATCTCCTGATTGATGATTTTATGTACCAAGAGGTCATAATAAAATATATATATGAAACAGGGTGTTCATGAAAATGCAATAAAGAGGAGGGTTTGTGGCTAACTGTATGCAAAATGTAGCATCCTGTTGACACACAAGAAAAGTGTTGGCTATCTTGTCTCCTAGAAGTGCAGTGCTTGTGGAGCCATCACAGTATCCACCCAAATTACGTAATGCCACACTTATGCATCAATAGCAGATGTGCAAGTGTGAAAGAAGCGTAGAGCAGGGGTGGGTGGGGATTCACTGCCTAATTTGTCCTTTAAGTTGCTTGCTCATTCTTTTTGAAATCTAGTCCTGGGTGGATGGAGAGATGATAAACAGTTTACCCAGCTTTTATGTAGACAGAGTTGTAGTGCACTAAGACAACAGATGTGATGAGCCAATCTTGGTTCTGAGATCTTTATCTGAAGTCCTCCTCTCTGTGCCACCACCCAAATAGTGGTGGTAACATAGGTGGAGCTCTTTCTTTCTAGATGCTCTCACGTTTACATGAGATTTCCAGTTTCATGATACTACTTCACACAGACTTTTCCTTCAACATGGCTTCTGTAGCATGTGCCCTCAGACCATGACTTCAGTACAGAGGTTTTAAGTACAGAAGATGTCTATTCCAGTCAGTTCCAATTAATATACATCTCCAAATGTTCCAAATAGATTGGAATAGACATTAATTGATTGGAATAGACATGAAGATTCTGGTGAAACAGAGAGAACTCGACTGTAACAATCCACACAAAAGCCATTTGTAGTTTACCTTGTGATTATATTTTTAATCAGTCTGAATATTGGAGGCTTTTATCTTCATTTCTTCATTTATCAATTATTAGTTAACTTTATCTTTCAAATATACAAGATAAGGAAATATCTGTCTTCATCCTTAAATCCAAAGAATAAAATATTTCAACAATGGTAACAGCAGCATTATTATACTAATTTTAATCTCACAGCTAATCAAAACTACTCATTTTAGCTTGTATTAAGATGGAAAAAGTCATAAGCTATTTGGCTACTAGAAAAGTCCTAGATCATTTTAGTGCATTAACAATGTTGATATACTGGCACTGAATTTCGTCTTTTGCTGAAAATAATTTTTCCCACTAACCCATAGTCACATATTACAGATCTTCTGAAGAGCAATGCATATGAGATTTGCTAAAGAAACAAACCAAACCAAAACCTAGAAGAGGAAAGCATGAGCACTGAAATCTTGTAGCTTAAGAAGATTCTAGTGTATACACATCACATATGTGGGACAGTGAAGAAACCATAACAGTTCCTTATATTGCATGCCACAGAGCTAGCCACATTGCTAGAAATCTGAATTCCACTAGAAAACAACTAAACACAATACAATACAATACAAAACAATACAATACAATACAATACAAAAAGGCCCATGTCAACAGCAGGAAGAAACATCTCCATTTACTGATATTAACCTTAACAGATGAAGCACCTTGATGGAACTTGGCATTTCGCTGATCCTAAATTAAATTCTTTGTCTTCATTTTATATAAAGCTTGAATTCTAATAACCAGGGACAGTTACATAACTGCACTTCAAAGCAGAGAGCAAACCAAGCAGCTACAAAGAAACATCTTTGCCTTGGGCAATCACACTCCAGTGACTCATTCAAATGACCTTATTTGCTCATTAGAAGCTCTAGGTGTAGGTTGCAAATGTCAGGGAGCTTTAATTTACATCCTTAAAAGGCATGGTTACCTGAATGTTAATGCTAATACTTCCTAGATCTCGGGCCATATTTGGCATTATTTACTCCATTGCGCTATCTACAGCACAATGTAGACAGCACAATAAATTTACCTATGCCTGGTAAAAAAATTGCATAATATACTTTTGTTCTAGCTATTTGATGCTTTGAGTAGTGTGGAAAGGTAGAAGGCTCATAAGAAAACTAACCATTTCGCTCAGAATCCTCATATAATTTCAAAAAGAAAGTCAACATATGTTTCAGGCCTGAGTGAAAAATTGCAATGCCATTATCACATACAATGAAGGTCAAAAAGTATGTTTTGAGTAACATAACCTGGAGGTGAAGACAAAGAGATTGTTATTTTTTTCTCCTTTAAAATGTGAATTCTAGTTTCAGTAGATAAAAAGAAGATATGCTGCTTGCTGAGATGTTTCTTGGTACACTAGGATTAAGCATCACATTATTGCAAAGGGCAATCACTTATATAGGAAGTCTGGAAGTACAGGCAGTCCCCATGTTACAAACAAGATAGGTTTTGTAGGTTTGTTCTTAAGTTGATTTTTTTTGTAAGTCGGAACAGGTAATTTTTTAAAGTGTAAGTCCAGCCACACACACACACACACACACACACACACACACACACACATATATACACACACACACACAGTAGAGTCTCACTTATCCAACATAAACAGGCCAGCAGAATGTTGGATAAGCGAAAATGCTGGATAATGAGGGATTAAGGAAAAGCCTATTAAATATAAATTACATTATGATTTTACAAATTAAGCACCAAAATATGTTTGATAACAAATTGACAGAAAAACCAGTTCAATACATGATAACGTTATGTAGCAATTACTGTATTTACGAATTTAGCACCAAGACATCGCAATGTATTGAAAACATTGACTACCAAAACACTGACTACTAATAAATTGACTACAAATAAAGATAGAATTAAATAAAATGAACTCACAGTAAGAACATTGTCGGAAGTTAAATCCATAAAAAGTTCAATCCTTGCTGCCCAGAGAAACAGCAATGGATCCAGGCAGGAGGCAGACTGTGTTGGATAAGCGAAGGTTGGATAAGCGAGACTCTACTGTATGTGTATACATATATACATACAGTATATACATATTGGATAGCATAGGGAAGAGTTAACACCCCTGTTGTGTTTTCTGGTAGTTGTCTGTGCCCCTCTTCAAAAGACTTCACCTCACTTCCCATCTATGTGATAACTACATTTTGTAAAATTTGGCTTGTTGTGGAAACAAGGATTGGTGATAAAGCTTCAGTAGAGACACTTTTTTTCCCTTTTTTCTTTCAGGAGTGAATTTCTCTTCTTAGGGGCAGATTTCTCTCACTTCCTGTTATCCCCATTCTTAAATGAGTCATTTGTAAGTAGATGTTTGTAATTCAGGGACCACCTATACTTTGTTAATTAGGATTTCCACTGTTCTCAAGGTTGCAAAAATGCCAAATGTATATACTAAAGGGCAAGATAGTAAAGAGAGCTCCATCTAGCCAGAAGGAATACAGGCTCGGCAAAGATCCTAGATTTCCTGATAACAAAAAGACTTCTTTGATTCAGAAATGGGGGCTTTAAAATAAATCATAAATTTTGCATACACAATCTGTTTTTAAAGGATCTGAGCCTGCCCATCTCTGCCTTCCCTACTAAGCAATTATTCATAATAAAAAAATAGCCTTTTCCAATATATTGCAACAGGCTAAATTGTTCAGGACAGACAAAACTGTATCATTCCCTAGTGTTAAGATCCTTGAAAATACTGTATCTCTATTCATGTATACATGAATAATATAGTTAAGAACTTTCTTTTTGATTACACATAGTTTAATATGTATCACCAAGCAAAGGATTCTGTAACTAGATAAAGATAAACATACAAGCTAACATTCATCAAGCCATCTTGTATCTTTCTCCAATAATTATCTAGCCCTTGCACTAAGTTTGCCAAAGTGCCATGATGTAGAATTGTTTTGTCATCATGTAGAACTTCAGTCATCTTGAATATATAAAATTAATTTGCTTTAGCAAGCCCTACTTAAGGAATATTTCTGAAAATGTTTTGTAATCCCAGAGCCTTGATAATGTTAGTTACCACAGCTGTCTGTAACAGTAATAAAATGAAAAACAAAAACAAAACCTGTCTGATGTTCTTCAGTGGTTATGCCAACTGGGAAAGTAGAAACCATCTATTTTTATCCAACTTCTGACATAGCAACTGTTTACATAACAATTCCAGGAGTCTATATCAATGCACAAAGTCATTCTATTGCTTCTTACTACTGTTTTCTGGATTGCTTTTGTTCCCAACTAGTTGATGGGAGGCAGAGTGTATACATCAATACAATATTAAATCCAGGGGCTGGACTTTACAAATAGGAAAAAGGGAGATGGAAAACCTTCCTTCCACAGTATAATATAGAGCTCTGAGAAACCACAGATGTTAACTGTGAAAGCAGAGCAAGTCTGGGTGCTAGGAAATACTTAACTCCCTGGCAAGTGCTTTCTGGATCTTCTCTGAACCTGTGCATCTAATAGCATAGACTAAACATTTTCTAGCGCTAATAATATTTATACATCAATAGTAAAAAAATAAAAATAAAAATAGATGTGTCATATGGTTCTGGGCAAGCAACTGATATGACTGTCGGCTAAAAATGTTAACCACTCAAAAGTTATTCTGGATCATTAGGAAAATACGGACACCAGACTTGGCATCTTTAATTCCTGCATGTATTTCTTAGCCAGGACCAACTTTCTATCTTACACTGAATTTTTCATGTCTTCATTATACATAAGGAATGAAAACTTGTTGTACTTATCAGATTATTTGTACCTATCAGTGTTCAAAACTTGCTCATCACATTAGACATACATTCACCAAAAGCAGGTAACTATGCAGATATAACTTTCCATGGGTGAGATCCATGGCCTAGAAAGAAATAACAACTGCTTTACATGCTGGTGTTTGTAAGATACAAAAGAAGTATTCCCTGTCATCACTTAACTCCCTGGTAGCAGCTGGTCAATCATGTGTGTCCAGAAGAAATTCTCACACAGAATCATAGTTTTGCTGACTGTTTTTATGATAGTGTTTACAATATTGGAGACTTAACCCCATGTCAATCAAAAATATGCTAATGTGAAGAACTGTGGCAATATCAGCAATAAAACTCAAACTACACATTCTCACATTCAAATCTGTGTAATGCATTAGTTTCTCCATTAGAAGATCTATTTTCCCCTTTTTGATAAAAAAAGACTTTTTCTGTAAGCAATTATTTGTATTGAGCTTGCCTGATGCCTTGACTACATTAAATGCTAATCTGACTTCCACTGAGCCAAAATGAATGTAGAAAGTACATAAGAATCCATAGTAAATGCTTCCATTAGGTTACATGTTTCATGCAAACCTTGCAATAACATTTGTTTAGATAAGGATTCAGTGTTGCTTTCACTACATTTGTGTGCAGTCCATAGTGCTGATGCTGATTCAGTCCCTTGAGCCAAATTTACTGCAAAATACTGAGACCTTCCAGTTGTAATGAGAAATCAGTAGGGAGATGGAAGCTATCAAAACCTGACTCTGAAATTGTACATTATTTAGCAGCATGCTAGAATTCATGGTGAAAAGTAATTCATGCTGAATTCTATTGCTTTTGATCAGATTCATAAATGGTAAAAATGGGAGATTTCATGCTTTCTGAAATACAGACAATGCTAGATTGTTATGGAATTCTCCCCATATAAGAATACAAAATAGGTGTTAAATTGGCATCACCAGCTAATATGTCAACCCAACACATGGAAGAGATTTCATGGAATGTTCATCAACATCTTGACTATTGATATTGGAAAAGGCCAGCATAACAGTTGAATACAAATCTGATGAACTGCAAAAGCCAGCATGGTAGACAAAAAAAGAGTGTTCTAAATCAGAACAAAGGCTTAGTGTAATAGACGAGAACAATGAGTTAACCAAAAGTAGCTTTGATGAGAGGGTTGGTGGAAAGGCAGAACAATTGCACTATAGATGTTGCAAAATGATATATGATGCCATGGCTCTGGAGCAACACTGCCATTGGTTTGCTTATCCTTATTTTCTGTATTTGCAGATGTTTGCTAGGAAACGAACAGGCAGTGGTTAGTGCTAAACAAATTAAGAACTTCACATTTTCAGTTGTGAAAGAAGGAAGAACCTGTTGAACTTAAGTCTCACCTTGCCAAATTATGGTTTCTGCTCATATCTGAAACTATCATTAGTGGTAGGCATAAACAATAAAGAAAAGGATATTTTCCAGGTTTTTCTGTACCTACTCGATAATCTGCATAACTTTTAGATGGATGGAAATTGAATATAAACAAGAGGTTTGCCCTCTCAAATGCAATAACTTTGTTTGATTCATGCTTCTCACTGATGTAAGCCTGCAAAAAATAAAAAAGGATTAAATTATATACTTGGGAGAATACTAATAAAATTAAACAGCAGAGAAAATAGGATACTATATTTTCTACCATACTGAATTTAACCAAGACACTGAGATGGAAAATATGATGTGAAAAAGTTAAAACAACCAGTACATTGTAAGTAACTACATATATGAATTGATATCATAAAATTATGGTTTTGATTTTTAGAAAGCTGGAATAAGCCATAAAATAAAGCAAGAATATGAGACAATGAAACTATTATTATTATTATTATTATTATTATTATTATTATTATTATTATTATTTCTATCTCATCTTTTCACACTTGGGGACTCAAAGCAGTTTACAACAAGTTAAACTTCACAGAATACAAAGGTTAAAACAAGATCAAACAATAAAAAAATAAAATCGGATTAAAACCTATATACACATAGTACAACAATTATCAGGATTTAGTGTTTTATTTAGGTGAGATGAACCTTCTATAGACACAGTGGGATTAATAGGGTTGGTGTTGCCCAACGTCGTAACTCATTATGTCACCTCTATGGACCTCATCCCATACCAGATCAGACTACAATATTGTAGCTAAAATACTAGAAAAATTGACAAAATTAGTGACTATAAATTTTTTAACAGTAACGAAACAATAGTGTGTGCTTGTACCGCGTTCAAAAGAAACGATGTAATCATTGTAATTGGGTAATAAATAATGACAGCTCTGTGCATTAGAAGGTTCAAGAAGTAAATCAGTAACAACAACAACAACAACAACAACCACAACTTTATTTTTGTATGCCACCACCATCTGCCCGAAGGGATTTGGAGTGGCTTACACGGGGACAAGCCCAATCAGTCATATTTACATCATAAAATATACAATTAAAACACAAGCATCAAGCTAAAAACAGATTAAACAAATCATAGTTAAAATAGCATAACTATAGTAAAATAAAGGTAAAGGTTTCCCCTGATGTTAAGTCCAGTCGTGTCCGACTCTGGGGGTTGGTGCTCATCTCCATTTCTAAGCCGAAGAGCCGGCGTTGTCCATAGACACTTCCAAGAGCATGTGGCCGGCATGACTGCATGGAGTGCCGTTACCTTCCCGGTGGAGAGATACCTATTGATCTATTCACATTTGCATGTTTTTGAACTGCTAGGTTGGCAGAAGCTGGAGCTAACAGCAGGCGCTCACTCCACTCCCCGCATTCGAACCTGCGACCTTTCAGTCTGCAAGTTCAGCAGCTCAACGCTTTAACACACTGCACCACCATGGGCATAACTATAAAACATTAAAAAATTAACAATCATCCACAAACCTTTAGGAGGTCCAATCCTAGGACATAATGGGCGGTTAACAAACTCATTAAAGTTAGAACTGGTGTATATATCAAAATAAAATACATGAGGTAGGCAAAACAGGTAAGGGAAAATAGTCCTGAGATGGAAAATAGCTGTAAGATGACAGTAAAGAGCTTTAGTCTTGTATGCATATTGACACTGTATATCTAAGGTGAGGCTGGTGGGACAATGGGAAAAGCCTTCACAGCAAATCGTAAAATACAGTCTGGTTTGTAAGGGTCAATACAGTTTTTATTTTTCACATAACCTGGTCTTGAGCTGTATAGGGCTTTACAGGTCAAACCCAGCACTTTGAATTGTGCCCAGAAATAGACCTGGAGTCAGTGAAACAGTTGCAATAAAGGAATTGTATGTTACCTATAACCTTCCTCAGTTAGCAATTTGTCTACAGCTCTTTAGATCTTTCAAACACTCTTCAATGGCAGCCCAGCTAAAGTAATCTAACCAGAATATAACTAAGACATATGTGATTGAGGCCAGATCTGCTGTTTCAAGAGTGTGCAGCGGGCACACAAGCTTTAACTCTGCAAATAATTCTTGGCTACCTGACCTTCTAAGTTTAGAATTGAATCCAGGGGCACAGCCAAACTAAGAACTTACATTGTCATCGGAACCTCATCCAGCACAGGCTGAATTTCTATTCTCTCATCTGCCTTTCGACTAACCAGGATCCCCTCTGTCACATCTGAATTAAGTTTCCGATAGGCTGACTTTTATCCAGTTCATTACTGATGACAGGCACCAATTTGGGACCAAAACAGCTCCCAAGGCTTGATGTGGAAAAGAGTAATAAAGTTGGCTAAAGTATGGTATCAAACCTTAAAAGCTCTCCTGGCTGGCTCCTTGCATATGTTACCTGTATTACCATAAAACAGGTCGTCAAAAAAGCCTTTGCATGTGCTTGATTAGATGAAGATGAACTCTGAGTTTTTTGCCAAAATTGTTCTGGTTGCTTTCTCATTTCTTTCATTGCTACCAGCTCCCAGGAAAATCAGGGGGGGACAGCTTGGCTCAACTCTGTTGGGGGGAGGGGGCAAAGGATCATGTTCACTGCCCTGGCCATCTTTCAATTCCCGATATCAGCCTCAGACTCAAGAAAATCACTTGGCAGCAGAGAACTCCCCAAGAACCACCAGGATTCCATCCAGATCCATAAGCCTCCTGGGGTGGACTATTTTAATAGTTGTTCCACCCCTTCAGAGGTTCTCAGTCCCACAAAGTCCAAACCTCCCCAGATGGCGATGGCCCATGGAACTGTAGATAGTTCCTCTACTCCCAGATCACACCCACCCCATTCACAAGAAAAACAACAAAAACTGCCACAATAATAGTTAAGGAGAAAATTCTGCCAAAAGTCTGGTCATTTTCTCCACAGATCCCCACCTTCCCTGTGAGCAATCTTTCTAGCTGCTTAGGCCAACAGTGGTTTGATGGAGATTTAGGGCAGCACAGAATTTTATTTCTGATGTGCTTCTTAAAAGCAGGATTTGTGACATACTGCTGCCGTCACTTTTAAATACTTAAATTGCTTATCAATTTCATGTCAGCTTCACTCTGAGGAAAGAACCTGGCTGGAGATGTATTCCACTCACCTAAAAAGAAAGGGAAGAAAGGAACTCCTGGCGCATTCTTTAGAAACTGTATAAAATATGTCCAACGTATTCTTGAACAATATATATTATGCTGGCCAAGAAAGCATTTTGTTTTACAAAGAAATGTGTGCTAGATGAATATTGTAGAGGATAATTTTTTCTGGGACATTATTGCATCACAGATGGCCAACATTACATTTGAAGCATTTAGATGTATGGCTAAATCAGATTCCACCATCTTTTTAAAAAGCACAGTTCTGCTTTTTTGGAAGAAAATCAAGAATACATAGCAACATAAATCATGCAAGAGGACAGAAAATGCAAAGAAGTAGAACAATTAGCAATTCAGAAACTAAAAAGAAGCAGGAATTAAAAGCAGATGCCTGTTCGCCTCAGACTGTGTTTTCTGAAAAAGTGCCACTCTTTGATGGAAATTCTGATAAGCATAAAAATGACTGCACACTATTTGAGTCTGGTTTCAGTCAACACAAGTCTAGTTCAAACACTCTACTTATAGGTTATTGAATATCTTTGGAGTAGGACCGAGACTGTGGCCTTCCCAAAAATTTCTGAATGGTTAATTCCATAAGACAGGCTGATTGACTATGCTGGTTAGGCCTAACATGAGTAGAAGAAACAGATTTTATATCATCATCATCATCATCATCATCATCATCATCATCATCATCATCATCATCATTATATTGTCTTACATCATATGTATCAGGGTGCAATACAAAGAAAATAAATTTAGCATTTCACAATTTGTAATTATTTAAACAAGCTGAATAAATCAAAGCATACTAAACCATGTATAACTTAAAATAGCTTTAAAATGTTAAACTTAGAAGTATGTAATATGAAGAGGGGCATAAATGTTCACTATTGGAGAATACACAGTATGCTTTGGAATAGATTAGTTGTACTATTGATACTTTTTCTTCTGAATAAGTAACATATCCAGTCTTTATAACCTAGAAGAAATCATTCAAATTCAATTGATTAGGAAGATAAAATACCATAACACTATGTAGCACAGTTTGTGTTCCTGAGTTATAAATGTAATTTCCTAATTGGTTCTAACATAAAAACATGGAAAAAGTTTATTAAACTACAAACACTTTGTTTTTGCAATCTGCAGAGAAGGTTAAATTTTAAAAATTGTATATGAAAGGTTAAAAATGGCACATTGAAAAGTTAAAAATGACAGCAACAAAAATGAAGTTTCTGGAGTATAACAACTACTTTCAAAGTAAGTACCACAGAATGAAACAGGAAATAACACCTTCAGACCAAGAACAGATTTTTTTTTCAAATTTTGTTACATAATGTAATCTTCCCAAACCAATGTTTATTTATCACGCCAGTCATGAAGTGGGCAAAAGGCCTCTGTTAGGGACATTGAGGATACAATTCTTACCAAGACCTCTATCATAACAAGGAAAGAAAACAATAATTTATATTCAACACTACAAAATAACATCCTAACAATTTCTTTTCTACTGGCTTTTTAAAATCTACAACATAGTCTCAATTTGACAGGGTCTATATTTTGATGGGAAAAGGTTGCTAACACAGCAAAATTAAACTAGAATATAATTTTATTTTAAAACATGATACTAACTTTCTGTGGTAGTCTGATTGTTTGTTCCTGGAAAGCAAGAGGCTATGCAGCAGTGTCTCCCATGTCAGATAGCTTTTGCTGAGTAACCAAATTGATTATGCCAAACAGCTCCTGGGCAGCATCAGTAGTGGGGAGTGACACTTGTGGAGAATTTCTCATGGATAACAAGACAACCGAGAAAACATTTGTTAGCACTGTGTAGAAGGCATGGCAAACCCCTTTGAATGCCTTTTACAGGAGAGCCCTATGTTGAGGCAATTCGAAATGGAACAAAACAAAATGAAACTCACGGGTTGAAGGGCATCCAACAAGCTATTGGGATGTAGCAGAAGATAACTACAAGCAGTACTATGGCTGTTAACACAACTGGACGCAAGCCAAAGAGACATTCAGTCATTGTCATGCTCAGAGGGGAAAGTCAAGTCTGAAACTGCACAACATGGATGAATGAAGATGGAAGTGAAACAAGAAATGTAATGTATAATACTCAGAGTGAGCAAGCTAAAAATGAATAGGAATTGAACATTCGGATAATTATAGTTTTTATTCAGAAAACAAACATTTAAGAAACAGTGAGAAGAGATGTAGCAAAAGCAAAAGATTTCATGAAAAATAAACCTAATTGCATCTATAAGACTTGATGGAAAACTGATCAATGTAACCATAATCCAAGTTTATACTCCAAATGCTAAGATAGAAGAAGATACTGCAAGATTCTAAGCTGATATCAAGGAGGAAATTGACCATACAATTGTAAGACATAGAACAGAACCCAAGATTGTAGGAAAATTTGATCTAGGATTAAGAAAATGAAGGAGGCTATTAACTGGTTGGAGACCAACCGTTTGTTCATCACAATTTTTTTTTTCACACAACAAGAGGCAACTGTTTACATGGACAGCACTCGTTGGTCAATGCAGAAATGAAACAGACTACAAAACTGGAAGCAGAAAATGAAGACACTCCGTGATCTCTGAAAAAACAAGACCAGGGACAGATAGTGGAACAAGCCTGTTGATTTTAAAAAAGAAAAGAAAAGAAGAGCATTAAACTAACAACTGTGCCAAAAGACTTTGAAATAGTTTTTAATATCTTGGCTCAGTCATTAATCAGATTGGAAACTATAATCAGAAAAAGATTTAGATTTAGAAGAGCAGCACAAAGGAGCAGCAATATTCTGAAGTGTAAAGCTTTACCATTGAATACTGAAGTTATGATTATCCATGCCTTTATATTTCCAAATTTTGTATATGATTGTGAAAGCTGGACTGTGAACTTGATAGAAAGAAAACCAACTCCTTTGAAATGAGGTTTTGGAGAAGGGTTGTATGAGTGGACTGCTAAAAAAATATATATATGAGAGCTGTAGAGCAAATCATGCCTGAACTCTTCCCTAGAGGTTGAGATCACCAAACAAAGACTGTTATGCTTTGGTCATGTCATGAGAACACATGACTCACTAGAAAAGACAACAGTGCTTGGGAAGGTAGAAAGCATTAGATAAGGAGAGAAACTGCATTACAGTCAATGAAGGAAGCCCCAAGTCTCCAAGATATTGAGCAGAACTGTTAATGATAGGGTGATTTGGAGGTCTTTTATTCATAGGGCGTGATAGCTGAAGATGACTTAACAGCAGTTAACATCTACAAGAAGGTAACGGGCTATTTAGTTAGTGAGCAGAATAAAGATGTGTCTTGTTCTCATCTCATGAATAATTCTTATATAAAGCTACTGCTTTGTACCTAGTTTATGTATTTAAAAAGAAAAAAAAAACATCAGGATCCAAGAAAGGAATTTACAAGTGCAATTTGCATTGTACCAGAAAAGCAACCAATAGTGCTCTGGCATCTCAAACTAATTATTTTCCTGTTCCATTATTTGCACAATTACTCATTCTGTAAACTTTGGTGTTCATTCTAAGCCATATGGTCGCTTCTTCAACCAGATTACATAGCTGCAAAGCTTTCACCAAAAACCTCCTATGGTAGAAATTGTGATAATTAAGGGCTGCAATTCTGTCTATTGTCAAGACAAGTGCTGACACATACTGGGAAGCTTGCATGAAAGTCAGTTAGGCAGCATAAAGAATGTACGCTTTGTCAGTATCTCTTATACACTTCAGCTCTTTATGTAGTATCGTTTGACTGCTTAAACTACTTCACCTACATTAAGTCAGTAATCTTTGGAACATACCTGTACAGAGTGTCAGCATTATTCAGACTTGAACTTCAGGCAGAACATAAAGACTGATAAATAGTAAGTCGCTTGAGGCAAAAGCTTGAGCGAGGCAAAGTGAAATTAGACACATAGATTTAATAACACAAATTCTCTTAGTCAATCACTCAATTTACCAACTATCTATATATTGTTGAGTAACAAAAATACCTGGCAAGATGGTTAACTTCTACTTATAAATTAAAATCAATTATAACATCCACTTTCATCATGCACCATCTATAAATATAATCACTGTGCAAACCACATAAGCACTAATAAAATGTTGGATCAGGCTATCTGACAGACTTCCTCAAGTTTTGAGATCTTTTGGAGATACTTTTCTCTCTCCATAGCCTTATAGGAACACCCTATAAGGAACACCTTATAGGTGACAGCTTCCGTTTTCATAAACTCCTTTCCCAGAGAGGCTTGACTGACACTCTCAATATTATACTTCTATAGACAGGCAAAGACTTTTCACAGTAAAAATCCTTTGTGGGCTGATTGCTCAGTGGAAAGAGGCCTTGCTGTTGTTTTTCTTTTTAATGGGCAATTTTATTATATTTTAACTTTTGTATGATGTGTAATTTCAGCTGTATCTTTGAACAAGATTTGAGCCCCAGAAAAGAGATAATATAAATAGATGGGTAAATGAACCTGGGTTGACCATGGATTTGATAGCCGCTGATAGACTATACATAGTCTATAGACTAGATATGGTCTATCTTGATGGCAGTATATCAGCCAGCATGGTGTAATAACTTGCTTTGAAAGTAATGGTACATAATAAATAGCTGTCTTAAAAATAGTAGTATTCATTAAATATGTAACGTGTACAAATCTGTTGACTAGTGTAGAATTTATGCTGTATATACTTTACCGGGGGTGATGAAAGCCAACCAAATATTTCTTCCAGTTTGTTCATATCTCTGTCAAAATCATTGAGGAATCTATAGCGAAGAAGCTGGTCATCAGCTAAATGAAACTGCCTTCTAGCATAATGGTAGCTTTCATTATTCCCTTTTCGGGGGAAATCCAACCATTCTGGATGTCCAAACTCATTGCCTATTTTTTAAAAATCAAGAAAGACATACGCACAAATTAGTGGGGTTTCCTCCAGAAATAATTTAAGTGGTTAATTAAACAAAGTACTGAAACTATTTAAATATCACATTTCAATGATATAAGATTATAATTTCTTGAACAATCAATGGCACTTCTATTGGGCAGGAAGAATCCAGATTGTTAGTACATTTATTACATGGGCAAGCATGTAGATTTCAATGGCCATATTATGGTTAAAGAGTATGCACACACAGAGTATTAAAATAGTTAGTGCAGACCTAAAATATGTCAATATAATATTACAAATAATAAACAATTCGTAATCAACATGACTTTACTACTCCAGCCGAGATAACACAGCCTATCACCTTGCAAGAAATCTCACATGGAAGTTTTCCCAAGAATTATGAAAAGACAGACAAACATTTCTAACATTTCTACCAAATCTAGTTTAAGTCCTCTTAAAAATATCTGCTGTACAATAGCATCAAATCAAGTTCCCCATGTGAAGAATATATATAGCACCTGCATACAACGTGTGTTCTACTAAGATGGGCAATTTTTGTTTCCAGGGAAGTCCAGCTGTATCAGAAATTATCATTGTGACAGAAACATCTTCACAAACAGAGAAAGAAATGTGTGGGTGTATGTAGATGGTTTCTTATGTTAATATACACCTTGCTTCTACTCAGTCATGCCGGCCGCATGATCTTGGAGGTGTCTACAGACAATGCCGGCTCTTCGGCTTAGAAATGGAGATGAACACCAACCCCCAGAGTCGGACATGACTGGACTTAATGTCAGGGGAAACCTTTACCTTTACCTTCTACCTACTGAGATCAGGCAAGCTCCCACTCTGTTAGCTTTTAGGAAAGACCTGAAAACATGGCTCTTCTGCTCTGCTTTCGGTGAGTAATTTCTGTTATATATTTCTGTATTGCTCCCCCCTCAACATCTACCCTCTAGATTGCCCCGCTTTCATGTGTCCCTGTCCACAGTGGAGTACTCCTCTGTTCCTGTCACTCCAAGTTTTATCCTTGTGTCCATGCGGCCTGCCCTGTTTTACTGTTTTTTGATTTTTTGATGTAATGTCTATTATCATTTATTGTATTGCTTTTAATTGTGCTATGGTATGCTGTTTTCATATTTTATTATATTGTACTGTTCTGGGCGTGGCCCCATGTTAGCCGCCCCGAGTCCCCGTTGGGGAGATGGTGGCGGGGTATAAATAAAGTTTTATTATTATTATTATTATTTATTATTATTCTACTCACAATAATACTGATGCAAACATTATGCCATCACAAACAAGATACAAGTGGATTCTGAAGGCTTGCATAAACATTATCAGAATGGAAAATGAGACATGGGCATCTATTTTGAAAGGGAGAGACTTGTTGTTGCTGGCATGGTAAATGTGGACAGTGAGGTGGAGAGTAACCTCTTAAAAGAAAAAAAAAGTCACTTTAATTTGTCATCTCAGCAGTAGGGATGCCCAAGCATTTGTAGGCTCTTCTCATACCTATAAAAGGGCAAAGGTTGGCCTAGTGGAAGATAAAATGATAAAACAGAGCTTTTGTTCTTATATGTTTCAAGAAATAAATGCTCTTGTCTAACTTGTCAAAAATAATTATTACATCAATTTTAATATGTCATTTCCTTGTTTAACTGACTTGTCTTCAACTAGTTAGTTGGATGCCACAATCTGGATATACCTAAGGTAAAGTTGATCAGGTCATTTTGGTTAGGGAGAAAGAGGACATCAGTTCTTGTTTGTTTTATTACAGGATGTTATATAATAAAAATATTGGTATATTATACAGATACTCAAAATGGCTCTCTACCTGTGTTTTTCTAGGATACTACATGATTTGCAACATTTAAAGTTGGATGACTCTATCCAAAACATTAAGCTTGTCCCTTGGTTTTAAAGAAACAAGTGTTTATTCATGGAATTATAATGTTTAATATGTGGGAAATGTTGCAATTCAGAAGCCAAACAATTTTTCATTTTTCATTGTTCTTTGTTATTATACTCTTACAGTCTTTCAAATATTTAAACGTGAACAGCACACATATATGAAACTATCACTAATCTAAGTGAACAGTTCATCTAGAAATGCCATCAGAATGCCATCAGCCAGGGGATCCAGGAGATATTTAATTATACTACAAAGAGAACTGGATAGGTGTCAAAACTAACAAGCAACAAAGCTTTCAGGAAGCTTCACAACTTGGTGCAAAAATGGTGCAAAACAACCCTGTCAAGATATTTTTGTAAACTCCCACAGACTAGCTGGCTCTGAAAAGAGCCATTAAAACTTGTCATTAAAAAAAAGAAAGAAAACTTTTGAGCATCCCAAGTGACAGATGTCAAGCTTCATGAATACATTAATATTCATGAAACCATAGACATTCAAAATTATGAAGCAGGGTAATTTATATCCGTATTCTTATGCTATCACCAATGTGCACTCCCCCCAACAAAACCCTCAGACCCAAAGCAACCGACATTTTATATGGTGCAATACTTCCTACTCATTTCAGAACTGAAAACTTGTTGATAAATAGAGTTTACTACTGTCTAAAAGGACTATGATAGAAACAATACTTTAGAAAAGAAAGTCAATCAATATATCATGTTTGAAATATCGCAAGTACTGTGGTTTCCCAACTGGGATCATTCAATTCTCTTTGGACCTTTTAACGAGAATCCGTTTATTATACCAGGAATATATATAAAAATTCCTTGAGAATTCCAAGCTTCTGAGGAATAATATTTCAACTCTCTGGAAAAAAAGGAATGTTTTCAGTTTATAATCTATAATCTACTGAATAATGGAGCATAGGCTTTTTGTCGCAATTAATAAAATATATAATGACTTATGCACTGTGCTGTACAAGAGTGATGAACACATTTTGTATAGGATTCCAATTTCGCCAACTATTGTACAGTTTTTATATGTGTGTTTTATTGTAAGCCGCCCTGAGTCCCCTGTTGGGTGAGAAGGGCGGGATATAAATATTGTAATAAATAAATAATAAATAATAAATAAACTATGCATGGTATGTTCTCTTTCATTACTGTAGGTCCATACCAATTGTTTAAATAATCCTTCCAGAATAGTTCTTTCAACAATCCTATTTTCAAGATGGTCATTTTCCCTTTTTATTATATTAGAAGTTATTTCATATACTTCAAAATGTGCAAAAGAACAGAACATCAGGACCAATACACTATTTGTGCTGGATCACATCCATCATGATATCTTGTGGGAATGAATTCCAAGGTACAGTAGAGTCTCACTTATCCAACATAAACGGGCCGGCAGAATGTTGGATAAGCGAATATGTTGGATAATAAGGAGGGATTAAGGAAAAGCCTATTAAACATCAAATTAGGTTACGATTTTACAAATTAAGCACCAAAACATCATGTTTAGCAACAAATTTGACAGAAAAAGTAGTTCAATATGCAGTAATGCTATGTATTAATGACTGTATTTACGAATTTAGCACCAAAATATCACGATGTATTGAAAACAATGACTACAAAAATGCGTTGGATAATCCAGAACGTTGGATAAGCGAGTGTTGGATAAGTGAGACTCTACTGTACGCTCTGTGTGAAAATAAAGTATAGTGATACCATGAGTTAAGAGTTTAATTTGTTCTGTGACCAGGCTCTTAGCTCAAATCACTCTTATCTCAAATTGAATTTTCACGTTGAAATGATATTAATCCATTCTGGACTCCCGAACACCCCCCCATTGTTTTTGTTATTTTTTTAGTAGTACTTTATAAATAACAAATAATGTCCAAATGCACATTCACGTGAAACAATAAAAAAGAAAGATCAACTTTAAAATGGTAGAAGTACAAAGTTGTGGCAAGGAAGCACATTTGAGTCAACAAAATGTGTGTTGGCCAGTGCAACAGCAAGGCAAAACCTGCATATTCACATGGAACAATAAAAAAGATCAACTTTAAAATGGTAGAAGCACAAAGTTGTGGCAAGGAAGCACAAAGCACAAAGTGAAGAGGCAGTAGCATTATTTTCTTCATACTGTACTCATTCCAGCTTCCCCCCTCTCCTGCTCTCTCCCTCCCTCTCTCTTCATGAAGCCAAGCATACCAGGAATAAAAGCCACACAAAATCAACTAACCCAAAGTTCCTCAAAGTAGACAAGAGCAAAGTGGGCAGCAATCTCCCAAAGCAGACAAGAGCACAAGGCACAGAGGCATGAGGCTGCTCTCTTGAAGCCCTAAAGCCTTGTACTCTGGCGCTAGCGCTCCCTCTGGCACTAGCTGTTAGTTCAAAACACATCTTGTATGTCAAAGCAAGACCGAGCAAAGCAATGGCCCTTAACTCAAACACTCTTTAGTTGGGATGCTCTTAAGTCAAGGTTCCACTATAGTTCCTTTTGTATATTCTGAATTTGCTTATGTGAATGGACCTAGGCTCTAGTACTATGAAGTGTGTGTGTACAGGTGGGAGTCTATTTGCTTTATCAACATTACACATAATGTTTTTCAGTCCTAACATGTCTGATTATATTATTTGTCTGCTTTCCAAACTAGAAGGTATTTCTTCTTCTTACATTAAAACCACATAACACGTTCAAGCTAGTTTTAAATATATGCCACTTACAATTCTGAGTTTCTCAATTACAATATGGAATGTTCCTTAATAAGTGAGGCTTGTAGTTGAACTATATCTCGGACTGTGTAAAACCACAGTTTGATTTTTTTTAAAAAACACAGTAAACAGATAAAGGCACATCAGGGCTCCACTGCAGTTTTTTAAAGTTTAGTAAAAGCATGATATTCAAATGTGATCACCATTCAAATAAGCATCTAACTGTATTTTACAGATCCTTGAAGAAAAAACACTGCCATTTCCCATCCATTCAGTTCTCTTGAGCTCTTGGGTTAGAATGCTACACCTGCATAATTGTGTTTACATGGTTAAACCTGCTGCTTATGGAAAATGGTAATGGATTCTACCTTCTCAGTACATTTCTGTACATGGAAATGTTGCACATTAAAAAAAAAAACAAATTCAAGGATAATGATAAAAGAGTAGGTCTTCGTTTGCCAGTCAATAATGATAACAATACTTTATTACTCACCTCTCCTGATGGGTTGAGCAGGGGTACAATAAAGTCAAAGTGTATGAATATAAAATACAAACAATAAAATACATAGATAAAAGCACACCAATAACACTTTATTTATATTCCGCCCTATCTCCCCAAGGGGACTCAGGGCAGATCACAGTACACATATGGACAGGTTGCTCACCTGTAACCATGTTTCTTCGAGTGTACTCTGTGAATTCACACTAATGGAGAAGCTGTGCCTGCGCAGGTTCCGACGGAAACTCTTCCAAGCTGAAGTTCAAATTTTGGCGGTAACCACGCCCCCCTTCCCAAGGGGCATATAAGGCAGCCCCAGGCGCCCGCTCTCCAGTTCCTACGCCTCCAAGGCAACGAGAAAGGGAGAGGTTTGCCAGAGGGGAAGGAAGGCCGGGTTTGTGTGAATTCACAGAGTACACTCGAAGAAACATGGTTACAGGTGAGCAACCTGTCCTTTTTCTTCGTGTACTCTGTGAATGCACACTAATGGAGACTGACACGCTAAGGTCCCGGATGGTGGGACAAGGCAAACTCGACAATCAGTGAATGTCCAAACATATATTTATTAGGACATATTGAGATAACAGTCCCAAGAGATCAGTGCAATAAATTGTCCGAAAGGACCAGTGCAATGCAAACATGAGCGTAGTAGAAGAGGAAACATAATATAGAAATTATTCAATAAACATGATAGAAAACACACAATTGCGTATAGTGCATATAAACGCTCTCCCAGGGGGGAGAGGGGGAAAAAACATCATGGCCTTTGACATATCCGCCAGGATCAATAAGGCGGTACAAAGCAACAGAGCAACTGCTCAACACAATCAGGGAAAAACATATCCCTAGAGGTAGGTATGGGGAAAAAGACCGGCCCAAACTTGAAGGAGAGGTATAGAGAGTCACCTGCGGGTGAATATAAGGAGAAAAGACGTTTAAGAGTCAGGAGAGGCAAGATGAGAGTACTGATCTTGCGAAGGCCGAGTCCTTTAAGGCTTTATTGTCCAGCCTGTAGTGAGAGACAAACGTAAGAGGGTTTGACCAGATAGCCGCTTTGCATATGGAGTCAAGCGGAATACCCCTAAGGAAGGCGGTTGAAGCCGAGAGGCCCCTAGTCGACCTCGGGCGGATGGATGGAGGAGGAGGTCGCTTGGCTAGTTCGTAGGCCAACTCAATGGCCTGAGCGATCCAGTGGGACAGTCTTTGGGAAGAGATGGGATTACCCAACTTGTCCTGGGCATAGGCGACAAAGAGTCTTTGTGTCTTACGGATGTCCTTGGTACGGTCCCTGTAGAAGAGAAGTGCCCTTCGAACGTCAAGAAGGTGCAGTTTTTGCTCGAGAGGAGAGGAGGGGTTAGAGAAGAAAGCTGGTAGGACAATGTCCTGGTTGAGGTGGAAAGCTGACACCACCTTAGGGAGAAAGGTAATGTCCGGGCGAAGAACAGCGCGGTCATGGTGAAAACGTAGATAAGGCTCGTCGACCCTGAGAGCAGCAAGCTCGGATGGCCGTCGTGCCGACGTGATCGCCACTAGAAAGGCCAACTTCCAGGAAAGCAGGCGGAGATCGGTCAAGGCAAGCGGTTCGAAGGGAGCAGAAGTGAGTTGAGAAAGTACAAGTTCGAGGTTCCAGCCCGGCGTAGGTGGTAGCGACGGCGGGCAGATGTTATTGTAGCCTCGGAGAAAAGTTTTGATCAAGTGGTGAGAAAAAAGAGATGGCTGACCGTGGCGTTGAAAGGACCAGGAAAGAGCTGCGAGATAAGCCTTAATAGAAGCGAGAGAGAGTTTCTTCTCGACGAGGGTCATGAGGAAGTCGAGGACCACCGATACCGAAGTCGGAAAGGTGTCGACGTTACGGGATCGAAGGAAGGCGTGAAAGCGAGAGAGTTTATAGGAATAAGCCTTGGTAGTAGACGGCTTATGGGCTGCCCGAAGGACGTCTTGCAGGTTCTGCGGAAGGGAGGCTAGGTAAGAATCCTCCATGCAGTGAGATGAAGGGAAGGGAGGTCCGGGTGAAGAATTTTGCCGTCCTCCCTTGAGAGAAGGTGCGGCGAGGGAGGCAGAGGGCGAAACGTTCCTCTGGAGAGACGAAGAAGGGCTGGATACCACGGTTGGCGGGGCCAGGCCGGAGCTATGAGAATCGCTGTGACCGAGATCGAGAGAAGTCTTTCGAGAACTTTCGGTATGAGGGGAATCGGTGGAAAAAGATAAAGCATCTCCGCCGACCAGTCCAGTAGAAAGGCATCCCCTAGACAGCCGGGGAAGGAGTTCGGGGGAAGTCTCGCTCCGTAGCGGGGTAGCTGAGCGTTGTGGGGAGACGCGAAGAGATCCAGAGTAGGGCGTCCCCAGTGGAGGAACAGACCGTCGAGGATCTCGGGATCGAGCTTCCACTCGTGAGAGGAAGATGTCATCCTGCTGAGGGCATCTGCTAGGTTGTTTTGGGCGCCCGGCAGGTGGATTGCAGAGACCTGTACGTCGTGGGCTATGCACCAAACCCAGAGACGGGAGGAGAGGAGCATCAATTTCCTTGAACCCGTACCGCCCTGTTTGTTGATGTAGAATACTGCTACGAGGTTGTCCGATTGAATGAGGATGGACTTGTGACGGATGAGGCGGGAGAATGCTTTCAGGGCTTTGAGAATGGCGAGAAGCTCGAGGAAGTTTATGTGGTTGGCCCTCTCGGATGGGGACCAAAGATCTTGAACCGTTAGACCGCTCATGTGGGCTCCCCAAGCGTAGGTGGAGGAGTCCGTGGTTATGGTTAGCGACGGCGGGGCTGGATGAAATGGGAGGCCCCTGCACACGTTTTGGTGAGACGTCCACCATGAGAGGGACTGGCGGACGAACGACGGTACCGACAAGTACTTGGAGTTGTGGTGGTAGAACGGCTTGAAAGTGTCTATAAACCACCTTTGTAGGACCCGAAGGCGCAGCCTGGCAAACGGGGTCGTGAGAACCGTGGAGGCCATGTGGCCCAGAAGGACTTGAATGGCACGGGCTCTGACCCTCCGGGCGGATCGACAAAGGGCGATGTGGTGGCGGAGGGTTAGGAATCTGTCGAACGGTAGTGAAACAGTCTCTGTGACGGAGTCGAAGAGGGCCCCGATGAACCGGATTCGGGTTGACGGGGAGAGATTTGACTTCTCGGAGTTGAGTTGGAGGCCGAGAGATCTTAGAAGATGCAGCGTGAAGGAGACGTGGTTTTCGAGAAGAACCGGATCGGGCCCGACGAGAAGCCAGTCGTCCAGATAAGGAAAGACCGTGATGCCATGTAGCCTGAGGTGGGCCGCTACGGCGGCGATGACCTTGGTAAAGACCCTTGGGGCCGTAACGAGACCGAAGGGTAAAACGGTAAATTGGTAGGTTTGGTCGAGGACTTTGAAACAGAGGAACCGTCTGTGCGCCTCCCGTATCGCCACGTGGAAGTAGGCGTCTCGTAAGTCTATGGAGGCAAAGTAGTCTCCCCGCTGCAGCATCGGGAGGATAGAGGCAATAGAGACCATCCTGAATTTGGAAGGGCGAATGAATATATTGAGGGCCCTTAGGTCCAGAATGGGGCGTAGCCCGCCCCCCCTCTTCGGGACTGTAAAGTATCTGGAGAAGAAACTTAAAGGGTCCAGTTCGGGAGGGGAGGGACGGATGGCGCCTTTGGCCAGTAATGCATCGACTTCGGCCAGTATCTCTGGGGAAGGAGTTGAGTAGAGAATGCGACCTGTAGGTGGGAGGTCTGTGAACTCTAAGGCGTAGCCGTCTTGGACAATGCGAAGAACCCATGCATCTGAAGTAATGGACTCCCATTGATTGTAAAAGGGGGCTAGGCGGTCGGCAAAGGCGCAGGAGGGTCGAGGCAGCGTGGGCTCTACAGCGGTAGCGGGCGAGGAGCTTTGGCAGGGGTTGGTGTCAGGTACGCCAGTTAGCCTGCGGAGGAGCGGGGGTGGTTCGACCGCGTTGCTTTTGCGGATGAGGTCCCCGACGAGGTTGGTGATGGGTTTGATTATTCGAGCCCGAGGGCCGCCTGAAAGAGTGGTGTCTGAAAGATTGCGGCGGGAAGCGGCGGGAGCGGTGCGGGAACCAGCGGGTGCGCTGAGGTTGCGGTTGGTCGCCACATTTAGACGCAAGAATTTTAAAGTCATGATTAGACTTGAGTTTGTCATCGGTACCGGAGTTAAACAGTCCGAGCGCGTCAAAAGGAAGGTCCTCAATGACTTGTCTGGAAGATGAGGAGAGACCCGAAGACCTCAGCCAGGCGTGGCGGCGGATGGATATCGCGTGGGCAATCATCTTGCCCGCAGTATCACCTGTATGTTTCGCCATTTGTATTTGGTGGTGAGCAAGCGAGTCTGCTTCCTGTTGGAGGGTAGTGAGGACGGAACGGTCTTCGTCCGACATCTTAGCGAAGAAGGGCTGTGCCTTCTCCCAGATAATCTGCTGGTAGGCACCCATGCAGGCTCCATAGTTCGCCATGCGGCAAAGCAAAAGGGCTCCAGAGTAAAGTTTTCGACCCACGGCGTCGAAGCGCTTCCCTTCTCTGTCGGCCGGAGTGTTCGACTGACGACCTGAGGATTGAGAGGCCTTAACGACCAGGGAGTTGGGGTCGGGGTGGTGTTTGAGCCACTCCAAGGTATCATCGTCGGTACGGTACCAAGTCTCGATCCTCTTCGAGGTTGGAGGAATGGAGGAAGGGGTTTTCCAGGAGGCCTGGATAACGTCCAAGAGATAAGGCAGGAAAGGGAGCAGCATGGCCGGCGGAGCTTGGGCCTGCACCCTTTTGAAAACTGGATCAGACACTGCTTTGGAAGTCTGCTTGATCTCCAAACCCAGGGCGTCGGCCATTCTGACCATTTGATCAGAGAAGGCACGAATATTGTCAGTAGGAGAAGGCGGGTCTGCCTCATACGCATCGTGGGGAGGAGAGAGGTCGAGACCGAGAGAGACCACCGAGGCCGAGAGGACAGAGTCTGGGCGGTCAATATCAACATCTTCCTCCTCAGCCCCTTGGGGGGACTGAGGGGGAGAAGAAAGCACAGTCTCGGGAGGAGGCAAGGCCTCGCGGGAAGAGAGGGCCGGGAGCCGGGGATCCTTAGACGCTGAGGCCTGGGCTGCTCGAGCCAGGCGAGCCGTTTGTCTGCCACGCTCCGGTGTCGAGGTGGGAGGGAAGAGCTGTTGGCGCGACGAGTGAGGCGGCGCAAGGGGCTCCGGCACCGGCACCCTGACCACCGTTTGGGTAGAGTGGTGGGGTGAGTCCTGCAGCTCCCCGTCAGACAGGGGGTGCAATGGAGATTGAGAAACATCTCTAGGCCTCTGGGCTGGCACAATTGGAGAAGACCTTCTCGAGGAGGTTGCCGAGGAAGATGGCGGGTTTCTCCTTGAGGAGGCCGAGGAAGAGGAGCGCTGAGTCAGCCGTTTCTTTGTCGGCGGTTGCTTGGATGCAACCCTCAAGGACTTGCCAGGTGTGGGAGGAACCACAGCTGAGTCAGATTGCGCTCGACGAGACTCCTCGTGAGCCCTTTTAAAGGCTATTTTGATAGCAGAGGAGGACGGAGGGGAGCCGATACGAGAGCAGATCGAGGTCACCGAAGCCAGAGAGCTCGACGTCGAGGAAGGCCCCACCTTTCCGGAGCGGGTCGACACGGTAGCCGTCGTCACAGTACACGGTGGCTTGACCGGTTTAGCGGCCTTGGAGGTCCTGGACGCTCTGGACGAGACCGAGGAGGCTTTAGCTGTCGGAGGCTTAGCTGGTGGCGCCGACATAGCTCTCAGAGCTGAAGACGACGACGTACCCGACGTCGACGGAGTCGGTTCTGGCGCGAGAGATCTCTCGTAAAGCGCCGCTCTAAGCCTAGCGGCTCTGTTCTTTCTGGCCTGAGCTGTGAGAGCTAGGCAGAAACGGCAGGTACTGACCACATGAGCCTCGCCAAGACAGAAGAGACACTTGGCGTGGCCGTCCGAGTCAGGAATTTTAGCAGCACACTGCGTGCAACGCTTGAAACGAGTAGTAGACATGCGAAGAGTCCGAAGTGAACCTTGCGGCGGAAAAAAAGGAACTGGAGAGCGGGCGCCTGGGGCTGCCTTATATGCCCCTTGGGAAGGGGGGGCGTGGTTACCGCCAAAATTTGAACTTCAGCTTGGAAGAGTTTCCGTCGGAACCTGCGCAGGCGCAGCTTCTCCATTAGTGTGAATTCACAGAGTACACGAAGAAAAAACAGCAAACATTCAATGCCGTTTGGACAGACAAGACAGAAAAGAACAGAACAGGCAGAAAGAAGGTATGTTGTCTCAAAGTCCTATTTTGATGCCTTAGAGCAGGGGTCCTCAAACTTTTTAAGTGGAGGGTCGGTTCATGGTCCCTCAGACTGTTGAGGGGCCGAATTATCATTTGAAAAAAAAAACCGCACAAATTCCTATGCACACTATACATGTCTTATTTGTAGTGCAAAAAAACCCCAACAACAATTATTTGTTTGTTTGTTTGTTTGTTTACTACATTTATACCCCACCCACTCTCATCCTGAAGGGGGCTCAGAGTAGTTTACAAGTTGTATGTACATACAATATATTATATTATTAGCATAGCACAATATTAGCATTATATATTACTATATTGTACTATACCACTATACTGTAATATTAAGAATATTACATTTAATATATAATTAATATTATTATTAGTATTATATTGTATTACATTATAATATTATTATCAATATTATATGTATATAGGTACACAATATATGATATTATTACCATAGCACAATATTAGTAAATGAAAAAACAATACTATATTTAAAAATAAAAACAATTTTAACCTACATAATCCTACCAGGATTTCAATGGGAAGTGTGGGCCTGCTTCTGGCCAATGGGATAGTCAAGTTAATTAGGATTGTTGTTGTGTGCCTTCAAGTCATTTCTGACTTTGGTGACCCTAAGTCTAAAACTGAGGACGGGGGCCAGGTAAATGACCTTGGAGGGCCGCATCTGGCCCCCGGGCCTTAGTTTGGGGACCCCTGCCTTAGAGGTTGAGTTCGGATTCAGTCATGGGGGGGGGGGGGGTGCTGTTGCTCTGTTCCCTATGACAAAGAGCCATCAGGACTTCTTCCTTCCACCTTCCTTTTGGTCATCACATTTTTGGTCTAGTTCTTTATGGTGTCATAAAATACCTCCACTAATTAGCAATACCTAATTTCTGTACTTAAGGCTCTAAGCTGTTTTTGAACTGCTTAGGTAAACAATGAACTGGGCTGGAAAATCAAGTGTTCACCCCGACCGGGCTTTGAACTAGCCACCTTTCCATTGGTGGATCTTATTACTGCTGGTGATTTACCAGTCAAATATAAAAACATACATCAAACACAGGTACAAATTAACATATAACAGCAATAGAATGTAAATCAAAATTCATGATTAAACATTGACTGGGTACGCCTGCTGGAAGAGATGGTTCATTCCAACAGCTTGTTTAGCTGTCAGATTTCTTCTGCCAGGTCATTCCACAGTCGTGGGGCAGCTGATGAAAAGGTACTCTGGATGACGGCCATCAGTTGTGTTCTGGCTGGTTGGAGTAAGCATCCCTCAGAGGACTAAGTGTCCTAAAGCAGTGGTTATCAACCTGTCGGTCTCCAGATGTTTTGGTCTTCAACTCCCAGAAGTCCTAACAGCTGATAAACTGGCTGGGAATTCTTGGAGTTGTAGGCCAAAACACCTGGGGACCCACAGGTTGAGAACCGCTGTCCTAAATGTTGGATTGTGAAGGAGAAGGTGATCCTGTCAAAACCAACACCTTCTACTTTGTCCAGAAACTAATACTAATAATAATAATAATAATAATTAGAAAAATAATAAATAAAATAATAAAAATTAGAAAAATTGAAGAAGCTTTGGAAATCGTGAAAGAACAAATTACAGCAACAGCCAGAAAAATTGAAAGATATGAAGCCACAATAATCCAGTACAGACAAAATCAACTGTTTCAATCAAACCAAAGACGGTTCTACCAGAGTCTGAACCAAACAGTAGACACAGTAACCATAAAGCCAGAGAAAACTGCAACAACGAAGTTCTGGAAAGAACTTTGGGAAAATAATAAGAACTACAACAAAAACGCTGGGTGGATAAAGGAGTTTGAAGGAAAATTCTCACAGAACAAAATGGAACAGATGGAAATAACAACTGAAATGATCAGCAAACAAGTGCAAAAAGTCAAGAACTGGACATCGCCTGGTAGTGATCAACTTCATGGATTTTGGTTCAAACATCTGATTAGTTTACATGGAAAAATGGCCCAACAATTCAATGAGATGCTGCAGAAAGGAAGTATCATTGAATGGCTAACAACTGGAAGAACTTTCCTAATACAAAAGGATCCAGCAAAAGGAGCAGCACCAGGAAACTACAGGCCAATAGCGTGTCTGCCCACTATGTTTAAACTACTGACTGGCATTATAGCTGACAGAATTCAAGACTATCTTGAAGAAAAATCATCTTGCCAGATGAACAGAAAGGCAACAAACGGAAAAGTAGGGGCACAAAAGACCAGTTATTGATTGACAAAATGATTCTGGAGAACTGTAAGAACCAAAAAGCTAATCTTCACATGACGTGGATTGACTACAAAAAGGCCTTTGAATCAATCCCACACAGCTGGATCATCAAGTGCCTAGACGTCATCGGTATTTGTAAAAACGTTGGCACCTTCATTGAAAACATGATGGAGCACTGGAAAACTGAACTGTTTGTTGGAAATGAAAGCTATATCAATATCAGAAGTCAATATCAGAAGAGGAATTTTCCAGGGAGATTCATTGTCCCCTCTGCTTTTCATTATTGCCATGATCCCTCTGTCAACAATCTTACAAAAAACAAATCTCGGCTATCAAACATCTAAGAAATCTCACAAAATTTCGCATCTGATGTACATGGATGACCTGAAGCTGTATGGGAAAACGGAAACTGAAATCCAGTCTCTGACCAACACAGACCGAATTTTTAGCACCGATATCAGCATGGAGTTCGGTTTGGACAAATGTTCGACAGTGGCATTGAAGAAGGGAAAAATCATTGAAAGTGAGGGCATAAATATGCCTAATGGCCAAACAATAAAGTGTCACCAGCCAGAGGCCTATAAATATCTGGGCATACTACAGCTGGACAACATCAAGCATGAACATGTGAAAACTGTGGTCAGCAAAGAATACACACAAAGGGTCAGAAAAATTCTCAAAAGCAAGCTCAATGGAGGCAACACTATTAAGGCCATAAACACCTGGACTATACCTATCATAAGATATACTGCTGGCATCATAAACTGGACACAGGTGGAACTGGACAATTTGGACAGAAAAACAAGAAAACTCATGACCATTCATCATTCACTGCACCCTCACAGTGATGTTGACCGGCTACATCTGCCTAGAAGATCAGGGGGCAGAAGACTCTTACAAGTAAAACAAACAGTCAATGAAGAAGAACATGCCCTGGCAGAATATGTAAAGCAAAGTGAAGAACCTGCTTTGATTGAAGTCAAAAATCAGAAACTCCTCAAAGCACAGCAGACAAAGAATCAGTACAAGAAAACCGCACTACAAACTAGAGTTGACAGTTGGCACAACAAAACATTGCATGGAAAGTTCCTTGAGAAAATTGAAGGAAAAGCTGATAAGGAGAAGACCTGGCTCTGGCTCACAAATGGGACACTGAAGAAGGAGACAAAAGGCCTGATCCTTGCAGCCCAGGAGCAAGCCATCAGAACAAATGCAATTAAGGCCAAGATCGAAAAATCAGCTGATGACCCAAAATGAAGACTGTGCAAGGAAGCCGACGAAACCATTGATCATATCCTCAGCTGCTGTAAGAAAATCACACAGACAGACTACAAACAGAGGCACAACTATGTGGCCCAAATGATCCATTGGAACTTATGCCTCAAGTACCACCTCCCAGCAGCAAAGAACTGGTGGGATCACAAACCTGCAAAAGTATTGGAAAATGAGCACGCAAAGATACTGTGGGACTTCCGAATCCAGACTGACAAAGTTCTGGAACACAACACACCAGACATCACAGTTGTGGAAAAGAACAAGGTTGGGATCATTGATGTCGCCATCCCTGGGGACAGTCGCATTGATGAAAAACAACAGGAAAAACTCAGCCGCTATCAGGACCTCAAGATTGAACTGCAAAGACTCTGGCAGAAACCAGTACAGGTGGTCCCGGTGGTGATGGGCACACTGGGTGCCATGCCAAAAGATCTCAGCCAGCATTTGGAAACAATCGACATTGACAAAATTACGATCTGTCAACAGCAAAAGGCCACCCTACTGGGATCTGCACGCATCATCCGAAAATACATCACACAGTCCTAAACGCTTGGGAAGTGTTCGACTTGTGATTTTGTGATATGAAATCCAGCATGTCTATCTTATTTGCTGTGTCATACAATAAAATAATAATAATAATAACAATAACAACTTTATTTTGTTTACCCCACCTCTATCTCCCCAAAGGGGACTCAGGGTGGCTTACATGAGGCCAAGCGCGAATAAAAACAATAGCAATATAAAACACAACAATAGGCAAAATGTATGTACAATTATAAAAAATTAAACATTACCCAATAAAAATAAATGACAAAACTAATAAAACATGGATTAAAATGGAGAGGTTGTAAAAAGTAGACTGGGTAAAGTGCACCATATAAATATTGTAAACACGAGGTGACTGATGAAGCGCTGTAAATTCTTGGAAGTGCAAATTGGGATGGGAGTAGACCCTGTGTCTATATCAAGTTGACAAAGGTAAAAAGTGGTCACGGATACAAGAATGTTATGGGGATTAGCAATCTTTATCCAAAGGCCTGAGTGAAGAGCCAGGTTTTCAAGCTCTTTCTGAATGCTACTAGGGTGGGGGCTTGCCTGAAACTAATTCGAAACCAGCTGAGTGATTTTAATATGGGTGTAATATGCTCACTCCTAGACATTCCTGTAAACAATCTGGTTGCCATGTTTTGAACTAATTGGAGTTTTGGAACTTGTTACAGAGATAACCCAATGTACAGCACATTGCAGAAGTCCAACTCTGAAGTTACCAGTGTATGCAATGCAATTTTTAGGTCCCTGAATTCTAGGAAGAGGCATAGTTGGCATATTAGTTGAACCTGGTAACAAGCAGTCCTGACTGTCGCATCTACCTGGGATGACATTTAGAGAGGCAGATCCAGGAGTACTCCCAAGCTACGAATACAGTATTTTAGGGGGAGTGTAATCCTGTCCAGAACTGGTTGACACATCTCTATCTTCAGGTCAGGACCCTTGATGGCAAGAACCTCTGTTTTGTCTGGGTTCATTTTCCATTTGTTCTTTCTCATCCAGCCCTCTATCTCTGCAGGCATTCATTAAGAGGCGACACACTATCCTTACTGAGGCTGGTTTTGAAGGTACGGAAAAATATATTTGCGTATCATCAGCATATTGATAACATCCCACCCCATGTCTACCGATGATCTCTGTCAGTAGTTTCATATACATGTTAAAAAGCATTAGGGGTAGAATGATCCATTGTGTGATGTCATATATCAGTTTCCTTTTTTAGGAATAGGTATCCCTAAGCATCATCATCTGGAACCTGCATGAGATGTGCAATCAGAGCCACTGCAACACAGTGCCTCTGATTCACTGCACCTTCAGGCGTTCCAGAAGGATACCATGGTCAATGGTATCGAAGGCTGCTAAGAGATCTAGAAGTACCAGCAGGGACACTGTCAGTGTTGAGGTGGAGATTATCCATTAAGGTGACCATAGCAGTTTCAACTCCTTATCCTGCTCTGAAGCTGGTTTGAAATGAGTCAAGGAAGTGTGTGTCATCCAATACTCCCTGGAGTTGGAGGGCAACTGCCTTCTCAGTCACCTTGCCCAAAAAGGGAAGGTTAGAGACTTGTCTGTAGTTAATTAAGGTTCAGGGGATCAATGGGGTTTTCCCCCAGCAGTGCTTCTTTTAAACAGGATGGAGAATTCCCTTCTCTGAGAAATGCGCTCATCATAATTTGTTGTATTTGAAATCTAAATTGGACCTCTTTCCTGCATGACCAGCCAAGAGGGACAGTTAAAATAAGGATCTGGATCTGGGGTCCTTGCACACCAGACAAATATAGAACTTAAATTTCTCTTTTACATAGTTCTATCATATGGAATAATGTGATTTGTAGTTTTGAGTAACTTTTCTACATTTTAACCAAATTCTCATAATTTAGAGATGAACCTGAAATACAGTCAACAAACATAAAATCTCTGCATAATTATGTCTGTTCAAAATATTTGGTATGATTAACACACTTCATTCTGGTTTTGTAATTCAAAACATGAAAGGCTACTGGACAATCTGTAGAGGTACTATCCAGCCAAATATTTTTTCATTATCTTTTTCAAGAAGAAAACCCACAACCCAAACAAATCTATACTGCCCTGCTCGATGAACATCTTGTAAGTAAAGAACATGGCATAATGACAATTTGATCTAGCCCATTATTGTCTACTGACAGGCAGTTGTGGAGAGTCTCAAGGCAGCCTGTTCATATCACCTGCATTTATTCTTTTAGCTAGAGATGCCAGGGATTAAATCTGGAACACTTTACACAGGAAGTATATGCATAACACTGAATAATGACACTTTCCTGAGGATGTGAGTTTGGATCAATTTGCAAATTATTCCTGGAAAATAGATGCACACGTGGCTGGGCTTCCTTCTTGTAAATCAACAGTGAAAAATCACTTACCAAGGAACTTCAGGTACAAATTACAACACACAGCAGGCTCTGAACTGGATGCTATGCCTTTTTAGGACTGAAAGGGAGGAAATTCGTTTTCCATTTCAGTTACAAAATTCTTTAAGGGATTTCATTTGAAGAGCACATTTATCTTACTGAGCAAATGAAAATTGCCCAAATGTAGCTCCCATACCTTTCAGCAAGAAATACATTCTTTTTTCCCCTTTCCCTAGAACTACATCAATTTCAGCCCTTAGCAGAAAGGCATTTAAATTTTTATTGTATCCGTACCTCACAGCAAAAGAGTGTACTAGTAAGACACTAAATAATTATTCATGGATATTCAAAGTTAGATGACATATTTGTATAGTGTGCAGTTGTACAGATAAAAATAAATGCTACCACTGACACTAAAGAAATATGTTTGGTCAGACCGTCCCTGTTGCTTTAGGACAAATCTTGCAGTATGGATGGGCTATTAACCATCTGTAAAATGAGACTGCGGGAAATATACAAAGAACTAAATCCATACTTTGAGTGCATCTTAATTTTATCAACTACAAGGTTCAAAACTACTGTGGAGACAGGAGACTGTCTATATGCAATTATACTCCACAGGTATTACACCATGTAGAAAGACAATAAAAGAGTCTGTAATGAGATTTCTAAATATAAATTCAACAAAACAACACACATAATCAAAACAAATGACCCATGCTGTATGGAGATCAGATAAAGCTGGACATCCTATTCTGTTCCTTTCAATGTGTCATCTTGTCAGAATTTATTTCAGGCAGGAAGACTTAAAACATGCTGTGAAAATGTGCAATACAATCCATTTCCAGGAATTTAAAAGGCTCAGCAATATATACACACTACAGGAGAAATAGCAGTGTATTATCTTCATTTTGTTCTGTTTTGTAACTTTTAGGCAAAGCTGTTGTAAAAATGACAGATATTAACAGCACCAAGCTAACAGCTTAAGATACTTTTTTTTTGGGGGGGGGACTGAAGGTAGTAGAACACACCTATGTTTTTAAAGGTTCTCAAATTGAGTTTAGTTCAAGAGTTGTTCACAAAGTTTCAAAAAGTTGAGGACATCTGTATATGGCTCTTCAATACTGTTTCAACCAGCACCAGATTAACCAACGTAATAAAAAGGGACCTATCAGAAAGCTTAAAAATTTCATAATAAGAAATTGGTCATAACTGAATAAGAAAAACGTTATAGTTTATGTTGTATAATGCAACCATCCAGGAATTTATTAAGCAGTTTTCCAAGATTCCCAGTGCTTGTTAAGTAAGATGGGTGAGCATCAGCAATTTTCCATTTCTTTATTCACATCCCCATTTGTTTTATTTTTAAAATAATTGAGAATGTCAACTTGTCACTTAAAGACATTGCTTAAATGTCCCTCCTTTCCCTACTGAACAAGCAAGGGCCCCATTGTCCACTGAGCAGTATTTTTCACAATATACCTGTTTAAACCCCAATTGCCATGAAATTCTAGGAGAAAATACAAGGAATCCATCATATTACGACAAAAATGTATCATCTAGAAACAGTGCAACAACCAATGCCAATGTGGGGTCCAATGGGACAATGCACAAAGAAAAAAACCCAACTTTTTCTAATGATAAAAACGGAAAATTTCTGCAAGCATATACATGTTTCTTGAAATACTCTTGGATCCCAGCCTATAAACACTTCCCAAATAATGTGGTAACCCATCTATTAATAATACTAGTAAAAAAAAAAAACTACACAAAAATGACTTGCTCATTTTTTTGGGTGGGGGCAGCGGAAATAATCTATGAAGCACATTCTTTTAAGTAGCAAAACCAAAACAAAATAATATATCTAGCTGTCTCTGATAATGCATGTTTATTTACAAGATTGCTGAGAGAGAATACAAAACCAAGAAGCTTGTTTGAAGTGGGAATATAGGGAAGGTAAAAAGGGAGAAAGATGTGTCAAAAAAGAGGTGAATTGGAAAGTAAATTCAAACACTGACAGCCAAGGGTATTGAGATACTGTATCAACTATTTTACATAAGCACTAATGGAACGTTATCACAGTCAAACTGAAGGCAATTCTGTTATAGCATAGGATTTCCTCCCCCACTGTATTATGCAGACTCTTTTATCTTTTTTCTTCTATCTCTTTTACAGGGCAAGACTTTGAAGAAGCAGGATTAAAGTGTTTTGAGGAGTCACAAGATGCAGTACTGTTAAGTGACATTGGTCCATTTTCCACTTTTCATGTAATCAGATTCAGTTCAGCGAAACTGAAGATGGATTGAGGCCATTTGTCTTCCAAACACAATTGTTTGATGAAGGCCCTGAGATGCTAATTCCAGGGTCACTAAACCAAGTTCAGGCCAACTATATATTCTAGGCACAATTTCTGGAACATGGTTTTGCTCTTGCTATGCCATAGTCATAATCAATGCAGGAAAGTTGTTTTTAAAAGCTACAACGGATAAAATGCCCCAGTCAACATGGAAGCAGAAGTTTTATGCTGACACAGTAAAGTGATTAGAATGTCAGAGTGCATCCACACTGCAAAATTAATGCAGTCTGATACAAGTTTAAGTGCCATGACTCAATGTTATGGAATTACAGGAGTTGTAGTTTTACAAGTTATTTAGCCTTCTTTGACAAAGGTGCTGGTGTATCAACCAAAGTATAAATCACATAATTACATAGCATTGAGGCATGGCAGTAAAAGTGGTGCCAAACTGCATTAATTCCACATTGTAGATGCACCCTCTGATTAAAACTGGGAAGACACAGATCCTAATTGCTACTCAACCATCAATGTTATTCAGCAATCTGCGTCGGTTATTGGACTTTATCACCAGAAGGAGGCAAACCAGCACTGCAGGTGGATCTTCATCCTGCTGCCAGTTTGCCTTTTCTCCTTAATTCTCCTATCCCTAGCTATTAACGGGTAAAATCCATGAATAGCTTCTAAGAAATAGCTAAGATACAGGAAGACGGGGTCATGAGAGCATGCAAAAATACAATTCAAGACCACAAATTGGTGAATTGCACTAAAGAACAGAGATGCAATATTGAAGGTACTCAGTATTTGCTATCAATGATAGTGTGACTATAGTAAATAGCAAATTTGTGCAATAAAGTCTATTATCTCTGTCTAACGTTCTTTACAGGGCTCTTCCGAGACTAAAATCTGAAGGGCACCATCTGAGTAATTCCAAACTTGGGAAGGCTACAGTGTATTGTTTGGGGAAAATATATTTCTTGAAGCTAATGTGATCACATCCTCTGAAGATGTCAGCCACAAATGCAGGCGAAACATCAAGAGAAAATGCTGCTAGTACACGGCCATACAGCCTGGAATTATAGAATCATACAGTTGGAAGAGACCTCATGGACCATCCAGTCCAACCCCCTGCCAAGAAGCAGGAAATCACATTCAAAGCACCCCTGACAGATGGCCATCCAGCCTCTGCCAAACAGCTCTCACAGTGAGGAAGTTCTTCCTAATATTCAGGAAGAATCTCCTTTCCTGTAGCTTAAAGCCATTGTTCCACATCCTAGTCTCCAGAGCAGCATAAAACTCCAGTGATTCCAGTTGTGAAAGTCTTTGGTGAAAACCTACAAGTTTTATTATAGCTATTACAATTAAGAAAATCTCCTTCAGATAAAGCTGCACTGATTTTAGGGATAGAATATGTCCTCTTCATATTTTAGCTTGATCAGATGTAACGGCATAATGCATGCCAATCATAATGTACTAGCCAATGTGTGATTAATTCTCCCTTGGCATTTCTGACATGAGGAACTTAGTTAATGAGGGTTTATCACAACATGGAGAAAACCCTGGTCATGTAGAAGTCGCCTCTTTCAGCTTCATGTATCGAGAACACTTTGACAATCTTCAAATATGTAAACTAGCCCTGTGCAGTTCCACTGGACTCTCAATATTTTTTTTTCTAACCATAAATAAGGCTTAGGTACCACATATCTGTTGTGATGATGCTACAGCTTGCAAACCAGCACTGAGAAGTCTTTGCCCTCTGTAGCTATCCAGTTCTTATAAAAAAGTGGGACACTTAAATAGGTTCTTTGACAATAATCTCAACAAATTATTATATTAGATACTCCGAATCATGTCTAAAAGGAACAGGAAGTCCCTACTTTGACTGGACCTACCAATTCAGGTTAGGCTACATCCTGGCCGATATCTCTTTTCAATTTTCAATTCATCTGAGAGAACCCAGTAGTGACATACTGGGGTGGGACAAATGGGGTTAACCTCAACAAAAGAAACCTGGATAGAAAGCCCTCAGTGTTCCCCATCTCAAGATGTCTAAACATTTCCACTTCATAACATCTCCTCCATCTCTCTCTGTATCAGTAATCTTTTCTCCCTACCATCTGCCACCTAATTTCTGCTGTTTCCTCATATGTGTATTATTTCACAAAAGGATCAAAATCACTGAAGCCTAACACAATAATACATCACATAATCTACAAATGATCTCCCACAAACATGTAAAGTTTTAGGATGAGCAAATACATTCATGGCTTTGTATTAATGCTGCACTCTTATTTATTTTCAATCTACTAAGGCAAAAAACAAAAAAACAAAAACAAAACCCAACCTATTCCTCTATAAACACAGGGGAAAGGGGTGGATGGGAAATTACAGAAATTATAAAATCATAACTACAACGATTTGGGTTGTTTCTGATTAGAATTCTCTAAAGGGGATAAAATGTTCCCTTTTATAAGTTCAAATGACAATATTTTCACTTGAATTGCAGGGAAAAATTGCCATGTGAACTTCTATTCATGGAGAAAAACTGCAACAAAATTTGTAGCAATAAACTTGGCAAGAAGTCCAATAAAGTTTTGCTAATGCAGCTGGCTTTCAGTATAAAGAAAATTTATTTATATTAAATAGATATTCAATTTAAAGGTGTTTGTTTTTCCCCATCAAAAATCTTAACAAATGTTGCAAGAATTATATTCTAAAATTTAAACTGATTATGCATAAAATTGCCATCCGATCAACTATGGAACTCCCTTTAAATATACAGGAAAGTAGCCAACACCGAGTAATCAAATTACTGTGAAATCTGGCCTTCACTAAAAAGGTATGCTCAGCTGGCGAGAAGCAATTCCTAAATGTCAAGTAAAATGCAGTTTTGAGGAAGAAGACTGCCCAAGTACAAAATTGCTGACTCCTGCTTAGGCTGCTATAGCAATGAAGCCAAACTTGATGCAACTGGACAATAGCATAAAAGCCATTTTCCATTTCCACTTCAGATACACTAAATTAGTTTTTTTTCACTGACTTTAAAACTCTGAAACATTTCTGTTCTCTAAGCATCTGTTCCATTTTTCAAGTCTGCGGAGTTCTTTGTTCTGCTGGGTTGACAGGATGGGAAAACTCAAAACTCTACCTTGGATTTCATTCTGCAGTAGAACATTTGTTTTATTTATCATTATTATGGAAGCTATTCTATAAAGAAGAAGGGCATTTTACCAGAAGGGTAAAAGACAGAGAAGTGCAGAGAGAGCATGTTTTATGAGAATCATAATACTATTAAGAATTTCAGGTCGTTAAGAAGAATATCTTAATTTCTCCCGGCATATGAATTTGCTTGGTAAATTCTATGAGCAATTAGTTGAAAGGACAAGTTTTATGATATCACCATGGAATGCTTTTGATTGGGTAAGTATATTTTAAATATGGCAAACAATGCTTCAAGCATCTGACACCGTAAAGGTTTCAGTCAGGGATTTATGGGCCTCTTTAAAAATAACGGGCAAGGGAGGCATGGATTATAGCATCCTGCTTAAATGCATATTCTAGTCAGCAAATATTGGCAAGAAAAATCAATTTACTGCTATGACTTCTCAGGAAGAACTAGAATTGGGAAAAAAGAATGAAAAAGACTCTCATATTGATTAGAAATCTTTGGGCTGCAGACCTAGGCATATTTGCCAGGCACCAAATCCCATGGAACTCAGTGGCACTAACCTCTGAGTTAACATGTTAAGGAGTACAAAATAAATCTCATAATCTTTTTAGAACATCATTATTTCCTAAACACAGACCTATTTTGACATGGAGCAAGGAATGGAAGAGATGAGCTGGCACTGGATAAAATATTCTGTGTTCATTTGCTACTTCTTCCAAAATATTCCTTTATGATTCTGACTGAGAAGAGTACTATCTCTGCTTGATTTGGGCTGATCTACAATATCTCTTGTCCTGGAAGCTCCAGAGATTAATAAGAACACTCATAATCAAAATGAAAGTTAGGCAGCTGGAAAATACCGCTTGTGAACAACAACAACAAAATAAGATGGCATCAAACTTAGGCTGGAAGCCTTGGAAAGTGCTTTGTGCCTGAAATACAGGAAATAAATTGCTTTCCCCCCTTCAGCGTCCATTATGAGCAAAGTCAGTAATGCATACAAAACCATTTTATAAACTTGTTATAAAGACTCACTTCAGAGCCTGAAAAGGAAAATGCTTATACATAATAAAATGTGTTTCATTGCAATCTGCTTCTTTCCCCTTATGAGATGCTTTAGAATAGCTGATTTATAAAACATAGCTTTTAAAGTATGCCATAATTACATAAACTGATAATATTTTGAATAAATTTATAGCAATGAAGTTAACTACAGTAAGAGTGTTTTTATTACATATTCAAGATTGTTACATATTTAATGGCTCATTGAACAAAGAAACAATCATTGTTTCTTTTTTATTTTCTTAATACAAACAATAACGTAAAGCAATAAAAAGAGGGAGAAGTGCTGAAATGATGAACTATTATCTCTAGAGTATTAAGTAACAGACAAAAAGCACCCCTTTAAAATCTAGATGACTCTTTAAATTGTCCAAAGGCTGAAAATGATATTTCTTGTTAAAGAGAAAAAGAGAGGAAAAAAATGTGAAAAGTAAGCTTCAGAAGCAAGAGGCTGGTATTCTCAGCAAACAAAGAGGGAAGGAAGAACCTGCTTTAATTCACCACCAGTTTAGCTCAGATATTTTCACTGTTCAGAACTGAACTGTTGCTAGAAAGATAGGCAATTTCTGATTGAAAGATTTTGGCAAAACAACTGCCTTGTTCTTTCCACTCCCATCCTTTTTTATTATGACTGGTGCAGCTCATCTATGAAATACAAATAGATTGGATTCATAATGGGTTACCACTTTGGTCCTGCAGTTGAAATTCTGACTTGGTACCAAGAATAAACAATAGCTGATGCATCTGCAAGGTTTTCATTATGTAGGTGTGTGCATTTCAGTCACAGAGATAAAAGGGGATACTACTACTACTACCACTACTTTCATTTTGGGAGAAAAACCCCCCTGCCCCTATGTAGTTTTATAGGCTAAAAGGACTTATGGAATATCCAGGGCTACATGTCAACATTAAAATCACATCACATTGAGTGATGGTGGTTTTAGTCCCAAAGTATATTTTGTTGCAATATGTGCAGGAAAGCAAAAATCAAACTATGACAATATTCTTTTGGGAGAAAAGTTTATTTAAAAAATGAGCACCAACTTCTAAAGCATTTGAGTTTGTAGACCGAAACCACTTTTTTAAACATCCCACATTATAGTGTCATTTACAGGTATACTAGGTGGATTGCCCAGCATATATAAAAAGGAAAGAACTATGCTGGGATCATTTCACACTACAGGCAGTCCCCAAGTTATGAACACAATAGGTTCTGTAGGTTTGTTCTTAAGTTGAATTTGTATGCAAGTCGGAATGGGTACATTTTTAAGTGTAACTCTAGTCATAAGATTTGGCTAGCACAGGGAAGGGTCAACACCCTTGTGGTGTTTGTTTTGTTGTCTGTGTTCCTGTTCAGAAGATTTCACATCACTTTCTGTCCCTATGATAATTGGATTTTGAAACATTGTTGTAGAAACAAGGACTGGTGAGAAAGCTTAAGGGAAGACCCCTTTTCCCATGATAATTCTTTCAAAATTGAATTTCCCTTCTGAGTGGTAGATTTCTCTCACTTCCTGTTGTCATTCCCTGTTCTTAACAATGAGTCATTTCTAAGTTGGATGCTTGTAACTCGTGGACTGTCTGTACACAATTATTCTACTTGATTTGCCATGGCAGCTTGTGGAATCCTGGGCTTTGTAGTTTGATGAGACACTAGAGGTCTTTCTGGCCAAAAAATTTGAAATGCCTCTCCCTAAAGTTCTATTCGCAGGATTCCATATGATGAAACCATGGAGTTTCAAGTGGAATTATAATGCTGGAGGATCAGACCAAGGCAGCAATAAATTCCAGAAATAAGAGCATCCTTCCCTTTGGGCTCTCCAACAACTGATATAAAACCATACTTTAGCATTTGTCTATATAAGATAAATACATCAGGGATGAACAATGATATACAAATCCTGCAACTGCTGATGTATAGAAGACACTAAAACTTTTGTAAATAAGTCCAGTTTTATGTAGTCTTCACCTCTACAAAGATGTTTTTAAAAATCTGGGATTTATTTTATTTTTAGCTGTAGTAGTTTTTGTACTACAAAAATTATGCAGCATTAGTGTGGAAAGTTTGTAAAGGTTATGTTTTTTTGGTTATACTTAGCATTTTTAATATGTTGCTGTAATAAGCTATGAGTCTAGGTTAGGAGTGTGTAGTTTAAAACAAGTGCTTTAATTTAGTCCTGTAAACAAAGTTTGAAGAATTGTAGAAAAATGTTCATTATGTTGGATCTCTAATTCTCATATTGTTTTTTATTTCAGTGATTCTCAAATAGCTAAGACTTTTATTATCACAATTACAGTAATACAAAATAAAATCCAAACACATGGCACTTAAACAAATGAATTAGTGGGAAGGAAGATGGTGGAATATCAATAAGATAATGAATTAATAAGTTATGATTATTTTTCCCCACTCTCCTTTCAAAACCAATCAAATTACAGTTTCATAATTCTCTAAAATGACATGAAACTAATAGGAGAAAAAACAAGAGTTCACATTTACTTAGCAACTATGGCAGTTTCTCTGTGTTCCCTTCTACAAATAACTTTGCTACTTGACAACTCTGCTACATTCTTCCATGTGTAATTTAATCTGAACAATGTAACTACCAAATCTACATACGACAAAAATTTAGTACAATCTGGATGATTTGTACCAGAATATGTTATACACTGAAGAAAAAAGTAGACTACAGAGTTGTCTAAGAACACATACTCAAACTGGTCCTATTTATCCTTTACTTATTTGTTCATAACATGCTGAAGGAGTAAAATTTATTATTATTATTTACAGTATTTATATTCCATCCTTCTCACCCCGAAGTGGACTCAGGGCGGATCACAGAACATACATATGTGGCAAACATTCAATACCATTTTTATACACAATTAGACAGACAATTATACATAGATATTGGCTTTCCCCATCTTTTCGGCACCTTGGAAGGTGTTGTGCTCAGTTCCGGCCACGGGCAGTGCTTTCGCTCCATCTCCCTGCCGAAAAGCTAGTTTGTAACTTCCTCCTTTGGACTGAATCGCTGGCATTCCTTCTGGTTGTCTCAGAATACCTCCCCTTCCCTTTTTTTTATTTTTATTTTACTAGCGGTACCTATTTTTTGTTTTCAAACTGCAAGGTGGGCAGGGAAGCTGGGCTAAAGGCCAGGGGATCACCCTGACCCGGCTTCGAATTGGCAGCCTTTCGACAGACAAGATTGACTACTGCTGGTGTTTAACCTGCTGTGCTAAAGCCAGCCCTGTGATCCTAAAGTGATCCTAATATGTAGGACTTCTGATGGTAAATGAAAACCTGCATGACTAAAGGATCATTCATACAAAACAAACTCACATATATGTAAACAGAATGCTAGCAAGACAGAAGAAAGGCTTCCTGCTGCACATGGCAATTATCTATATTTAATATTTTTCTCCATCCCACCCTCTGCCTGTTCCAGAAGTAATACATGCAAGTCTTAGTTTTCTAGTTCAAAAACAAGTATGCACACAGTAGGTTTCAACTGCAGAGCTGAAGAATTCACAATGCTTTTCAGGATTAAAAATGTTGATTGTACAAGAAAAATAAATTTGCATGTCATTATGAGGGGCTTGGTGCTAAAGATAACTATGTTTGAAATGTAAGTAAACTGAGCTAGAAAAATTAACAACATGAAAACAAAACAGTCTAATTCCAATCAAAACAATGTTTTTAAAAGTACAGTAGAGTCTCACTTATCCAACACCCACTTATCCAACGTTCTGGATTATCCAACGCATTTTTATAGTCAATGTTTTCAAAACATTGTGATATTTTGGTGCTAAATTCGTAATTACAGTAATTACTACATAGCATTACTGCGTATTGAACTACTTTTTCTGTCAAATTTGTTGTATAACATGATGTTTTGGTGCTTAAATTGTAAAATCATAACCTAATTTGATATTTAATAGGCTTTTTCTTAATTCCTCCATATTATCCAACGTATTCACTTATCCAACGTTCTGCCGGCCCGTTTATGTTGGATAAGTGAGACTCTACTTTACATGATAGAAGTGGACAACACAGGGGAAAGGGGAACCAACTGATTGAGGTCAGCTTGGAAAAAAACACTTAAGTAAGGATGTCCAAAATAGAAATGTATACAGTAGTATTGTGCTTTTGTATAGAATTGCTATCAGTTTCTGTTTGTTTCATTCGTATGGCCCCATTTTCGAGAGCTGTTTTTGAAAACGAGGCCTTTCTGAATGAGCTGTTTTGTTCTTTCATCTGAGTGAATGACATTTTTTGTCCTATTGGCCAACATGAGAGGGCTTCCCCATGCTCCCCTTCCACTCAGTTTTAGGGCCAGAGGGTCTCACCATTTCACTAATCCTCAGGCTCTCTCCAAGTATTCATTTGAGTTGTTAGGGTTGGTGAGATAAACCCGCCTCTGAATCTGGATAGGTCTGTAGCTCACTGTTTTTCAGCCCTCAGGCTCCACTATCTTTTTAAGTGGGTAACAAGGCCCCCCTGTACTTTTCAACACATAGTAACTTGGAAAGAGACCCTCTTTAAGAGTGTGTGTGTGTGTGTGTGTGTGGGCGCAGCCTACAGGTCCAAAGCGTCCATGTCTACCAGGTCTTTCAGCTGATCACTGAGCGCTGAGCAGAGTGCAGAGTGCCTCTTACTAGACACTTGGTGCTCGGAGCCCGGCTGCAAGCCCTGGCAGTCACAGGCTCTTTGAGTGTGTGTGTGGCTTACAGGCCCAAAGAGCCTGTGGCTGCTAGGGCTTGCAGCTGAGCTCTGCGCACCAAGTGTCTAGTAAGAAGTGCTCTGTGCTCCACTCAGGGCTTGACACTCAGCTGAAAGCCCTGGCAGTCACGGGCGCTTTGGGCCTTCAGGCCACATACCCACTCCCTTAAAGAGGGATGAAAAACAGTATCAATGAGCCACAGACTGCATTTTGCCTATCCGGATTCAGAGACAGGGGTTTATCCCAGCAACCCTGATAACTCAAATGAATGCTGGAGAGAGCCCGAGGATCAGTGAAATGGTAAGACTCTCCAGCTCTAAAACTGTGGGGAAGGGGAGCGTGGGAAGGCCATCCATTGCTGCCAATGGGACAAAAATCAGGCGACCAAACAGTTATCGTTCCCACTTTCCTTTCATTTCACTGCTTTTTGCATTTGGCAAGGGGTCTTCCATATTGTGTCAAACGAATGAATGGATCGAAACAAAAACAATGATTAAACAAATGAGACAAATTTCAGACCCATGACTAGTATACAGTATAAAATATACAAAGTTTTCTGAATAGTGGAAGCTTCAAGACAACAAAAAATATCTTTACACAATATAGTTATTTAGTGGATTTTTTTTTACTACAAGCTGCAATGACAGCTACAAATTTAGAGAACTTCAGAAAGACAAAGGATAAGACTATCAATAGTTATTATAGATTTCATCTGGGAGAATAATGATGTTTGACTTTTAAAAGGTACTATATTCATAGATGCATTATTCATGACAGCATCCTTTCTTTAACCTGATGTTGTCATAGCTGAGAAATATAGTGTTATATGTAGAAAGGGTGTCAGTTTTGGAACAATGTTACTCCAGTGATTTGGCCAGAGACAGTTGGAAAAAAAGCAGTATTACAGTCATCAAAGCATGATCTCTGGGAAAATATGATGCTTCTTCCAAAGATCTTCTTTGCAGCTGAGCAAAATGAAACAGCTATATTGAAGAATTAAGCAATCAAAAATCCTTCCCCAGCTTTTAACATTTTCTGATTGCCCGTTTTTCATCGTGTGCCATTCCTAAAAACTTTAAACCAGGCTTTGGTTTCTGAATGCTTAATAAACCATTTAAAGGTAATTAACAATAAATAATAAGTAACAAACCATTTCTGATTTTTATATTCTATTCTGTTGTGTACAGTTTAAAAACTGAGGAAAACCTTCTATTCTACAGCCCCCCCATTCTTTAGTAATTTGTTGAGACAGCAAAATTCCGCCCCCTTGTTACTTAAATGCACCTAGAAATATGTAGATTTCTAGGGAAATACGTCCTAGCATAAATTTGCCAAATTTTCTGCTATTGCAAGGTAGAGAATAGAATTATTCATTAGAACTCCTATTGATAAACATTTCTTCCTACAGATCAGGAACACTGCAAAATACTGTATATCATCTAGCATACAATTTTATGTCACGCTCACTTCAAATGATCAGCATGAACGCAGATCAAAGACAGCTGCTATCAAAACCAATCTTTATTGAAGAATACACGACTTGGGAAAAGTCGAGAATGACATAATGTTTACATACAATCAATTTTATTACCTTTGCTACTACGTCACATCACACGTAAATATCATCACCAAACCCCACCCCCTGTATCACATTTCTACCATTTCCACACAAACTACTCATTATAACTGTTTTGATTTTCACTCCACAAGTTCCCATGCTCTGCTGCCAGGTGTTTTCATGAGCCGTCGAGGAGTGCTCTTTGTTATGGCTCCAATTCCAGAGCTTGCAGACTCAGCTCTGGGAATTGGCCCCATGACAATTTTAACACTACACATGTAATAGTAATCCATCCAGTCAATAGGAGTCTTTGGATAAAGATGGAGAAAATGATCTAGCTTCCAGCAGTTGAAACTCTACAAAGTTGGTCATATCTATTTCAGGCTTAATATATGTGTTTACTCTCTCACTAAAATTTACAGTTAATGTTGCCTTGAGGGCCAGCTTTTCAAAGACAACCTCTGCATGGCAAAGAGTTTCTTTGGCTGAATATAAATATTTTAATTGTTTGAATAAGCAACCTGTTTACCCCCCTTCATTACCTAGGGAGACAAATATTACACATATGCCCTCAGGAGTCCATATTATCTTGATCTTGGGCAGAGATTGTATAGCCTTTGTCTTAGGATGGGAGCAGAAAAAGGAAATATTATTATTCCTCCACCAGCTGGTATTCTAATTGTATTTTCCATGCTTCCAGTCTGAGTAAGAACAAGGAGGTTAGTTAAAGTGAAAGGGGACAGTAAAAAGCTTATCTCAACTACATCTGGTGTTGTAATAATAATAGTAATACAATAGCTTGCAAGACTAACCTGAAGGAGTCCCTGACTATGGAACTCCTTCTTAAGATACACCAAATTGGCGCCATTCTTTCTGGGTAGGAATTTTGAAATTGGGAATGGCTGTTGTGTGTATTTTTACTGCTTGTGGTTTCATTTATTTTGTTAAAGGATTGTTTCATCTGTTTGTGTGTCTCCGCAAATATATTCAATATTTTAAAAGATTTTACCCCTTTAACATTGTCTCAAGTCCCTGGTGATAGTAGTCCAATGTTTGAATGAATGAATGAATGAATGGATGAATTAAACATTACTCTGGACTTATAAATCTGTATTCTCCATTCTAGTGCTCTGGACAAAAGTCCCACAATCCTGTAGCTAGTAACTGTGCAATTGAACTGAAGGAGGTTATACAAAATACATCATATTTCAATACGTAATGATAAAACTAATAACAATGGTACAATAAAGCATACTGTACCAGCTGGCTGCTCTGTTTGTTGTAAGTGGCACCTCCATGAACGTATAGGTATAATTTTGTAGAGGTTGGCAAATGCACTTGCCTATGTGCCTGGTTGCACCGATTCTATCTTGTATGTGGAACCTCCACTGTTATCCTCCCTCCGTATCTTCTCATAACATTTCTCTGTTAAGAGAAATTAACTAGTCTTGTTTTGTCAGGGAAAGGTTGAAAGATATGGAGGGCTAGATATGAAAGCCATACAATGGAATAATCACCCTCATGCTTTTTTAAAGCACAGTTTACAGAGTGCTTAATTTTGTTCACTATGACTAAAATATAATAACAGATAGTTAATTTAAGAAATCTTAAATTATCATATCCATATTTTCTCACCATTTATTCTTATACATGGTCAACAGTAGCTCAACATGAATTATTTTAGTTTTATTTCTGTCACCTTTAGTATATACATTTTATTGTATATGCACTTTATTTTTACAGAGGAAAAGCATCTGTATTCACTGGCATGCCACATTGTTTTAATAGAATTCTAACGTTTATTTGTCAAAGTTCTAGAGATAGCTACAGTGACTGACTATAAATGAAGAAATTTCCAAGCAATTCATCAATATAATTATGCATACAGGACAACAACCAATATAAAATATTTAATGCATTAATATTTTTACAGTTTTTACAGTAAAAAAGGAATAACACTCCACAGTCCCATCTTTCCCAAGGCATTCTTGCATTTCGTATCACTATAAAATTATTTATATGGGTAAACATTGTTAAAAATATTTACAATTATATGGTACTGGAGTGGTAAACCTGATGCTAATAGTGAAATAATGTCAGAATTGCTCTGTTGTCAAAATAATTTATAACATCACAGAAACAGTATTTTAATAGGGAATGCAAACAGTAACACTACACCAGATTTGTTCCAAGACACCCCCCCCCCCCCCCATGGATACTTGAATATTTAGACAACAATGAATCCTGCATTGTGACTATATTTGGGCTGTAAGCATATTATAGAACAACACTAGAAGAAATGAGGCCCACAAACACTTCTGGAAGGAATATGTGGCATGTGAGTAAGCAGAAATGCAGTTAACAAATCCATGGGTAAGGGTGCAGTATTTGTAAGAAACATCTGAACATACATTAACAACTTTAGTATTCATTAGAATATATTCACAGATACTCACTAACCCACAATACAATTATTAGACATGATTCTGCTCCATCCTCCAGTGTCATGGAGGACAGTTGGGTGGAGGGGGAGGACAGCAAAGGGGACATTGCAGCAAGAAAATGTGTCAGAACACAAAGATATGACACAAACCGAATCTGATGCCTGCTAGTAGGAGCAGGTTACCTTGCTCCTTACTCAAATCAGAAGTGTTTTGGATCTTTTCAGATTTTCAAATTCTTGTATTCACATATGCCTACATAAAATTGATGTATATTTCATATACATTTCATGCACATAGCATAAAGGTATAATATTGTATATAATGGAGGTCTGTTGCAAACTAAGAGAGACATCTGGTTGGTGTGAGCCAACAGAGCACTCCTGCTTTTAATTTTATTTACTTGTTTTTATTAGCCAAGTAGTTTATTGCCGTAGTCTTTTATCAATCAGGGAATGTGTTTACATTTCCCTCTGCTCATTGTCTCACTGTCGGTAACTTGTGACCTTACAGCAACAACAAGGCAAAGGACAATTGAAAACAAACCGAAGACCATTTACTACAATGAATAACACCAGAGGAAAGAAAGGCTCCAACAGGAAAAAAAGAGGGAAAGGCAAGCCCCTGAGAAGAACTAACCTCCCGAATAACCAAGAAAATGAGTCCCTCCCCAAACAACATAAGATCACAGACCTACTACTAAACAAGGACTCTGCATGTAAGTCCCAATTTGATTCTTCTACGAACTGTTCTAGGGGTCATTTAGAGGGAATAAATTCTACTCTGGAGTCGAAGGAGCTGGGCCTGCCAGAGACGGGCTCAGCTGAGCTCTCTATGTCTGCTGAAGACCATGTAACAAAGTACAAAGAATATGCTTACAATCTAATGGCTAACCATTGAACATTAACTTTAGAGACATTACTTGCTTTATTTGATCAGATCCAGACAATTAACAGATCCATAAAAGATCTGAAAGCCTCCTTTGGAGCCCTCACAGCCTCCTATGACAAACGCTTAAGTGAAACACCCAGCTTATCTCAAACTGAAAATGGCGCTGAGTTGGTCAAAAATCATGATAACCCCCCCAACGTACAACTTAATTCTCCAAAGGAATAAAATGCATCTCTCAATTGACAATGGCAAGTCACAATGGCATAGGTGCTTTCACAAGAAATATATGATTATACGGTCTCTATCTCTTTTATTGAGAAGAAAAAATCCTGATGACATTACCCAAATCTCCTGGTTGCCTGATTTCCTTGGAAACAAAAGAATCATTTTTTTACATTTAGGCAAGAGGGCCTTGTGGATATGCTCCTAAAGAGGAAATACTACCTAAGAGCCCTAGGAATTATGTCGACAAGGGTTTTCCAGAACACTCACATTAAGGCACTTATCACTCAAGAGAGGTACTCCTTGAGAAAAATGGGAAAAACAGCTGAGATAAGAAGCCTCAATAACATAGATAACGTGTCATCCAACAGGAACTTAAATGTGAACTACCCAAGACTTGCCCAGAATATCCCACATGAAGAAAATGGATTAGATGAGAACAGTTTATTCCACCATCACGCCCCCTGTACATCCAACCATTGCCAAGCTCCCCAGAACACCGTGGGCATGGCTAATACCAAGTCTTCTGCAATCTCACATGAAACAGAGATAGGGTGTTCGGATAACCCCTGCAATACACAAACCCCCCATAACCCTCCATTCCCAGTGCACAGAAGTCATACACCACCAGAAAGAAACCCATTAGAGGAAGCAAAATCCCCTAATAGGAAGAAAAGAAGATTTTGCACAACTCAAGAACAACCCCTACAAACTCGTGGTAGCTCCTTTCTCCAGATAACAACTGTTCCACAAAACTCGCGTCCTTCTGAAACTCTTCATCAAGAAGCAATGGCCTTAGAGTCCACTGACCTCAGCACAAATCCTAAAGAAAACTTAGCTAAGGACAACGGAAAGCCTCACATAGTGACCGTTCCGCTCCTGCACCCAGAATCCACACCAAAAGTTCCAAATTCATCAGCATCTGACTACCCCTCCCCAATGATGGAAACCCAATTATTGCACCCTGAGGAGGGGAGCAGTAATCCCCAAAACAACTGTATATGCTATGATGACCTAGACACCATTGCTGCTGACCCTCGAACAGAACAGAACTGACTACTCCAACCATCGCAGTCTCATCAATATTCCTACAAGTTGGAAATTGGCAATAATTATCCCTATTTACAAAAAAGGGTGCAAAAAAAATCCAAAAAAACTATAGACCTATCAGCCTAATAGATATAGTGGCCAAAATATATTCTAAAGTACTTCTTTCTAAATTAGAGCTTTGGGAATATGAAAATAAAATCCTATCAGAAGAACAAGCCGGCTTCAGATCAGAAAGATCCACCATGGATAACTGTTTTGTCCTGAACCACCTAATCTATAAACATCTAAAATGAAAGAGCAGACTATGTTGCTTTCATTGACTTAAAAGCAGCCTTTGACAGCATCAACAGAGAGCTCCTCTGCCAAAAACTAACAGTATATGGAATAGACCATAGATTACTAGTCCTAATCAAAAGTTTATACTCCAACAACCATATCCAGGTTAGAACGGGAATCAGTGGTGCATTGACAAAGAAAATAGATTCCTGCAAAAGTGTAAGACAAGGATATTTATTGGCCCCTTGATTTTTCAACCTTTATATCAATGACCTGCCAGACCACCTCAGCAGCTCTGAGGTCCACATGCCTAAAATTGGTAACAGACACATAAATACTCTTCTATATGCGGATGACATGGTTTTGATGTCTAATACTCAAATAGGTTTTTGAAGATTACTGATTAAACTTAACACCTATGCCCACAAAAACGAGCTGACAATAAACAAAACCAAGTCAAAAATTATGGTGTTCAGAAAGCGCCCATCTTATACACAAATGGGTTCTAGATGCAGAGCGTATAGAACAGGTTAGCTCTTTTACATATCTAGACTTAGCATACTCAGAGACTGGCTCTTGGCTGGCACACTCCCAATCTTGCGCAATCAAAACTAGGGCACGCTCCAACACACTGGCAAGACTGCTAACCCACAGGTATTCTGGCTCTTTAACGCCAATAATCAAAGTTTATAAAGCAAAAATCCTCCCCATGATATTATATGGAGCAGAAATCTGGGGCCTAAGCAAACTACCAATACTAGAACAAACACAATCAAAAATTTTAAGACAGATACTTGGCATTGACACTAAGACCACCGCTGCTGCAGTTAGAGCAGAGTTAGAAATTACAATTTACAGCCTAAGGAAAGGAGAAAGGAGAAGCCAAAGGGAGAGAAAAGGAGCGGCAACGGGAGGAGAAGGAGGCGATTTGTCAACACACGATTGGTTGATAAAGACTTAAAATAGTGCATAACTATTTTATAATGTATAATATAAATATACATTACATATAAATATTAAAATAAATATAGCGTTCCTACTTTGCGGATTTTCACTTATTACGGGTGGTCCTGGAACCTAACCCCAGCGATTAGTGAGGGAACACTGTATATTCTATTGAAGGTCTTGCCAAAATTACTGGTCTAAAATGAAAAATCTCAAAAATAACAGATGGCCAAAATTGTGCTTCTTAGAACAATCTAATTGCTTAAACCAAGATTCCTGGGCAGAACAACTAACAAGGTTTCTTTGCACCTGCGGATTACAAATTACTTCCTTCGACCAGAATAGTGATGCTGAAAAAAGGACAGTAATCCAAAGAATCCTAGATATTGAAGCCCAAAAATACATAGCCGCCCTGTCAAATACAGGATCTCTGAAGTGATTAGGACGCTTTAAATGCAATTTCCAGCGGGGGCTGTACCTAAAAGCAGACATGCCAAGACATCTAAGAATCACTTTCACCAGGGCAAGATTCGAACAAATGGAGAGATACAGCAGATTCAACCACATCCCATATGAAGAAAGCTTATGTATTTGTGGCACCCCTGAAGTTGAAAATTTGAACCACATTTTGCATAATTGTAACCTATATGAAAAAGAAAGGAAACAATACTTATGACCTTTTATTTGTAATAAAACAAGTTGGGTTATTGAGGCCAAAACTTCATTTTTGTTGGCCAGTTATAACCCCACTCTGACAACAAAAGTGGCCCTGTATTTGTTTAAAGCTGCTAAAAGGAGATTGGAGTACATAGATCCGATTGGGGTGCAGTGTATGGGAGACGAGGATAGTTGATGCATAGATCTATAGTTAAGCTACATTGGCACCAAGCAGGCAAATACCTGTATATCCGTATTTTATTTTAATTTAACTAGATGTATGTTGTGTTTGTATTGTCTGTTCTTGATAAGGCCAACTGGCTAATCAATAAATTGTTGATAATTTATGCATGAAGCAAAAATTGTGCACATTGAACCATCAGAAAAACTGTTACTATCTCAGTCACTCATATGGACATTTTAGATTTTGAAATTCTGGACCATCTAACAATCATTGGCCCATATGTGTAAATCAGATTGTATATATTTGTCTTATTAATATAATACATGAAGCAACAGGTTCAAACTACAGGAAAGAGATTCTACCTAAAGCTTTGGAAAACCATCCTGACAGTTCAATCTGTTTGACAATGGAATACACTTCTTCAGAGTGTACTGGTGTTTCCATTTGTGGAGGGTTTTGAACAGAGGTGGTCACTTCCCACTCTATGATCCTATGTTTCTAAAATGAAAGTTTTCTAGCTAATTAGCAAAAGTACTGGGTATAGCTTACTTTGGGAATATGAGGTAAGATGATTGGAATAAAGTAAAAATAAATCTCAAACTCATTACTGGAAAAGACAGCAAAGCAGAGTGAAACATTGCTTCTTTTTTCACATTTCCCAGAAAAAGCCACAGACGTCTAGAGAGTGAGAAGAGAATCTGTAATTCAGGTTGGGCAAGACTGATCATAGAAAACTTTCATGTATGCAGGAACTGCACACCGAGAGCTTGAACTCCCTTAGCAACATCTTTTAGAGATGTGGGCAACCCTCTTCACCAAAACTTCTAAATATGGCTAAGAGCAGCAGCAGAAGTACAAACAGCTGTTCAGGTTCCAAACCAGAGGAATCTCATACAAATACATGGAAAGCATTATATTATAGACCTCTTTCAATCTTAGAATTAACCCAAAATAGTTTATCACTTTGAATTTTGTATAAATTAATAAACCTTCAATACTTTTTCATCTCAGTAACATGTCTTGGGCAATATTACTTCAAGAATAACAATAAAATGACATTTTTGTGATTTCGTGAATGGATAAAAATATGAAAAATAGCATGTTTGCTCAATTAAAGGTGTATAGCCTATATAATCAAAGGACTAAGAAAATCATTTTGCTGTTTAACAGTGAGTAAGAATATAGGAGGGAAACAACAAGATCCTACTAGGAAAAGCTCATTGTATGTAAAAGTACAGATTATAGTCAGAATCATTGAGATTACTGGAGCTCAAGATCTGAAAATTATTGGCATTTTCTTCTCAGAAGATATGTTTTAGAATGTACTGTAAATCGTGCTTTAGTATAATAGAAATTAATATTACGGTATAGATGAATTTGTCACATTGATTTACATAGAACTAGAATGTGATAAATGTGATCTGGATTCAATACCAGGGTTATTTATTACAAGAAGTATTTTGTTACTAGTAACCAACTTCTGTACTGTACAGAAGAAAGTAAGAAACTACTATTTCTGGAATATAACTGAAATAGAGATAGAAGAAAGACTTACCCATGAAGTTGAGATAGCCCTCTCCTCCAAGTGCATGAGTAATGAGCCGAATCATCTTATGAATCTGTATGCCACGATCAATAATTGGAGTAAGAGGTGTGAGGACACTCATATAGTTATACATCTCTGCATCCATCAGACGAAATGCCAAAGTCTTATCACCAACAAGGGCCTGTGTTGATAAATAAATGAGGGGATACAAATATTACAGATTTCCCAATTAAGATTTAAAGCTATGAAATAAGGCACCCAGTTTCAAACAATTCAGAGTACGCATGAATAGTACTTAAAGAATATTTTGAAAAAGCCTGAGTCAAAGAATCGTGTGTCTAATTTATATTAACACAGCAACAAACCCAAATGTATTACTTCTGCATTGTTGTGAGATTGCCAATCATTCCAATAAACCCAGAAGCAAATATAGTGTATTTCGGTGCCAATATTTTAAGAACTGGCTGCCATTTCCTACTCCTTGGCAAGCAGGCAGCAGTGTAAAGCTTATTCTGAAGAGGAATGCCAATCTCTTGCCACATGGCAGCTCCTAAGTAAAATTGGATGTAGTTCGGAGCAATATAGGGAGAAGGACAGTGGTTCTCAACCTGTGGGCTCCCAGGTGTTTTGGCCTACAACTCCCAGAAATCCCAGCCAGTTTACCAGCTGTTAGGATTTCTGGGAGTTGAAGGCCAAAATATCAAGGGACCCACAGGCTGAGAACCACTGGAGTAGGACAATCCACTTTGCTCTCCATATCAATGGATGCCCCCGAAACCTATTCCAAAAGTATACCAACTCTCAGAAGTAAAATTGAATCTGGGAAGAGAGGACAAACCCATAAAGAGACAGATATGACTGGATTTCACCATTTGATCTTCTGTTACCAGTAATCTCAAATAAGTGACAACAAAACTCAGGCTTAGTTACACTTGCCTAGTAAAAGTAATGCTTCAAATAATGTCCAATTAATTTCAATTGATATTTTTTATTGCACTGTTAATTCTGGATCAAACTCAATGAAATATATATCAGCTACATTCAAAAGACACTGTTTTAATATTTTTGTATTTGTATATTTTAAGTTGTACTGAAATGCTTTTAGTTGTGAACCGCTTTGAGTCTCCTTATGAAAAGAAAAAGTGGGATATAAATAAATAAATAAATAAAATAATAATAATAATCTTTCCCGATTACATTTCAAATTTAATTCAAGGTTCATTAAAGTACCTGGTCATGACTCTCTGCATATGCAATATATTTCTCTCCATATCGTCTGTTTGTTAGTGTGAATACTATATTTCCCATATCCCAGTCTTCATCCTTAAGCTCCTTAATTATCTGTAAAATGAAAGAGAATTACTCAGAAGTAATTGTTCTCCCACAAGTTTTTCTCTGCGAGTTGTAAAACAAACATTCAGACCCAAAGAGATTTTCAGAAGACTTTAAATGGTAAAAGTATATTAAACAGGATTCTTCTCTCAGCTTCATTGTATGTCACATTTTAAAGACCATATTTTCTTTTTATGCCGAAACAGTTGCCAACTGCTGATTAATAACTACACATGTCAATGTTATTTAAATTGATTTTCTCTACACTTCTATAAAACACTGAGGCTACTTGCCATTACTTTAATGGTTGACTAAATGTAGCAATTTCACCACTAAACCTTCCTGTTTCTTGTTATGCAATACTGCATAAGCCTCTGATGATTGTATTGGCTCTAATTGAACTTTAAAAGAAGAGAAGTTATTTCTACAGTGTTTCACTAGGGATTTTTACTGTCTGGCATATAGCACAGAAAATGCTTGGAGCAAGCTAAAAATTAATTAAATATAAAAACAGACTAATTTGCTATTAGACCGTGTAAAAATGAAAAGACAGAATTACTTTACTTCCATATTGCTTAAGCTATAAGGCAACATAGGACATGGGCAATAAATTCAGCTGAATGGCAATGCCATGTATACAATTGAATCTTATTTTGGTCTCATTATCTACAAATAAAAAAAAAGAAAACTTAATAAGGCATCATATGTAAAATACAGGGTGGAATTTGTTTTAGCACACATAAACACACCTTGGCTTATCCAAATAGTTTAACTGTCAGCAGCATTTGTTTAACTCATACCTTATTTGTGACAGCCTAAAGCAGTGATTCTCAACCTGTGGGTGCCCTGATGTTTTGGCCTTCAACTTCCAGACATACAAACAGCTGGTAAACTGGCTGGGATTTCTGGGAGTTTTAGGCCAAAACACGTGAGGACCCACAGGTTGAGAAGCACTGGCCTAAAGAGTGATATTTGGTGGTAAAAGGACACCAAAGAAACACATAATTGAAAAGAGTAGCAATCTTTCTGCATCTGCATGTCCTGGTGTGCCTGGGACCTTTGTTTTCCTCCTTCAACCCCCCCCCCCCCCATCAGATGCTTTACACACAACAGTATCAGAAATAACACAAGTTTGGATGAGAAATTACTTATGAATGGACTAGAACAGTTGCTGATCCAAAAATGAATGATTCCAAGAACTGCAGATTTGCAGCCAGTGTAACACCACTGTGAAAAATATATAAGATGGTGTTGTTCTACTAATGGTTGAAAAGTACACAAGCTGTTGCATATTTCTCCACAGATTGCCCAACAAGTACAAGCAACACTGACCAAAATGCAATCATACTGAGTTGTCAAAGCACTTTGGAAAGTCAAGAAGGGAGCATGATAAGATGATTTTTTTTTTTCTTTAAAATAATGGCTATCCCCGAAATAGCCAAGGGAGTGAACTTCCTGATGTTTTAAAAAAATATATTTAAAGCTAAAGTAATAAGAGTGCAATTATTTTCATTACTAGTTTATGTTGTTTATATTGAGGATGCATTCCTCTGTTGACATGATTCTCACTGTGTACAGAAGTACCATATATACTCAAAGATAAGCCGTGTTTTTCAGCCCTTATGAGCTGAAAAAGCCTCCCCGGCTTATAATGGGTTCAAGGTCAAGGCTGGCAACGGAGTCTGTAGGCTATTGCTTGCAATATGTGATCTATTTCTCTCTTCTCCTCCCTTATCAGTGTTTTCTTTTGCCTCCCTTGCTCTTAATCAAGGGAATGTTTTGAAAAGAGAGACACTCTTGCAAGTCAGGAAGAAGAAAAATATATATTCATTAATCTTATGAAAGCATTTCCCCCTGAAATATTTGTTAAACACTCCTACAGATATATAGTTTTTGCAGTCTCTAAGTACCTTTATATGTGTATCTATCTATATACATTAATTTTATATATGAATTTTCCCCTCATATGTTTGCAGGTCTTTGCAAATCTTTTATACATATAGATCCATGTACCTGTGCATCTGTAGCCATACATATACATTATTTTTATATATGAATTTACCCTCATATGTTTGCAAGTCTCTGCAAATATCTATATAAATTGAGATGTCTGGATAGATATGAATATATTATTACCTACCTACATATAGGGCTTGGAAATATTACAGGGGGGAAATGAACACACAAATATATATAGACATGTCTATACATATACATACATATATATATATATATATATATATATATATATATATATATATATGGCTTAAAATATTGTAGGGGAAATGCACACACACATACATAGAGGGGTGGATTTGCAAACGTTTCAGGGGGAAATACATATGTGAAATTAGTAACTATAATTATAGATCTATATCTAATTCTGCATTGTTTATATAAGCATTGAATATTTGCCTGTTACTATGTTGGAATCTGGCCTGAGTCCCCATGGGGAGATAGGGTAGGAACCAAATGAAGTTTTGTTGTTGTTGTTGTTGTTGTTGTTATAAGGTTATTGTTGATACCATATTGTTTTTGTTCCACTTATAGAGCTAGTTTATTGTTTTTCTTTGAAATACGGTAAATATTCGAAAACATTTAACCTCAAACATTTAGCCTCAATCAATGAAATTTTATTGGCATCTATTTTTATTTTGAAATTTACCCGTAGCTGCTGCATTTCCCACCCTCGGCTTATACTCGAGTCAATAAGTTATCCCAGTTTTTTGTGGTAAAATTAGGTACCTCGGTTTATATTCGAGTTGGCTTATACTCGAGTATATACGGTACATGAGATTTGCTTCACATAAAATTATTTTAAAACAAAAACAGAAGTTATAATTTTTTTATCACCAGAGTGAGACATTGGCAAACCTTTCATGAAAATATGCTTAGGTGTACTTAAGTCGCAAGATTTATAAATGTGCAATTAATGTGTCATGAAATCCTTGTTCTACTTCATGTGCATAACAGATACATTTTTAATCTCCATTTTGTTAGGAGTTAAGCTTGCTGTAAGGATTATCAAAATTCAATCCACAAAACCATGACAAAGCAAGCAAAGCTATCAAATATTATAGCAAAATAATTAGTCACATGTTGGATTGAGCTTCACTAAAATGAAGCTAAGCAACACAAATAAGAGAGCACCTGACCATCTCTCTTCCCTGGCATACACAGAAACTTGGCATGATTGAAAAATTATGGTTGCCCATTAAACCAAGACAAAATGAGATAAACCGTGACTGCAAACAAATTAACAACATTCAAAATCTTTAATTTGGTAAATGGAAAGAGGGAAGGGAAGGAGAAATGGTCATATTTCAGACCTGGATCCATTTGTCTGGAACTGCCATGGCCAGCCGATAATCAAATCCACATCCTCCTTCTTTCACTGGGCAGCAAAGAGCTGGCATTCCAGACACATCCTTGAAGAAATAACCAAGATATTATGAGTAGGAAACTGTCATCAAGAGAAATGAGCTAGATGTGAAATTACAAGCATAGATATGCCCCTATAAATCACACAAAGTATTAAGGATGCATCTAACTAATATCTTTATGAGATAGATAGCAGGAAATCAACCTACACATTTGCTCCTGCATATATCATTAGAGGTGCCTGAAAGAGGAAAAATTTATGCCAAATTTCAAATTTACAAAATTAAACTATATTGAGTGTATGTATTAAAAGAAATAAGAAATTTTATTCAAATGACGTGACCCTGCTCTATTTAGATTATTCATTATTAATTGTATGTTGGCATAATAGGAAAATAATCTGAACATGGGTAACAAAAAGAGATTTGCTATTTCTCTATTACATACAAAAAGAATAGAAAACATTGTATCAGTTGGAAAATATTCAGAATATTTCTTTTTTCTTTTCTTTTTTTTTTTTTTTTTTTAAAAAAACACATTCCATTACTTAATTTTATCAGACAGGTCCTTATGGAACAGGACTACAAATCGATTTTCCTCTAGACAAAAGTGTGCTCCCTCATGTGGTGCTACTCATTCCAGTATCATTACATGCAAGTACAAATTCATGCTAGCCATTTGTAATTTAGAATATCAATAGTTCCTCCCAATTTCTTTCCACTATGAGCATGTGGATCAATTCCACATTTTGTATAGAGACTCCCAGTAGACTGAAAAATGATGTATTGAATTTGAAGTAGTTTTCAATTTAAGTAGAATAAATTGGAGGCACATCTTGTTAAAAAAAAAATCTCAAATGAGGTAATGCAAACATGCTCAACTTTGTTTCATTGGAAGGAATACTGATAACCATATGGTAGCTCATTGGATGGTGGATTAATTTCACTTGAAATGAACCCCCCAAATCAATAACACAATTCTGGGTTTAATACATCCCATAATTGCTTCATTTCACCAGTTTCTATTTTAAATACTTAATGTCACTGAGATTTTGGTAATATGTATTTTCCCCGAAGGAGTGGATCATGACAGTATTACAGTATATGCAACAAGGCAAGTTTGACCTCTCCTGTGGTTAATATGTTTTTTTAAAATATTCAAACTTCTTTGGTAGCATAATGTTCTTTTTTCCTTAAGTTACAGTAAAGTAGTTGATGGTAAATATCATTGGGAGCTCTTAAGAAATGACATACTTGGTCATATGAATATGTGAAATTCCCTCTCCTCGCTTCTCCTTGCTACAGTGTATTCATCTAAGTTGCATGTAAGCAGTTACACAATGAGAAATAGTAAGAGGCAAAAAATGTCTCATGAGTCTAGACATAAATCTTTGCTTGAAATAAGTACAAATGACTTGTCTGGACTTTTCACTCAAGGTTAGTGCTTTGGCGTTTAATAATTTTCTATGCCAGCAATATGCCTTTGCACATAAAAACACTTGTTTACTTTGTTTCATTTATAAATCATGCACATAGAAGAAAACAGAATGTGCATGATATATTTGAAGTAAAGTGAATATTTAATTTATCAGAAATATATAGAACAAGAGGTTACACATATATTAATACATAGTTATTCTGTTAGAAATAATTTTTAATTTTTCAACACTTTGAATAACTAGAAAGCCTGTTCAAATTGAATGGAATATGATCCTTAAACAAATCCTATGAATCTCATCCTCTTAGTCATTTTGTTCATGGACGACTCTGTCAACTAAACATAACTATTTGCTCTCTACTGGAACTGGATTCTTCATGAAATTATGCTAACAATTTGCAGGCATACTGAAAAGTGTAACTGAGATGACAGTATGTTAAAGTCTACAAACATAATAATCGTATGCATGTCTATTCGAAAGTAAGTACAATAAAGTTCTTCCTGGCAAGTTTATCAGAACTACATCCTAAATGAGATGGAATTTATTTCATAATAAAATAATCAATCCAGCCCAAGGTGAATGTATTTGTGTAAACAAATTGCATCAGAGAAATGTAAGCACATATTTAGTTCTTCAAATGAAATCATTGAGATTTAAAATACAACACTGGGACTGGGTCACGTTTAAGGACAAGTAAGTGGATGTTAATGTAACTGTAATTGATTATTGATTCAGTTATGAACGTCTTTCAAATAAAACCATCAGCTGGGTGTAATCATTTCAGTAACTCTAAGAATTACCTCTGCCACTGTTATGCATTCTGGATGTAAGAAATGAATCATGTAGTTTGCCATCACCAGGTATGCCAGAGCATCTTCATCAACATGCATACCAAAGTATTCATTATAATCTCCACTGAAGCCTTCACCTAACAAGACAAAAATCAATACAAAAGCAAAATATATCCCAAGTTTAGAAAGTTACATCTGCAAAATACAAAAAAAATAATAAAATAATCTAAAGGTACTGTAGATAAATACAGGTATTAACTGCATCATGTCATAGGCATGTAGACCGAACTTACCAATACCATGATGATGATATAGCATAGAAGATACACCATCAAATCGAAAGCCATCAAATGCATATTCTTCTATCCACCACCTTAGGTTAGAAAGAAGAAACCGCAAGACTTCCCAGCTGAAAAATTAAACAATATTGCCTAAATATTAAGAAATCTAAACTTCAAAAGTTCCTACATTTTACATGCATAGCCATTTTTTCATAGGGAAAAATGAGCATTACTTCTTATTTTATTGATTCATTACACTGATGACATGTTTTTCCTTCTATGAGTTGAAAGCACTATACATTCTTCTTCTTCTAAACTGCTTCCAGGTTGCAAAATCCTTGTGGAAAAAAACAAACAAACTGTATATAAAGGGCACAATTTTACTACACCATTTTATATATAATGGAACTTGAACATCCATAGATTTTGGTAGCCATGGGATACCTTAAACCAAACCCCAGTGAATACCAAGGGGCCACTGTATAACTTTGAAGCTATTTTTGTATTTGAGGCTTTCAAAACATATCATAAATGATGCTTCTTGCTTTACATTGCTTCTCATTAAGTTCTGGAAAGCTTTTTTAAAAAATCATTACAAAATCTGCATCTACATCAACAGTTGTCTGAGTTAAAGAAGAATAAGTGTATCAGTTGTGGAATGGTAAGCGAGCAGTCAAAATAAAGCCCACTGATTCAGTGAGTGTGTTCTAGTGAGATATATCAATTCAGTTTAGTGTGCATGCTTTATACTTGCCTATATACTTTTTGGTCTTATTTTACATTTTGTTTCAAAGGTTAAGACTCTCAGGAGTAGTTTGTGGTTGAACAAAGTCCACAAAACCATATTAGAATTCTTTTTGGCACATTTGGCACACAAGAAAATGGTACTTAAATTGTCTTTTTCCAGACAGGATTATTTTCAATTTGAGATCATAATTATTTCAATAAGTTTTCATATCAAAAGTGGGAGATAAGGCTCTTGAGTTGTATCTGTAAAAAAACATCTTGCAGTATTAGCAATAAAATAATATTATGATTTCAGATATTATCATTTTAAATCTACTGAACTTCCAGGGCTAATGATGTCATGTATAAAACAGTTTTGAATGCAAGTTAAACATATTCCACCTAAACATTAGGAAGAACCTCTTTACTATAAGGGCTTTTAAATAGTGGAAGAGACTGCTTGAAATGCTAGCATACTCTCCATATTTGTACATCCAGAGGATGGAAGGGCATCTTTCCAGAATGCTTGAATTGTATATTCTCACAGGACAGGGGATTGGACGAGATGACCCCCCATGATCCCTTCCATCTCTATAATTTATGTTGCATAAAGCAAAATTTCTTGTAAATTTCTTGTAAATTTAATGGAACAGATCTTTACCCTAGAAAGACTGTTTATATAATACATAAAAAAAAAACACCCACATGAATGGTAGCCCAGATCCAACATGGTACCCCTTTCATTCATCTAAAAATAAACACCAGCACTGAAAATAGGTTTTGGAGATCAAGACTGGTAAAACCTGCCATTCATTACTGTAAACCAAGTGATATAAACTGGAAAAATGTTAATATGAAGACTGTACTAAGAAAAAGTATTACATGGGATGGGAGAAGGGGGCACCTGCTCAGCACAGTATAGCTGCATGTTGTATTTTAGCAGCTACACCGTTGCCAAATGTACTGCCAAAGAAAAGAAAGCAAAGCAAAGAACAACAGAAAATGTCTACTGTGCAGCTATATAGTTTGAATAACTTTGCAATTTATGATCAAAAGGAAAAAAAAGATTCTTTGTTCACTGGGGTTTGGAGTCCCTGTGGGAGGGAGATCAGGGAGAAACTGTCAGATGAACAAAGAGGGAAGACCTTTATAACTCATACTACAATTGTTAGTGCTTGTCTCGGCTTCTAAATCTAAATACACACAAATCCTTTGTGGTTCAAATCATACAAGTACATTAAAATGTAAAAAAGAACAATTGTATAGCAATGCACAGGTGTGAGAAGAAAAAAATTCAAATCTTTCTGAACTAGATGGATAGTACTTCTAATCGTTATGGGTTTTTTTTTTAAAAAAAATAGCAAATAGGGATTAGGGATTTTAGGATCTCAGTTTCAACACAAGCATACACATGCATGCATACACACACACACATGACAACACAACTTCTTCACACATGTCTATTTCAGAACTAGGGGGACAGGATAACCTTCAGAACAAACAGTTTTTATAATGAGCATTTCACACTTTTCTTTGAAAATCTAAGCCTCCTAAAATCTGCAGCCACAGTTTAGTGGGAAACTAGGAGGCTTATATTTCAGATGAACAATCCAATACATTACAATTATTTCATTATTAACATACTTAAATTAGAGAAAACCATAATTAATCTTAGCGAGCTCAGATAAGAGCATCATAAGAAATGTTGAGTTAGAGAGGAGGGTGAAGCTCAGGGAATACTAATCTGAGGTCAGTGAACAAATTAACTCCCTGCTTCCCCGCCTTTGCAGATGGTTGGGGGGGGGGGGGGAGAAATCCCAATAGCCTGAATATTAATTAATGTAATGGGGGGAAACCCTCTTATGATCATTGGTATTAGGCAGTTGAAACAAAAAAAAAATCCCCAATATTTGTAATGCATATATCACCAGCATGGTACAAAGGGCTTTACAGAGAGTTCAGAGCTCAGAAAGGTACTTTTCAAAAGAGGTTGGGTGTTTTTATAATGATATTTTAAGAATACTAGTAAATCCTTGCTTTCACGTTTTCAAAAAATAACTATTTATTACTAGTTAATTGACAAAATCTGAATGTTCTTCAGTCAGCAGCATGAACCACATCATAAGGCAATGCTTAAACCTTGTGATATTTCTTTTTCAACAAATGCCCCAATCATCCCTATTGATGTAATTTCAAAATTTTGAGTTTTGCTGTAAAAGGAATACAATTATCTCACATCATGTTACAGTTCTAACATTAACTAACATTACAGTTCTAACATATAACTAAAGTTATATCTTAGTTGTTTTGGCAACCAGTGTGCTGAGAAGCCAAGGACTGTTAGAGATTTCATAGTGAGGAAAGGAATTAATTACAACTAAATAGTTACTTTGCAGTTCTTAGACAGAAACTCATAATTACACGAGGCATGCACTAAAATGCAATTGTATGAGGTAAAAGAAAACAGGAAAAGAAGGAATAAGGGCAGTGAGGTGGTGCACATGATTTGCCATTAATTATCCTATACAGGCAGTCCCTGAGTTACAAACATCTGATATACAAATGACTCATCATTAAGAACAGGGGTTAGGCAACAGGAAGTGAGAGAAACCTAACCTTCCTCAGAAGGGAAATTCCTGAAAGTTATAATGGGGAAAAGGTGTCTCCACTGAAGCTTTATCACTAATTATAGTTTCCACAACAATCTGAATTTTTCAAATACAGTTATCACAGGGACGGAAAGTGAGGTGAAATCTTCTGAACAGGGGTCAGACAACAAACATCACATGGGTGTTAACCCTTCCCTTTGCTATCCAAAGTTAAACAACATATATATTTGGCCGGAGTTACACTTAAAAAATGTACCAGTTCTGACTTACAAACAAATCCAACTTTAGAACAAACCTACAGAACGTAACTTAGGGACTGCCTGTATACTTGTGCATAAGAAAATTTCAGTTATATGCTGAGGGTGCATCTTGGGGACAAAATTATGCATTTTGATATGACTGGTGGATAAATCGAGGGTCACTCTGGAAAGAGGGAAAAAATCTAGCAGTGTCTTAGGTGGGGGGCAGATGCCCCTGACAGTTCCCACTATTTTTGAATGCCCTGGCATACATTTTGATTTTGGAAGATCAGGTATAGGAAGGGGTCGAGGGGCAATAAATGCACTTGCGAAACATACTGATTTTCTTTCTTTCTGCATTCTCATGTTATATGAAGAGGTGGACGTGTGTTCAGATATTTATTTATTTACTACATTTCTACCCTGCTCTTCTCACCCTGAAGGGGAATCAGAGCGGCTTACAATTAGGGCAAAATTCAATGCCGCATGACAATTACAAATAAACACATAAACACATGGAACAATAAAAACAGATAAAACATATAAATATAGTGAAAACAGATTAAAACATAGTGCCTAGACCCAAAGTCACCATTAGTGCTGACACATTTCTGTCACATTCCATATTGCACTATTCCTCAAATGCCTGGTCTTTAACGTTTTCCTGAATATCAGGAGAGAGGGGGCCAGTCTAATGTCACTGGAATGGGAATTCCATAGCTGAGGGGCCACCACTGAGAAGGCCCTGCTTCTCATCCCCACCAATCGCACCTGCAAGGTGGTGGGATCGAGAGCAGGATCTCCCCGGCAAATCTTAATGCTCTAACCAGTTCATAGAGAGAGATACGTTCAGACAGGTTAGTTGGGCCACAGCTGTTTAGGACTTTATAGGCTAAAGGTAGCACTTTGAATTGTGCTTGGTAGCAAACTGGCAGCCAGCGGAGCTGACGTAAGAGGAGGGATGTCTGCTCCCTGTATGCTGCTCCGGTGAGTAGTCTGGCTGCTGCCCATTAGACTACTGAGAGCTTCAAAGGCAGCCCCATGTAGAGTGTGTTGCAGTAGTCTATTCGATATGTAAAAAGAGCGTGGACCACCGTGGGCAAGTTTGGCTTCTCAAGGTGTGAGTGCAGCTGGCACACAAGTTTTAATTACGTGAAATCTCCCCTGGCAACCACAAAAACTTGGGGTTCCAAGTTCAGCAATGATTCCAGGAGGACTCCCAAGCTACGAACCTGTGTCTTCAGGGGGCGTATAACCCCGTCTAGCACAAACTGTAACCCTATACTCTGCTCAGCCTTTCGACTGACCAGGAGTACCTCTGTCTTGTCAGGATTTAATTTTAATTTGTTCACCCTCATCTAGATTGTCACAGCTGCCAAGCATTGGTTCAGGACCTGAACAGTGTCCTTAGCAGCAGGTGGAAAGGAATAATAGAATTAAACGTCATCTGTATACAGATGGTATTGAACTCCAAACTCTGGATAATCTCTTCCAGTGGCTTCATGTAGATGTTAAACAACATGAAGGATAATACTGAGTCCTGTGGGACTCCACATTTATTTATTTATTTATTACAATATTTATATCCCTCCCTTCTCACCCAACAGGGGACTCAGGGCGGCTTGCAATAAAACAGACATATAAAAACAGTACAATACACTATAAATCAGTTAAAAAATTAACTTACATATAACATTCATAAAATGCATTTATAAAATATAGATAGGCGTGTACAAGTTTAAAAGACTGGGTCTGTCAATTGAGTTCCAGCATACATAATAGTAATTAATGCTGCTGATTCTTATTCGAAAGCCTGGCCCCACAACCAAGTTTTTACCTTCCTATGGAAGGATAGGAGGGAGGGAGCCTGCCTGATTTCAATGGGGAGGGTGTTCCATAGTCGGGGAGCCACTACTGAAAAGGCCCTGTCTCTCGTCCCCGCCAGCCGCACCTGTGAGGCTGACGGGACCACGAGCAGAGCCTCATCCGACGATCTTAAGCTTCAAGGTGGGTCATAGCGGGAGACACGTTCAGACAGATAAGCTGGGCCGGGACCGTTTAGAGCTTTATAGGCTAAAGCCAGCACCTTGAATTGTGCTCGGTAGCTAATCGGCAGCCAGTGGAGCTGACGTAACAGAGGAGTGGTACGCTCCCTGTACGCCGCTCCAGTTATTAACCTGGCAGCCTCCCGTTGGAATAACTGAAGCTTCCGAACAGTCTTCAAAGGCAGCCCCACGTAGAGTGCGTTGCAGTAGTCTAAACGGGATGTAACAAGGGCGTGGACCACCGTGGCCAAGTCTGGCTTCCCAAGGTACGGTCGCAGCTGGCGCACAAGATTTGATTGTGCGAAGGCTCCCCTAGCCACCGCTGAGACCTGGGGCTCCAGGCTCAACGATGAGTCCAGGATCACCCCCAGACTGCGCACCTGCACCTTCAGGGGGAGTGTGACCCCATCCAGCACAGGCTGTAACCCTATACCCTGTTTGACCTTCCGACTGACCAGGAGGACCTCTGTCTTGTCTGGATTCAATTTCAATTTGTTGGCCCTCATCCAGTCCGACACAGCGGCCAAGCACCGGTTCAGGACCTGAACAGCCTCCTTAGTGACAGGTGGGAAGGAGTGACAGAGCTGGACATCATCTACGTACAGATGACACCGGACCCCAAAACTCCTGATGATATCTCCCAGCGGCTTCATGTAGATGTTAAACAACATGGGAGACAATACAGAGCCCTGCGGGACCCCACAAGTCAACGGTTGTGGGGCCGAGCAGGCGTCCCCCAATGACACCATCTGGGACCGACCCTCCAGGAATGAGTGGAGCCACTGCAGGACAGGACCTCCAAGTTCCATTCCCGTGAGGCATCCCAGAAGGATACCGTGATCGACGGTATCGAAGGCCGCTGAGAGGTCCAGCAGAACCAGCAGGGACACACTCCCCCTGTCCAGTTCCCGGCGAAGATCATCGACTAAGGCGACCAAGGCTGTCTCGGTACCATGCCCTGGCCTGAAGCCAGACTGTGCTGGATCCAGAAAATCAGTGTCCACCAAGAATCCCTGGAGCTGCGAGGCAACCACATGTTCCAAGACCTTGCCCAAATAGGGGGGATTGGAAATAGGCTGAAAGTTTCCGAATTGAGTGGGATCCAATGATGGCTTTTTCAACAGCGGTTTGATCACAGCCATTTTTAGGCTCGCTGGAAACTTGCCCTCCCGAAGGGAGGCATTCACCACCACCTTCACCCACTCGGCCAAACCCCCTCTGGCTTCTCTCACCAGCCAGGATGGGCAGGGGTCTAGGATGCATGTGGTCGGTCTCGCCTCTCCAAGGATCTTGTCCACATCCTCGAGCTCAGCCAATTGAAATGAATCCAACAAAACTGGACAAGCAGGTGCACTCGTTACATCCTCAGAGACTGCCGTTAATATGGTGTCAAAGTCGGAACGGATCAGAGCGACTGTCTGCAAAGAACCAAGCAAATGCTTCACAGCGGGCTGCCCAGTTATCAGGGCTCCCACCTTGATTGGTGGGAGTTAACAACCCTCTGATAACACGGAACAGCGCCGCCGGACGGTTCTGTGCAGATGCAATGTTGTCCGCAAGGTGGACTCTCCTTGCAGCTTTGATTGCCGCGGCATATGCCCTAAGATAGGAGCCTAGCCGTGTTCGGTCTGACTCGTTATACTCTGATCACCACACGCACTCTAGTTCCCTCTTCTTTCGCTTCATCGCTGCCAGCTCCTCAGAAAACCAAGGAGCTGGTTTAGCTCGGTTACTTGAGAGGGGACGCTCCGGAGCGATCGTGTCTATTGCCCTAGTCATCTCTCCATTCCAGAGAGAGACCAGAGCATCAACAGGATCACCTGCCGAGGAGGCGGGAAATTCCCCAAGAGCCGTCAGGAATCCTTCTGGATCCATAAGTCTCCTGGGGCGGACCATTTTAGGTCCACCACCCCTGCAGAGGTTGGGGGGCGCAGTAAGTCTAAACCTGATCAGGTGATGGTCGGTCCATGGCAAAGGAGCGATGGTGAGCTCCTCCACACCGCCACCTTCCTCCCATCCCTGACAGAAGACCAGGTCTAGTGTGTGCCCCGCACTGTGGGTGGGACCAGATACGAGTTGGGACAGCCCCATGGTTGCCATGAAGTCCTGAGCCGCACCTGAAAGGTTAGCCTCGGCATGGACATTGAAGTCCCCCAGCACTATGAGCTGCTGGGACTCCAACGCCAGGCCCGAGACCACCTCAGCTACCTCAGGCAGGGAGACTGTAGTGCAGCGGGGTGGTCGGTACACTAACAGAATCCCTAATCTGTCCCGGTCTCCCACCCTCAGGTGGACACATTCAAACATGGTCGACTGTGGGACGGGGCACCTGGTCAGGGGGATGGAATCCTTATAGACCACCGCGACCCCACCTCCCCTCCCTCCAGATCTCGGCTGGTGTTGTACGGAATAACCCGGCGGGCAGAGCTGGGTGAGATTAACTCCTCCCATCTCGTCCAGCCAGGTCTCCGTAATACATGCCAGGTCTACATGCTCATCCAAGATGAGGTCTTGGATGAAACATGACAACATCTGCAGGGCCGAGCAACCCTCAGCCCTTGGAATAGCTCAGGCGGACGGTTCCTTGCAGACACAATGTTGGGCACAATGAGAGATTATTTTGTGGCCTCTACTGCTGAGGAGTAAGTACTTATATAGGCACATACCCATGCTCGGTCTGACTCGCTGCAAGTTGAACGCCACACATGCTGTAGTCTCCATCTCACATGCTTCATTGCTGCCAACTCCTCATTAAACCAAGGAGCTGATTTAGCTCTGCTATGCCTGCATTCCCCCCAATCTTTAATTACTGCATTTATGGTGTTAGGGCTGATAGAACATGTAGGCAAACATCATCTGAAAGGCCACAGGCCCCATGTCTGTTTTGCAAGCTGAACAACTGTTCAATACATCAAATCTGGGTTTATGCCTCTTTGCGGGTTAAGCTCCAACTCTGATAGTATATGACAATTGTATTTTAAATGTATTCCATGTTGTTAGGGCAACATTGCTATTACCTCTAGCCCACAAGAGAAAGGGACAACAAGAATGCCATGACTGTCAACTAAATTGGGGAAGCACAAAAGTAAGCGTGTGTACAAGATTCTGTTGGACTAGGCTAGGATTGATAGAATTTGCTTCTTCATTATGACTTTCAAAGTATCTTTACATTTGTCTTAAATAGAATCAGCTTGTAAAGTAGCTCTCATCATTTTTCAAAATCTTTATGAAATACTTGGGAGCTCACATTTTCTTCCAGTTCTCCTGACATAGTTCTATTTATTTTTCTATCTAATGATGAAATAAACATCCACATTCAGTGAAAGGAGACTTGGTAAAAAGGATGAACCGGATCTCTTGCGAGAGATCTGCAGCGGATTATAATTCATATATTTCACCTTTTCTAGGAGCATGTGTATCTGCTAGTAAACCCAATGCCAAACCTATTATGAAGAGCTAGGGAATTACGATCCAAAAGGTTACTTGAAATAACTTATTTCAAATTGTAAGACAGTCAAAGGGAAACATACACACATTATCATATAAAGCCTTTTCAGAAATCATTAATTTCAAGTTAGATTCCTGATATATTAAATTCTTTCCTCCCTAAAATTGGAAATATCCAGATACTAATTTGGATTCATACACTGTGGTTCAGCCACTCGTCAAAAATAAATGAAGGGCTCTGCTTTTCAAGTGAAGTTTTGTTCTTTTGTGGATATTAAAAATGAAATACATTTAGTAGCAGTTAAAAAGATCTATTGACTTGAGAGACAGTCTTCTGAACAGCATGGTGAGGTGGTATATCTTTATAATGATTTAAGATTGATTCAGTGATACTTAGAAGGTGAACAGAATAAGAAAGTAGCCTAGCCAAAGGTTTTCCTTTTGTAATGGAGAGAATTTTCATAGTATTTGAAGTCTAAGTTAAAACTGATCCAGATGTTGATTTTATACAATATTTGCAACAATTTAAACAAATCTCCCACTGGTCAACGCCTAAAATTCTTCATCCAATGATGAAAATATTTTTTCTATAGATGACAATTAGCATTACATATGATACATTTATTTGAAAAAGTGATTAGGCTTATTAAATCACAAAGAATGTTGATATGTAAAAAAGCAAGATTAATAGGCATTACCCTATCACTGATGAATTGAAAAGTCAGCCAGCAGAATCTAACACAGTTATTTTCAAACTGTGCTCTGCGGGGGCCTCCTGCTCCTCTCCGCCTGGGAAGCATGCAGCATGTGCAGCCCCACTGCTGCCGACACGGCCTACACCCTGATGCCGGTACAGCCTATGGGGTCTCTCCGCCGCAGCAGATAGCAAGGCCTCCCCGCCACCACTTTGAATGTGCTTTTATTGCAAGGTAGAAGCAGGTTGGACTGGGTGGACACTGAGTTGCTCCGACTATTAGTATTACTATTACTATTATTTTTATTAGTATTATTGTAAAGGCTGGATGGCCTCTGATTAGCTTATTATTATTATTATTATTATTATTATTATTATTATTATTATTGACTCAAAGCCATAATATGACACAGCAAACGAGATCTATACGCTGGATTTCATATCACAAAATCACAAGCCAGCTGAAATCTTTTGGCACGACACCCAGTGCGCCAATTACCACTGGGACCACCTGTACTGGTTTATGCCAGAGCCTTTGCAGTTCAATCTTGAGATCCTGATAAAGGCTGAGTTTTTCCTGTTGTTTTTCATCAATCCGACTGTCACCTGGTATGGTGACATCTATTATCCAAACTTTTTTTCTTTTCCACAACTGTGAGGTCTGGTGTGTTGTGTTCCAAAACTTTGTCAGTCTGGATTCGAAAGTCCCACAGTATTTTTGCATGCTCATTTTCCACTACCTTTGCAGGTTTGTGTTCCCACCAGTTATTTACTGATGGCAGGTGGTACTTGTGACACAGATTCCAATGAATCATTTGGGCCACATAGTTGTGCCTTTGTTTGTAGTCAGTCTGTGCAATTTTCTTACAGCAGCTGAGGATATGATCAATAGTTTTGTCAGCTTCCTTGCACAGTCTGCATTTTGGGTCAATAGATGATTTTTTTATCTTGGCCTTAATTGTATTTGTTCTGATTGCTTGCTCTGGGGCTGCAAGAATCAGGCCTTCTGTCTCCTTCTTCAGTGTCCCATTCGTGAGCCATAGCCAGATCTTCTCCTTATCAGCTTTTCCTTCAATTTTGTCAAGGAATTTTCCATGCAATGCTTTGTTGTGCCAGCTGTCAGCTCTAGTTTGTAGTGCAGTCTTCTTGTACTGATTCTTTGTTTGCTGTGCTTTGAGGGGTTTCTGATTTTTGACTTCAATCAAAGCAGGTTCTTCACTTTCCTTTAGATATTCAGCCAAGGCATGTTCTTCTTCTTTGACTGCTTGTTTTACTTGTAAGAGTCCTCTGCTACCAGATCTTCTAGACAGATATAGCTGGTCAACATCACTGTGAGGATGAAGTGAATGATGAATGGTCATGAGTTTTCTTGTTTTTCTGTCCAAATTGTCTAGTTTTGCCTGTGTCCAGTTTATAATGCCATATCTTATGAAAGGTATGACCCAGGTGTTTATGGCCTTGATGGTGTTGCCTCCATTGAGCTTGCTTTTGAGAATTTTTCTGACCCTTTGAGTGTATTCTTTGCTGACCACAGTTTTTACATGTTCATGTTTGATATTGCCCAGCTGTAGTATGCCCAGATATTTATAGGCCTCTGGCTGGTGACACTTTATCGTTTGGCCATTAGGCATATTTATGCCCTCACTTTCAATGATTTTTCCCTTCTTAAATTGATACTGTTGAACATTTTTCCAGACCAAACTCCATGCTGATATCAGCGCTAAAGATTCTGACAGTGTTAGTCAGAGACTGGATTTCAGTTTTCCCATACAGCTTTAGATCATCCATGTACCTCAGATGTGAAATTTTGTGAGATTTCTTAGATGTTTGATAGCTGAGGTTTGTTTTTTTGTAAGATTGTTGAAAGAGGGATCATGGCAATAAAGTATTATTATTATTATTATTATTATTATTATTATTATTATTATTATTATTATATTATTATTGCAAGGGCTGGATGGCCATCTGTTGGGGGTGCTTTAACTGTGCCTTTCCTGAATGGCAGAAGGGGGTTGGGCTGGATGGCCACTGGGGTCTTCCACTGAATACTATTAAGTTTATGTTGGTTAAAATTGTTCTTCATTTTAAATACTGTATATACTCAAGTATAAGCCGACCCGAATATAAGCCAAGGCACCTAATTTTACCACAAAAAAACCCCAGAAAACTGGGAAAACATTGACACCAGTATAAGCCGAGGGTGGTAAATTTCAGAAATTAAAATAGATACCAATAAAATTACATTTATTGAGGCATCAGTAGGTTAAATGTTTTTGAATATTTACATAAAGCTCAAATTTCAGGTAAAGACTGTCCAACTCTGATCAAATCATTATTCTCATCTTCTTCAATGTCAATGTGCTTATGTATCCTTTTAATAATAATAGAGTAAAATAATACAAGTAATAATAATAATAAGTGAAATAATAAATATATTATTAATAATCATAATAAAAATAGAGTAAAATAAATGTAATAGTAGCAACAATAATAGATAAAAATAATAAATGTAATAATACCAATAATAATAGAGAAAAATAATAAATGTACCATATATTCTCGAGCATAAGCTGACCCAAATATAAGCCAACCAGGACCCTCACCCGAGTATAAGCCGAGGGGGGCTTTTTCAAAAAAAGGGGCTGAAAAACTAGGCTTATACTCGAGTATATACAGTATTCTTTCTTTCTTTCTTTTTGCACTACAAACAAAGTATGTGCTGTGGTGCATAGGAATTTGTTTATGTTTAATTCAATTAGTTCACACAAACATTCTCTATCTATCTGCCATCTTTCACATTTTAAAATGCAATGCGGCCCCTGTGTCCAAAAGTTTCTTGGGGCTCCATGAGAAATTTTTCCTTCAAAAAGGGCTTTGCAGCTTTAAAAGTTTGAGAACCCCTGCTCTAACAAAAACCTTCCTGGTCTCTTAAAATGTGAGAAAACATAACTGATTGATATCACCGGTGAGCACATGTTAGAATCTTGATTATAACCTCAACTGCATGTATTGCAATTTTATATTGCTATTAGTACTACTATTACTACTGCTGCTACTAACATCATGGTATTTATTTGTACCTCTCTTTTCTTTCTTGATCAAGACTCAAAGGAGCTCTGATTGAGACTGAAAGTGGTATAAAAACAGCCTGAAAAAATCAGAGAGCCAAGTTTACATCAAGTAATAGTATTTTACAATAATAAAAAAGGATATTATTTCCCATTAAGGTGGCCCATTAGAATATAGTTGCAGTGATATGCTACAGGAAAATAGGACGCAAAGAAGACTGTTCCAGCTAGAACTAAAATGACATGGCCCTCTCCTCTATCCAGTGTAACATTTAGTAGTGCAAAATCTATTATACTGGACCTTCATGTGCAAGAACCATTGGAGTAGGTAAACATACTTGTATATTTGCATTTTCCAAATTTTGTAATGTAAATTTAATTTCACAAATGTATACTAAAGAGGATGAAGAGTAAAAAATTCTACATAATATAGTAAATATTATACAAAAAACATTAAGTAATAAAAAGTGCAAGCAAAATATGTGTTCTGTTTGACAACATTGTTTAAGAATATACATACATTGAAAGGAATGTGCTGCATCAAAACTGGTGTGGAAGTGAACCAAACTCAACATTGATAAGCTAAGAGATATTGACAAGCTGGAAGGTGTCCAGAGGAGGACAACTAAAGTGATCAAAGGTCTGGAGACCATGCCCTATGAGAAGTATCTTAAAGAGCTGGGTATGTTTAGCCTGCTGAGGAGAAGGTTTAGAGGGGACATGATGGCCATGCATAAATATGTGAAAGGATATCATAAGGAAGAGGGAGCAGGCTTGTTTTCTGATGACTGTAAACTAGGACTCAGAGCAATGGGTTCAAATTACAGGAAAAGGGATTCCACCTAAACGTTAGGAAGAACTTCCCGACTATAAGAGCTCTTCAGCAGTGGAACTCTCTGCCACGGAGTGTGGTGGAAGCTTCTTCCTTGAATGCTATTAAGCAGAGGCTGGTTGGCCATCTGTCGGGGCTGCTTTGATTGGGCTTTTTCTGCATGGCAGGAGGTTGGAATAGATGGCCCATGTGGTCTCTTCCAACTCTATGATTTCATTTTTCTAAGTGAAATGAAAAGTGGCTGATTTGGTCATCCCTAATTGAAAGATAATTTGCTTCCTGGTTTTCCACAGGCTCTGCAAGAAAATACTGAAAGGGAATTCTAATTTGTATCAGGAAACAATGATGAAATAAAATAAAAGGTGTTCCGATGAGGTATTCACTGTGCATATATTACTATAAATTATTGAACAATAGAACAAGCAAAGTAAGTCTACTTGGGATTAATTCTAACTAAACAATATCCTATGTAGATTTTCCTTCCTATTCAGATCTTCTGGGATTTAATTAGAAGAAAGAAATATATTCCTCTAAAAGAGCAGTCCAGAGAGTTATGACTACCTCAAGTATTGAAAGTTCAGATGCCCATTTCACTTATGTATTGTAAGACAATACCATTTATAAACATTCCCTAGATTTAAATAAGACTATATTTACTTGTGTTTATTCATTTATTTTTTGAGAGAGGCAGTAGATGCTGCAGTAAAAATGTAGAATGAGACAGCTAGATTTTAAAACAAGACTGCTTTTCAGCAGCTATGCTATGATTTAATTCTCATAAGTGAAATAGGAATCTGAACTTTCAATGTATGCTACTAGTAGGTTTTGCACTGTGCTTTATTACTTAATTTTACACAGTATACGGAAAAATGTACCAATGCTACATTGAATAGTTGGGCATTTTTAAGTATAAATGCCTCTCGCCTCCAAAAGTTGTTTAGAAACCTGTCAGCTAATATATTCAGTTTCTCTGCATTTGAATGAAAATAAAGATGTATTGGCAGTACTGCGTACCCTGTGGACATGACAGATGAATATGCCTATGAATTTCAGAAGAACAGGAAGTGAGCAGTGTGGATCATGTTGATCACTCAGTTTCATCCAATGGTGGTTCCTATGTCAATGGGGTGGCAGACCATGCCAGGTTTAATCTAATCCCCATTGGAGACATTCAAGACAATTAACTCTGCCTCCCGTCCTCAAATTAGATTCCAAAAACCTTGAATCAATTCAGAATCTAGAATCCATTTGTCCTGTGGGGCAAGTCCTGTGGGGCAAGTTTGGCCCACCATCAAAGGGTCAACTTTGATGTTTTATGCTGTTTTTTTATCGAGGGCATTGAATTGTTGCCAACACTGTGAACCGCCCTGAGTCCCCTTTGGGGTTGAGAAAGGCAGTATATAAATACCGCAAATAAAATAAATAAATAAATGAATAAAACTACAATTTCTGTATCTTCATGGACATCATGACTAGAGCTCATAGGAGGTGAAACAGTGACATCTGGAAGACTGCAGTTTGTTCTGTTTAGTCAAGATAATGGGGTTTGGATTTAGATACAAGGCTTGTAAATATGATGTCTGACTTTAAAATGTCCTTTAACCTTTCCCAAACCTCAGAGCTACAAGTGCTCTTGGGTTGTAATTCCCACTGATGCCAGTCTGCATGGCAGATAATAAAAAGTGATGAGAGTTGTTGTTCTGGGGACTCAAACTGGGTAAATACTAAAGAGCACTGACTACTATGTAAAATGAGCTTAACACCCCTGATCTATAATATGTTTGTTACCTCACTAACACAGAGCCACCAAACATTGAGTGTCTCAGCATTGCTCACAGAAGGACTAACAGCCTTTTATGGATCTAAGATCTGGTCTGGATTTGCCAATGTGCTAGAATATGTACTTGTTTTATAGATTTATTGGGTTGTTAAGGAATCAATTGATATGATAATTAATTCTAACCTTTTATTTTCTGCTAGGGCACAGATACAATTGAGTTGAAGACAAATTGACCGGTATCAGAAACTTATAAACACATGCAATGGGCATTCACTACATCTCCCAATCTATCACTTTGTGCAGCTATCCCAAGAGGAAATATGTATTTATAATAGTATGTAGACTGATAAATGAACAGGAAGGACATATAGAAAAGGATAATTATCTTCCAATTTCTTCTTTCTCATTCCACGTTGCTGAAGTGAAAAAAATGGCCCTCCTCGATTAGTCTGAAAGGGTTTTTCATTTAAAGTTTTTATTATTGACCCCTTAATATGTTTTATAGTATACCAATAAAAAATCTCAGAAAACTAACAATTACTTTCAGTGTCCCTCACAAGCATCTCAATTCATAGCCTAATTACCATACAATCTTGGGTTTTAAGCCTAAATTTTAAAGATCCTTGCATACAGCTGTGTTTGATTGTAGATAATAAAGGAAACTGGATCCTTCAAGGAAAATTATATGTTACTGCAAAATCTTCTAACTAAAACAGCATCTGTGGCTTAAAGTCTCCTATACTGACATATCATTTGAAGCTTAAAAGCAAAGGGGAAAAGTTTCATCTGACAAGGATATTTATTAAAAATTAAAATAGATTTTCTGTAGTTGTTCTCCTGCATATATCTGCATATATTATAAATCATATGTGCTAACTTTCAATGGATTAAGATATAATATAAAACATTATTTATACCCCTCCATTATCTCCCAGAGGGACTCGGGGAGGCTTACAAAGCACTCAAACGTGCAGCACACAAAATACAAAAATGCAGAAACAGTAATATAAAACAATAATAGACAACACAAATATCTCAATTCATAAAACCCCTTGGTTAAAATCAATAAAATAACAACAACAACAACAACAACAACAACAACAACTTTATTTTTGTACCCCGCCTCCACGTCCCTGAAGGGGTGGCTTATATATGGCACAAGGTGCCTAAAACTACATATAAAATAAACACATAGTACAATATAAAATAAAACCACTAGTATATAAAACAACAATTTGAACTGAGAACAGCGCCCAATAACCTATAGTGTCATCTGTCGTAAAAACATGGCCAACTGTAAACAAGAAGAAAGGAAAGGGATCATGCAAGTTGTAGCCAAGAAACAAGGGAATGGGATAAAAGTGCTATGCAATAGCAATAGCTACAGCAATAGCTACAGGTATAATAGCAATAGCTACAGGTATAAAACAACAATAGTCTATCTTAGTCATGTAAAGTGCTTGGTAAATCTATGGGTCCTCACATATTTATTAAAGGCATCTAACTATAGTCGAAGGCTTGTCGAAACAACTATGTCTTCAGTTGCATGCGAAAAGCTTGCAAAGTGGGGGCCAGCCTAATTTCCCTGCCATGCAGGAAAAGCAAAATCAAAGTAACCCCAACATATGACTATCCAGCCTCTGTTTAATAGCTTCAAAGGAAGGAGCTTCCACCACACTCCATGGCAGAGCATTCCACCGCTGAAGATGCCAATATATCGTATTTCCCTGACCTTTCTACAATTGCAATTAGGATCCATGCTATCTGAAAAAAATCTATCTCCTTATATAAGTGTCATAGACAGAACACCACCAAATAGAGTACAACAAAGTTTATTGAAGTTACAGAACTGAAAAGTGCCCGTAGAAAACAAAGGACTAGGCAAACACTTGTCTTCAGTGAAAAAGTAACAAAAAACAGCTCCGTTTGAATTAAAACGGTTCGAAAGAATAAACCAGATTAAACAGGAGTTTAATCCGAACTAACTCAAAAGTGCTTACTTCAGCCTGGCAATTTAAACAAACGAAAGTTAGTAACAAAGGTCAAAATGAACACAAAAAACTGGCAGCAGATTCCTCTCTGCTACCCAAAAGCTACGGATGAGTAACTCAGGCTGTTACTCCTCCGTGCAACGAGCGAAATCCGAGTCCAGGCACATCAATCAGGATCACGGCAGTCAGCGGGGTCCCAGTCCGGTCCGAGGTCGAAAGCCAAGAGCAGGCGTCTAGAGTTCCACGAGTTCACTGATAGCCACAGAAGGGATAGTCCAAGGTCGTAGTCAGTCAGTCAGTCCAGCGTCAATCCAGAGTAGGTAATTAATGTCCGTCAAAAAGACGACGGAGGTCCAAGCTATCAAGATTAAACACAAGTTGCACAGAAAAACCCCATACAGTTTCTCCCGCCGTCTATGCCCAGTGTCCTTGGTAACTTACGTATCCAGCAACGAATCACACCCGTCTTCAGGAAGTTCCCCAACAAGAGCCCAAGCGTTCATCCAGATTACCTTGCCCAACGCAGTTAGCCATTGATCCTAAACCCCATTTTATCCCAGTTCATAACTCCTCATTGCTATCAGCTGCTATCCTAATTCCAGGTGCCTCATCATCATCATCCTCATCAGAGCTAAAACACCTTTGACTACGCCCCACAGCATCCCCAGCTGTGGATCCCGCTCCATCCCTCCAACCCGTCCATGGGTCTGATCCTGCAACCCGCCAATCGCCTCCCATGCTAACATTGCCGGTGGCACCCAAATCCTCCCTCACACGAGTCCATTCCATGTCATCCTCCTCTGAACTAACCATTTCTTCCTCCATTCCCTCGGTAAAACCCTCAAATGAGTCTTCGTCAGTTGGTTCTGCAAATAAGTCCCGAAGCCGTTTCCTTTCTCGCTCCTCAAAAGAGTCTGACTCTCGAGGAGTCTTACGACCCCGTCTCCCAGTACCGGAGCCAGAAGGCTCAACCATAACAATAAGCTTGTCTAAATGTTGAGATTTTAAGGTAAGGATTCTATCTCAGTCTAACCACTGCCTGGTGATGACAAGGGAGCCCCCAGAATACAATATCCCTTCCCATGAAATATTGGGTTGGCCCACTCCCTGCTCTTTTTCTACCAACTGTAAAATATCTTTGTATTTTGGAAGGTCTTTAGTTGTTAGTAGACTGTTGAAACAGGACCTTTTTATGGGAGTCTTTTAAAAATGCATGAGTAATCAAAGGGATCTCATAGTCTAAGAGAATGAACTTGGTAGCATAAGCTTTCATACACTAAGTCTGCTTCCTTAGATGAGTATGAATATATGTTATGAGTTTTAAATTTTTAAATCAATGTTCAATGGGCTTGTCTATTTGACTTTAAAAAAAAAAAAAAAAAAAAAAACCTCTGAAATGCTATGTTTTTAATTTATTTTTTAAAATAACCAATGCTGTGCCTTAGGTCCCACATTGGGGAAACATATGGGATATAAAGTAAATAAATAATATGTTGTTGAAGGCTTTCATGACGGGGATCACAGGGTTGTTGTATGTTTTCTGGGCTGTATGGCCATATTCCAGAAGTGTTCTCTTCTGGAACATGGCCATACAGCCCGGAAAACATACAACAACCCAAATAAATAATAGTTTGCTTTTTTGTAACCAAACATAAAACCAGAGTTATATAGTTGTTTGCTTTCATCTGAATATATTACTTCTCTTGTACCATTCTAGCGAATGTTGATTCATGTAGGAACTAATGACACCGCTAGGCATACTTTTCAAAGGATCACAAACGATTTTCAAGCTCTAGGAACAAAGCTAAAACTGTATAATGTACATGTGGTCTTTTCATCCCTCCTCCCCGTTGTAGGACATGGCTCTACAAGGGCCAGAAAAATAGTACAGGTCAATAACTGGCTCGGAAAATGGTGTCAGGAGGAGCGCTTTGGCTTTCTCGACCATGGCCTACTCTTCCAGGAGGATGGCCTACTGGCAAGTGATGGGGTGCATCTCACACAAGTAGGAAAACATCTTTTTGCACACAGACTCACAAACCTCATCAGGCGCACTTTAAACTAGATCCACTGGGGGAGGGGAACAACAGCCTGGCGAACACTATATTACCCACGACCACAGGGAACCGCCAAAAGGCTAAATGGAGGGCTGCACAAACACAGCAAGGACCAAGTACAGAGAGCACAATAATCTCAAATAAACAGCTCGAGGGGAGGTCACAGGGGTTTTACACTAATGCACAGAGCATGGGAAATAAACAAGACGAACTCCAACTCTTAGCACAGCACCACACATACGATGTCATAGGCATCACTGAAACCTGGTGGGATGACTCCCATCACTGGAATTTAGCAATTGAGGGCTATAACCTCTTTCACAGAAATAGAACAAAGGGGAGAGGATGGGGAGTAGCTTTATATGTCAAAAACAGTTACGTTGCAGAAGAAATACAAGACTGTAATCCGGGAAACCAGCTTGAAAGCATCTGGATAAGAATCAAGGGAACCGGGACTCAAAAAGATCTCATCGTGGGTATCTACTACAGACCTCCGAGTCAGGATGAAGGACTTGATGAAGCCTTCTGTCAACAGCTGACCAAACAGGCACAAAGAAGAGATATAGTAGTCATGGGCGATTTCAACTACATCCCTAGAGAAAACCCACCTGCAATCAATTTGAACTGCTGCAGGATGACAACCTTCCTGTATGGATGCAGCTTTTAAAAGTATGACTTAATTAACTGAATTTTTCCATTTAAAAGTTTGAATAAGTTGAACTAGGATGATTTATTTTGAAGAAATAGCTTTAATATGCACGGGCATGCATGTTTAAAAATACACACTTTATTTCAAGAGCATGCAGGAAAGCATATTATTTTTAATAACAAATAACATTCTTGTAATAAAGCAATTTTTTCACAACACTTCATAGCTGTTCAAAGAAGAGCAAGGATAACATATCGTGTATAGTTCTCCATATCAATGGAGCCAACCATCGACCAACCTTGATTTTTCCATTTATATAAGGGACACCATTTTACTACACCATGGGACATCAGCATCACTGTATCTTGATATTAATGAGGGAGAAGCAAGGGTTCCGAAAGCAAACACCAGTGAATACCAAGATCCCACTGTATATTTCTATAACCAAGTCTACTCTCCTGAGAGAGGGAGGAACAGAGTTAGAAATCTCCAAGTTGTCAGAAATAAAAAAGAAAATGTTTAAGGGGATGACAAAAACCCACTTGAAACTAAAGTTCACATTTCTACACTGAGTACAGAATGCTTACTAATGGTGGTGGAGGGATAGAGAATCAGCTGGCAGGTTAAAACATTAAATACCGTCAAGATGGTCGTAAATGAATGACTGATATATGATGACTTGTTTAGATTAGTTCTTGTTCATATTGCTCACAAATATGAATAAGGATCCTGAAGATCACTTGTAATCACTTCCCCTACATCACTTGTAAAAGATTAGGGATCATCTGCTTGGGGTATAGGAAATTCCACATGCCTCTTAAAGAAAACTTGATGGGGTTTTTTTAAAAAAAAAAAATCCAGAATGAATAGGATTCAAACAGTCACTAAAAAAATAATCTAAAATGAGGGAACATAAAGAACATTCACATTTTTTTCTGCTCAGAATGAAAAATAGTGTCTCAACATTTCAAAATACTGCATTGAAAAAGTATGTCAAATGCTGGGTTCTTTAATGGCTGGAATCACTGGGTTAAAAAGCCTTTGACAACACATATGTCAAATGCTGATTCCCCCCCCCCCCCCAATCCTTGCATGAAACTAAAAGACCATTGATTTATAAACTGGTCCAGCAATGGTGGTTCTCTAACACCCATGGTGTTGGGAAACTGCCTTGCTGGAGTGTGAGCAGGGCACTGTGCTGGGAACGTGGAATACAAACATACATGGAACCCATTTTGCAAACAAGATTCCAGATATAGCTAGTCTATATAACTAAACATATTACTTCTACCTCTTAGCTTCTAAGTCCATTTGTGGGTGAAATTCAGTATTTAGTTTTCTCTTACAAACTATGCATAGTTTGGTAACACTATCTGGCAGGAGGAAGGTTACTCATTCAATCTTATTTATTTACTGTGTAGACAAGATCTGTAAACACCAGAAGTCCTGCTATATGCCCCTAGTTGTGTTTTTGAGCCTGTGGGAACCAGAGTATGGAACTCCCTTCCCAGAGGCTGCATCCCTTCCTTTTAAGATTCAGGTTTGCTCTTATGGCTTTTCGATTCTAAAAATCTTAATTGGTGTGGCTTGCTAATCTTCAAGTTTTAAAATTTGCTTCAAACTTCTTTTATTATCTATTTTATTATTCTATTGTTTTAATATATTTTAGAAATTTTGTGACTCTGATATTATTTTGTAATAAAAATAATTATTTATAAAGAAAAGCGACCTAGCAATTTCTCAACAAGTAAACATATTTTCTACATATTCATTCATTTAAGTTATTTATAAGTCAACAAACAGTATGACAGCTGCTCCTTGATCCACAACAAATCACACAAACTATCGAACTTCTAAATTTTATGACAGTGGCTTTTGTTGTGATCATTATTTGGCAAAGTGTTAAGAACCTTCCAGTAAGATAACAAGACAATAATATAAGGGTCTTTTAGTTGGTCCAGACAACCTAAATATCTCCCTGTGTTTGGGTGTTTAGGCTATCTGTTTCAACAATCTTTCAGTGAAACTGTGCCACATATTTCACAAAGTACTCTCTATCCTCTGTATTGAAAGAGTGGGAAGATATCTTACAATAGTAATTAGATGTCGGACAACATAACTGTCTTAAACGTATAAACTTCTAATATGTAATAGTAGAACAAAACTGGAATTTAGGGAGGAAAATGTTATTCTGAACAGAACTAAATATGTCCATCTTTTCAAGGAGCATATGAATGGAACTGGCAGCAAATTGAAGGTATAAAAAACAGACATTAAATTAAATTAATTTAAATTTTAAATTAAATTGATTTCTTATGCGTGCATACTTAGCAATGGAAAAAATTAATACCTCTTTCGTGTTGGTTATACATACTTTGCATAGTCGAAGAGTCGACTATCCCAGAGTGCATGTACTCCTCTAGTACCAGAGTGAAAAAAGGCATTGTCGGTACCATCGAAGTTGTTCAGTCCATCTTCAGAATTCTTAGATGCATGGCTATGTACCACATCCAACAGGACTGTAATTCCCATAGAATGGGCAACATCTATCAGTTCCTTCAGGTCATCTGGAGGCCCGTAACGGCTAAAATGTGTACAAATTGAAAATCATTGGTTTATAGAATTAACTTCCCGAAACTAGAATAGCATATATAAACTCTGCTTTATTACCTAACTTTTTCTAAAACCCAGGACTCAAATAAGGTGGAAAATAAATAAATATATGTCTAATATATCTGGGGTAACTATGTTGACCACAAAAGATGTATTTATCAATTTTTAGTTGGTCCCATAATGGTATTATTATTTTTTGGCTTTTAAATATGTAATATATCTGATTCTTTCTGCCTTGAGTTCCAGATTTAAAGAAAAAGCAATACACACACACACACACACACACACACACACACACACACATATATATATATATATATATATATATATATATATATGATTTTTAAAAGAAATATATTAAGTAAGTAAATAAATAAATAAAGCTGTCTTTCTTTGAATAGGATTCACAGTTTGATAAATATTAAGATGGACATTTGAGATTTCACATTTCTTTAAGTGCCAACACCTTCTTCCACCATCACAGCTTATAAGATTGTATGGAAGTGATGACTTGAGTTGAGACGAGAAAGCACACCACAGAGTGTGCCTTCTCTGAAAACCTCCAATCTGTCCTGTAATCTTTTGAGTTGTTACAGGTGGCTTGTTAGGTACAGAGGGCAGATGGCAAAGAGTATGGAGAAACAGATCTGAAAATGGGACATGTTTCAGTCCATCTGCTGCCAACTTGCTGGAAGTGGCAGCATGAGGAAAATTATATGCATCAACCTCAGGTGCCACTTGATTGTGAGCTTTAGGAGACAGCCCTCTACTTGTAAAACCTGTGGATTGTCTGTATTTGGGAACATTTGAGACCCATTTGATTTTACATTTTGCCAGAACACTGAGTTTACTAATGGGAATCAAGACAGATGTCTCTGACTGAAGCCAACTAGTTTCAAATTAATTAATGCTGATCTGGTAGCTTATCTACATCCAATTGTCTTCTTCCAGAATTCACAGCTCTCAAATATAATATCCTATTCCAAATTATTTCTTTCCCAGAGACTTGCAATAATCTTGTCATTTTATCTTTTTTCTGCAAATAAAATTTCCAACCCTTCAAATGTTATTTTATTTACCAACACAATCTTTATTCAGTACTTAGTAAACAACTCATACTGCATGGTTTACAATCATGAGAAGAGATAAAATCTTAAGAGTACAAAAGTACATACTCTTTGAATGAGTTGTGACTTTTTTCATGAATGATGCATTCCAGACTAATACGGAAATAGCAGACAATGAAAAGCCAATGCCTTATGATACCTTTAAATGTTACCTTAACGGGCTCTTTTGCCTGCCTCCATCCCTTAACCGTGCTCTAACATTTCAAAGATTTGGAATAAGATAGACCCTTGCCACAAAACTGATTGAAGGGCATCATTAAACGATGTGGTAGCTGAATTTCCAACAGAGATGAATCAAGGAACTACAACAGATTTCAGACATTTGAAGAAGCATGGGAAAGAGTCCTCCCAAGAATGCATCCAACATACATAGTGAATTTCACACGTTGATGCAAAGTGTCAAAAAGATGAAAGAGAAAACAAAATTACAGTAGAGTCTTGATTATCCATCTTAAATTGGCAGGCAGTTTGATGGATAATTGAAATTGTCGGATAATAGGAAGGGTGACAGAAGAAGGAGCCTCTTCCCCTATTACTGGAGAAGAGGCTCCTCCTCCTCCTCCTAGTCCTCCTCTTCTTCCAAGGGAGAAGAGGAGGGGGGTTGTGAGAAACAGAGGTGGGGCACCTTCCAAGCCTCTCTTGTCCTCTTCCTCCAGCAGGCTGGCTCTGGAGGGAGAGGAGGGGGAGGAAGAGGACAAACAACAGGGGCAGTGATGCCACTGCTCCTTTGCTTCCCCTCACCCTCCCTCGCTCATTGGCTCACTCACCAGGCCGGCTCCCGGCAGCAAGGATCCAGCCCGGTGAGTGAGCGAGAGCAAGGGTGGGTGGCAAAGGCCCTCCCTCCCTCACTCGCTCACCAGGCTGGTCCCGGCAGCAACGGCGGCAGTGGCAGCAAACCCAGGACCTGGCCGGTGAGTGTGCAAAAGAGCAGGGGAAAATGGCTGCCCCCGCCTTTGCTGCGCTGGCCTGGGAGGGGGTGAGCGAGGGAGGGTGGGCACTCTGGGCCTCGGATAATACAGAGTGTTGGATAACCGGAAGACGGATAAGTGGAGCTCTACTGTATTACATATGAAAGCAATCTTAACAAACCTTGATGCTGCAAAAAAGCTTGTGATCTGATAACCAAAACTAGCATAGTAAGCATGTTCCATCACAGCCATCAACTGAATACAATTATAACCTGTTTTTTTAAAAAGAAGAAAACGCATTTTAGGTAATGGTAACACTACAGTTTTATGACTTTTACTACAAAGATCATCTTTATATTAAATGAAATGTATTTATACAATAAATTATTAGCAGATCTAGCAAAACAATGCTATGGGGAGATACAAATTTCCCAGTGAAACCAGGGAGGTCAGTTTCTTAACCAATCAATCCCTTAAGTATACCGAGACGTTAGCCTTTTAAGAAGACATACATAATATGCAAATATAATTGTAATTTGACTTTAGAATATTAACTATGCCAATCTGCATGTCCTGAACTTCAACTGCACTTCAGATATTTACAGAATTGATCATAAAAGAGAAAAAAGGAATAACTGACTGCACACATATTAAACCTTGTGCTTTCCTTAATGTTTCAAACATATTCCATTTCTATCTAATCGTTAACATATTTTTCTCCAAATTCATTTCCCTGAAGGAATCTCTCTAAAAGAACAAACATTAAAGCAATGGAATTTTGCTTTGAAGCTTAGTGAAGGAGCTAAGGACCAAAGGAAAAGAAAAACCTTTCTTTTTGTCCCTTATCCAACACAAAATGTTTTTCTGTGATATTAAATGAAGGAAATCTGAAGGGAAAAGCACAGTTTAATGATGAAACCATGGGCACTTAAAACAAATCTTTTGCTAAGCTAACTTTTATGTCAGTAAGTAAATGCCCCTTCAGCCACCAAACAAGGATTATGGGCAAAGAATAACTTTCAGATCTCTTCTGAAAGACTGTGGAGGCCATAGTTTCTCTGAATCTTAGTTTTAATTAAAATATTTGCTTGCATTCAACCTGTTCTCCAATAAACTTTTAACTCTGTTTGCTTAACTCAGCTATTATTTTTTTTCTTTTGTCTTCAAATTACTTAAGACCTAAGAGAAAGATGCCACTAAAGTTAGATTGCAATCCTGAACACTCTTTTTATATCAAAATGTTTGTTTATTCTAAACAAACATAGCAAATTTGCTATAGCTATTGTATACCCCACTACCGCTGCTTTCTATATATTTTTTGAATTTTTCTGGGAAGAATAATACAGTGTTCCCTCACTACTTCGTGGTTCACTTTCCGTGGATTTGCTGTTTCGCAGTTTTTAAATAAACTCTAAAAGACTATTATAAATTATAGAAAATTACAATTTACAGCCTAAGGAAGGGAGGGAGGAGAAGCCAAAGGGAGAGAAAAGGAGCCCACGCGGCAACGGGAGGAGGAGGAGGCGATTTATCAACACACAATTGGTTGATAAAGACTTAAAAAAGTGTATAACTACTAAAATAATGTATAAATATCAAAATTAATATAGCATCCCTACTTCGCGGATTTTCACTTATTGCGGGTGGTCCTGGAACCTAACCCCCATGATACGTGAGAGAACACTGTACATGAATTTCCAATGCAACTTTCCCTTCTTTTTGACATATGTTCTGTTTTTTTTCCTGCTGCTGAGCATTCACATATAGATTTGCATTAGCATGGTATACGACCTTTACTCTACAGGAATTCTTTTAAATAATTTGTGTAATTTAGTAATTCTGAAATCAGAATTACAAAATCGCTAACTGTGCTGTATTAGTTGTATATAGCTGTATCCATGTTCCCCACATCAACTAATCCATAAATTCTCTAGTTAAAAAAAGTTTTAGAAATTAATTTTTATTGTTTTAAAAGTGCTTCAAATCTATCCATAAATACCATGGTAAAAAAAAAAAAAAACATTTACTTTTCTTCCAGCAGTGTGATGACCTAGAGAGAGTGGCAAATAATACAACTGGGCTAATAAATTTAAAAAGCCGTTTTACTTCTTGATGTTGTACTCCACAAATGATCTAATCACTATAAAAGGCACTCATCTCTTGTGTGGAATTCAGTCCATTTTTAAAAATATAAAACCATTGCTTCAGTACAAGTTCCGTACACTAAAATACATTTCTATGATGCATTAAATATCAACACAGAGACAATTCACAGGCTCTTGAAATGAGCTCTTCTAATAAAAGCACGGGGCTCATTAAAAATTTATCTCAGAAGAAGCCTCAGATATTACTTACCAAGATCCTTGACTTTCGGAAGTACATTGTGTGTGAAGTTTTTATATGAAGCTATTTTCCCTTCAGGGGAAGCAATTCCCACATGAGATTCATAGATCCTTAAGCTTTTAGGCTTCTTAGGAACAGGATGTCTCCGCTACACAATGGAAAAAATGGTTTGGGAATAAAAATGTAAGAAACTGTCAGTTATATTAGACAAGAACTCGGAAGCTATGCTAGTCTAAACCAGCACAATCAGCTTAAGATAAATGCAACCATTATGCAACAAATCACATAAATTTCCAAGGTTTGGAAAATCCTAAAATTAAGATATGGCCTGTACAACGTCTCTACAAAACTTTTCCCTTTGGACATGGTTATCTTGTGCAGTGAGCCATATCTGACAATGGTGTGCATTGAACTAGTTACTTAACATTCATCTTGTGCAAAGATTCTCTCAGTATTAAACTAGATATTAGGGAAAGGTTGTTCGAGACGGGAGTCCATAGAGAGATTTGGAGGAGATTAATCTCTGCTCCCAACAAGAAGACCATTCCAAGGAGCAAAGTATTTGGACAGAGGTATTATTGGTACTGAACTGCTGTTGAAAAATGAAACAGGGGCTGCTGAAAACGTTATCATCTATCTACTTGTTAATACATTCCCTTCTACATGAAGTATCTTATAAAGAGACTATAAATACTAAAGAAACATTTCCAGTGGAGGCAATGTAAAATGAAGCAGTAACTGAATGTTCTATATTTAGATGTTCAAAAATAATTTAGAAAGAGCTAAGGATTTACCCACTGATCACACTTTGTAATAATAATAATAATAATAATAATAATAATAATAATAATAATGCCCATAGAGACAAATACAAAATAATCCATCAACACAAAACCATAATTAAAATAAAAAGCATAGTTAAACATAGCAATCCAGCTAAAAGCACAATTCAATAAAACATAAGAATATCAAATAGGAGCATAAACTCATATGTTAGAATATGTAATTCTAACATATGTAAACAGCTCACCCTGTATGGGTTTGGTGGGTCCCAGAATATCCAATCATAGTTAACATTGGTACCTTCACGAGCTACATATCTTGCCCAAGGAGAAATACGGTAGAGGACCTCTCCACTTCGGGTTCGAATCACCACCTAGAAAAAAAGTGGGAACCAATGTTAAAATTATATGTTACACTTGGTAAATAGTAGTGGAAGCTGGTCCAGTAAGGTGAGTGGGCAATGTCCCCACCCAAGACTTTGTCTCCACTGGCCTACTCAAACCCACCTCACTAATTGGAGTCGTATTTGCTGTTAGTTTCCTCCCTAGTCAAACTCAGTTTTGTAAATCTCAGAAGGTACACAAATTTTAATTCCTGAAAAGTACAGAGCATCATGAAACTGCAGGATATGAATAATTCACCTATCTCTGTCACCAACGTACTCACTTATTGGCCTGGGCCAATACTAAATATGCATGAGTCTGCAATTGGCCAGTAATTTAGTCATAAGAATCCAATGACTGGGGGTGCATTACAATGTAGAATTAATTTCTACATTAATTGTCATGGCTCTACGATACAGAATCCTGGGATTTATAGCCTGGTGATGCACCAGCATTATTTCACAGAGATAGCTAAAGCCCTTGTAAAATTACAACTCTAATGATTCCATAGCATTGAGCCATGACAGTTAAAATGGTGTCAAACTGCATTAATTTTACAGTGTAGATTCACCCCAGGTCTGCTGATCTCTTTCTTTCATATTTTTTTTTGTTGCTCCTCTCCCTATTACTAGAAAATGAGGGCTGTCGAGCAACAAGGAGTACAACGGAAAATGCATACAATGTCTATAGATTCTTATAACATAACTAGCTTTGCCCAGCCACGCGTTGCTGTGGCTTAAGTGGAATAGCAGTGAATAGCTTTGCAGCCTCAAAGTCTGGCCGTTTTCTTCCTAAGGGAATTCTACTTTGGTGAGCTGGAATACAATGAATTGTCTCGGTGCAGCAGGTATGCATGCAGTTATTAGTCACCTTGATTAGCATGTAATGGCCCTGCAGCTTCAAAGTCTGGCTGCTTCCTCTTGGGAGAATCCTTTGTATGGAGGTGTTAGCTGGCCCTGATTGTTTTATTTGTGGAATTCCTTTGTTCTCTGATGGTTCTCCTTTATTTGTTGTCCTGTTTTTATACATTATATTGTTTTGTATTATTTTTCCAGAGTAAGTAAGAGTGTTGTAATAGTGGGAGCGAGTTTTTGTTGTTTTTCAATGGGTTTCCCCTGCTAGGAACCAGACTGGCTAGTGTCGTTTGTATACTTGTTGAATACAGTTAGTCCAATGCAGGAATAAGAACTCCTGTCTGTTGGATGCAAGAATGAATGCTGCATTATGTCACCTTGATTAGCATGTCATGGGCTTGTAGCGTGATAGAGTGGCTGCTTTCTGCCTGGGGGAATTCTGTGTTGGGAGGTGTTAGCTGGCCCTGGGTGTGTCCTGTTTGGAATTTCCCTGTTTCCAGAATGTTGGAAATATTTTCCCTGATTAGTATGTATATTGTCCTTGTTGTTTATAAGATGTTAGGGGCTTATTCCCTCCCAGCTCTTTTGTCCTCCCTCACTCCTCCTGCCAGCGTTCACGCTCTGCCCTTTTTGGACGTGTCCGTCCGGAGGGAGGACGGGAGGAAGGGTTGAAGAGCCGATGAAGTGGGAGGGGGGCCTATTTTGTGAGAGAAGTCCCTGACTGAATTAAAAGAAAATAATTTTTAAAAGCAGGAAAAGGGAAAAGCTTCCCTTCACCCTTTTCTCTTCTGCCTCATTCACCTCCACACTCTGGAGGACTTGCCTGATGTGGTTGAGCAGGCCTAATGTCCTCCTCCCTCGCGTTACGCAGTCCGCCAGCCCTGGCCAGTGCAGTAACGGTTTTCAAAGTTCAGTTAGGATGCACGCGCTGCTCCCTGTTAGTGACGTAGGTATTCCAAGGGTGGGGGCTCCTCCATGTGTGCGCAGAAAGCAGTATTCATTTTTTGGGTGTTTTGAGTGTTTTCCAATTTCAATTGTTTTTGTTTTTTGATGTCTAAACACAGTCCGGATGACCATGTCTTTATATATATATAAAATATAGATTGACCAGTTAATCTATCTGTCCATTCCATGATAGTCCCATTGTTGTTGTCTTGCCATTTGATACCGCACTTTATTGTCCATTCAACTTGAGATTTCCTTTTCCCATTTCGTAACACTCTGCATTTTGCCTGGGATCTACGAATTAGTCTCCTGCTTTTAACACTGTATCCTGCTCGTTGATTTTAATGATTGTTTTTATTGATGTTGATGTTTTTTTACTGGGATAATTGTTTTATTGCTTTGTTACTGTTATTTGTTTTATCGGGCCTGGCCCCATGTAAGTCGCCCCGAGTCCCTTCGGGGAGATGGGGCGGGGTATAAAATAAAGTTATTATTATTATATTATTATTATAAAGAGTTGCTGGATAGCAAACGCCTCCTAATAATAATAATAATAATAATAATAATAATAATAATAATAATAATAATACTTTATTTATACCCCGCCACCATCTCCCCAACGGGGACTCGGGGCAGCTTACATGGGGTCATGCCCAGGACAATACAATGTAACAAAAAATACAAACAACGTATCATAATATAATTAACCAATACAGTAGATAAAAATGTGCAGTACAACACAAAATCAAGAAAGTAATATAACAAGGGCGGGCCGCATGAACACTGAGTTAAAACTCGAGGTGAGAAAGGGATCAGAATAAAAACCTCGGGGGACAGGGACATCAGATAGTGAAACAGTCTAGAGGATAAGTGTTGGGGGGAGTAACAAAAGAACAGTTACTCTCCGAAAGCACACAGGAATAGCCATGTTTTTAAATCTCTCCTAAAGGCTAAAAGGGTGGGGGCTTGCCTAATTTCAATGGGCAGTGAGTTCCACAAACGGGGGGCCACAGCAGAAAAGGCCCTCTCCCTTGTTCCCACAAGGCGGGCCTGAGATATAGGCAGTGGCGACAGGAGGGCCTCCCCTGATGATCGGAGAGATCGGGCAGGTTTATGGTAGGAGATCCTAACCCATCTCCTGTTAAGTACTATTCTAGTACCTGGGATGAGTAGACTGCTAGGTTCCTGAAGTATAAGCTTTACATTAATGCTTGCAGAAGTCATTTTACTTTAACTCTACTCTGGCAGCGAGAAAAGGAAAAAACAACAACAACAATTTGATCTGTTTAGTTTACTGTGAATATGTCCATACGCACATATATGATATGCATGCTGGATTTCATATTATTATTATTATTATTATTATTATTATTATTATTATTATTATTATTATTATTTCATTTCTATCCCACTTTTCTTACATGGGTGGGAGTCAAAGCGGCATACAAAATTTAAAACCAATACAAATACATTGACACAATACATAATCAACTAAATATCATCATGCTGACAACTTTACTTCCACGTAAGAGTGGAAAGCTACACTTTGGGCATTTTAATAAGAAGAAGGGTGAGCTAAAAGCAAATGCAGGCATAAAAAGGAGTTCTGCCTGCTTTTTTCCTTGTTAATTTATATTCTGCCTGAAGGCCCACGTAGGGAAAAAGACAGGATATAAATTGAATAAATTGTTTTTACAGATCTTGATCTGCCATTGCCTCTTCAAGAGAAAGGTAAAAAAACCTGTAGGACAAGGAGTGAAAAGGTGGGTTGTAGGGCAAGAACTTGGGTAGCTCCTTTATGCCTTTGCAAAACTTTTACACAGTGAAACTATTTTTAAAAAAATATGTTCAAATTGGAGAATATATGCATGTGCTCTGTTGCAGTGGTTTACTTCTAAGTAAATCTGCATGGGTATTTAATCAGTCATGTAAAATTTGCACACTGGAGTGAAGTTCTTTCTTTACTATTACAGGGTGGGATAGCTATTCCAGGAATGCATTTATGTCAAAACTTCAGATTTCCCCCTCAAACCAAATCAAGTGTGGTAAAAAAACCCCTCACCCACTTTTAACTAATTATCTCCACTCTATGAATAGGAATCTATTTCTTTACAACTGAAGTTAAAAGATCGTGCTGATTTGTGCTAGGCTGATTTGCAAGATGCTAGATAATTTTATAGAGATTCTTTTAAAGGCTTTTAAAAATAACTACAGTAGAGTCTCACTTATCCAACATAGACGGGCCAGCAGAATGTTGGACAAGCAAATATGTTGGATAATAAGGAAGGATTAAGGAAAAGCCTATTAAACATCAAATTAGGTTATGATTTTACAAATTAAGCACCCAAACATCATGTTATACAACAAATTTGACAGAAAAAGTAGTTCAATACAAAATAATGCTATGTAGTAATTACTGCATTTACAAATTTAGCACCAAAATATTACAATTTATTGAAAACATCGATTGTTGGTTAATCCAGAATGTTGGATAAGTGAGTATTGGATAAGTGAGACTCTACTGTACTTACATTCTCCTTGACTTCAAACAAAGTCTAAGAGCAAGCCTGTTTTCCCACTTAATGAGGTTTTTAATCATCATAGTGATGTTGCTCAGTCATATTTGCCACGGATATCAAGGTAGCTTTTCCTCCTTTCATATTGCCTGAAACCCCCTAATTGCCATAAACATTTGTATTATGGCTTTGAACACTGCAGTGTGTGTGTGTGTGTGTGTTCTCTGTTCCTACAGTCCTGCATCTTGGACAATGAGATCAACGTAGCATGAACAGGTTTCAGCACACACCAGTTTGAAAAAGGAGTTGTTCCAAAAGATAAATGGCACTACCGAGAAAGCTCACTTCTAGGCTGCTAACAGATGACAATCTGCAAGCCAGGAGGAAACTGAGGCAATGATCTTAAAGAATGCATGTGTCTATTTTTGGAGAAGCATTCTGTCCCAAGTTGGTTAAGGCTTCTGTGTTTTAACAAGATCCCGAACACAGTGAAACAGCAAATTGTCAGTGTAATATGAGCATAATCAGATGACCACTTAGCATCTGGTCTATTGCAATGTGCATCAGGCTACAGCTTTGTCACCTGCATAAGGGTTGTTGCTCCAAATGTAGCACATCGCAAAAAAAAAAACTACTTCACATATAACTGCAGCCCAAATTATATTCAGAGAGGATAGGTCCATGAATAAGCTACACGTCTGAATGGCTATGTATCACCTTGAGTATCAGAGACAGTATGCCTCTGTGTATCAGTTTTTGAGGAATGCAAGATGAAGAATACGGCAGCATTCATTTCCTGCTTCTGGGTTTCCAAGGGCAACTGGTTGCTGAACAGAATATTGGATGAGCAGGGCCTTTGTTCTGATACAGTATGGCTCTTCTTATGGAATTTCATTATTCCTTTCTTCCCTCTGTGCGTATGTGTGTGTGTATGGACATATATTTTAAATTTTATGCCTTTGGCAGGAACTACTCTTCTGGTTTTTTGGGTTTTTTTTACTTGAAAAGTTCCATGTAGTGCTGTACAAATAAATGATAGTGATAATAATGAACAGGGGATTATTATCTATTGTTTCATGACTGTCTTAACTTGAGGGGTGATAGAAACCAGAAAAAAAATGGAAGAGACGTTCCCTCTCATTTTTCACATGGAAATATACAAAAGAAAAATCATGATTTCTCCCATTTTTAAATTAGTACTCAAAATAACAAAAACTTCATTGAATGACAATTGCAACAAAAGTAGACAAAGTGAATGGTGCATCCTGTAAAGGATAGACATGTAAAATATTCAAATTCAAGACATATTTGTGTACCAAGTGACAGATCCCAAGAAAAGAAGCAAAAATAACATTTTTAATTCTACAAAGTTTTCTTTTAATTTTCTCTTCTGCAGACACAAATGTTGTACCATTTCAAGTTGTTCCAGATCCCAGGGTGAACCTATAACAATGTTTTTTTGGCACAAATGACATATGTTATATATTTGGGTCAGAAGTGGCAATCATGGGTGTTGAACAGCAATATCTGCTTTATTATCCTGCCCAGGGCTGCTGGAACTTTCAATACAAAAGCATTCATTGGATTTCAAGATTCCCTGTCTCTTATTTATGTCTGAGTCCAGTTCCTAATTTCCAAAGAGGGTAGACTCACAACTAAGCTTGTGCAATCCATTTCGTTGTCCCGGATTTCAGTGGGGGTCCCAATCCATTTTTCGGGAGTCTCTCAAATTTGGGAGGATAGAAATCAGTTTTTGACCAGGGAAGTTGAAAGCCCATTATGGGGGGAAGGACTTCCCAGGCTTCCCTTCCCATCATTTTAGACATTGTTTGTCTTTATATACTTAATTAAGACCTAGATTAAAAACATCAGATTTAAGATACCACTCTTTCTGCAATACTTTCCCTTCTGTCTGTAAAGGATACCAGGTTTAATGCTTAGTTAAAGCTGTTTCTACTGTAGAGGGGACTGCTCTCTCCCTGCAGCACATAGCTTTCCACTATTTTAAAGAGGCTTCCCCACTTTCCAGAGAAGGAATAGTGATGACCTGGAGCTATCCTATCCTGGGCCTTCTTTAAAAAGCCCTCTCTTCTCTCTTGATTTGGAGGCACTGAAGTGGTGCCTTTTTTTCCCTTGCGCTTTTCCTTCTAGCCCAGTGGCTCTCAATCTGTGGGTCCCCAGGTGTTTTGGCCTACAACTCCCAGAAATCCCAGCCAGTTTACCAGCTGTTAGGATTTCTGGGAGTTGAAGGTAAAAACATCTGGGGACCCACATGATGAGAATCACTGCTGTAGCGGCTGCCTCCTTCCTCCACTCCATTTGTAACTGAAGGCTGCTGGTTTTTGACAGCCACTGTTCTGTTGTGGTTGAAAGAAACATGGAAGCTTAGCCCTTGCCGTTATAGCCATCTGAACAAACCGAACAAGCTGGATTATCCGAAGGGAACCGACCAATCAGAATCAGTGCACAAGTCTACTCACAACTGAATGGCAAGTTAACACTTATGTGCAATCTCTGATTCAAAACGTGTACTCTGAAGCTATGGCAGTTGATTTCCTACAGATGAAATCCAGAAAAAAGCCTTTCTAAAAACTACTTCTGGCATTGCATTTTTAAAAAAAATATTTTTATTAAAGTTTTGCAGTGATACATAGACATAAACTAAGGGGAAAAGTGAAGGATGGGTGTAGGTATTTAAGGTAAGGGAGGGGGAGGGAAGAGAGAATGGGGGGGTAAATGATTATCTAAAGTTACTTTGTACATATAACATATAACTAAAAAAGAGAAGTAGAGAAAGAGAGACAAAAAAGAAGAAAATATAATAAGGTAAACATTGGGAAAAGAGGATTGGGGAGGGTTTTGGGAGGGTAGGTGGAGACTATTAATAGACTCCAAGGAAAGGTAGCCCTATCCGGGGGGGGGGGGGGTAGACTTCCAATCTTCTCGCTTCCATCAACAGCTGGTATGGTTTCTTCATTACAGAGTTTCTTGAAGATATTCTTCAAAAAGTGACCAGTTCGTTTCTCTTATTGGTCTCCCAGTGGATTTTTTAATCAAAAAAGTCAATCTGTCCATATTTTTAATGTCCATCAACTTCTCTAACCACATTTCTTTGGTAGGGCTTTCCCTGCCTTTCCAGTTTCTTGCAAGTACTATTCTGGCTGCAGTCACAGCATAAATAAAAAATTTCTCCTTATTATCTTTTTCTTTCTGCGAAATCGTTTCTCCCCGTTCTTTAAAATTATATAATCCTAGTAGATAATATTCTGATTTACAGTCAAATTCTATTTTTAATTTTTTTTTACATTCCATGTGAATTGTTCTCCAAAACTTTTTAATTTCTTTACAATTCCACCACATGTGGAAATACGATCCAACCTGATCCTTGCAACGCCAACATTTATTATCTCTATCCTTATACATAAATCCTAATTTTTTGGGTGTCAAATAACACCTGTATATTGTTTTTAGCCAATTTTCCTTTAAATCTGTGGATTAGCATAATTTAATCTTTTTATTCTAAATATCATTCCATTCATCAATAGTTATCGGTCTAAACACATTCCTAGACCATTTTATCATTGAGTCTTTAATAATTTCCGTTTCTGTATTCCATTCTAGTAATTTATTATATAGTATTGTTATAATTTTTTTTCTTTTAAGTAGGTTATCCCAGAAATTACTGGTTATATTAAACCCTATTACTTTATCTGTTTTATAACTCTCTTTTAATTGGTAATATTGGAGCCATGAGACATTCTTGTAATCTTTTTGGATTTCCTCCCAATCTTCCATTGGGGGCGTATCTGTCAAAATATCTATTTTCTTAATAATTTCATTATATATTGGCCACTTTTGCCAGCCGAGCAGTCTCCGTTAGGTTGCTTCTAGGGGAGAAAACCAAAGTGGAGTTTTCTCATAAAGGAATCTCTTATATTTTTGCCAAGTTGCGCTCAAAGCCGATCTAATAAAGTGGTTTCCAAATTGCTTATCTATTCTAAATTTATCCTAAATTTAAATAGCCGTGCCACCCCACTGCAAATCATGTCCTTCTATTGTTAATATTTTAGTCTTTTCTAATTTTATCCAATCTGTGACCCAGTCCAAAGCACATACTTCGTGGTATAATTGAAAATTGGGAAGATCAAAACCTCCTCTTGCTTTTGGAGTGGTCATCATTGTAAATTTAACTCTAGGCTTTTTATTTTTCAAGATGAATTTATTTATTTCTCTATTCCAATCATTAAACAATTTTCTACCTCTAACAATGGGGATATTACGGAACAAATATAATAATTTGGGCAAGACATTCATTTTAATTACAGCTATTCTGCCTAGAAGCAATATATTTAGGTTCTTCCAACTATCTAAATCTTTTTTTTTATTTCATTCCATTTGGCCCCATAATTGAGCTACAGTAATTGATAATTTCTATTGGCTATCCAAATTCCTAAGTATTTAAATTTTTTGACAATATCTAATCCTGAAATCTCTTTCAAATCTTCTTGGCGTTTTTTTTTTTTTTGACATATTCTTTGTGAGAATTGTTGTTTTTTTCTTATTGATTTTTAAACCAGCCAATGCACCAAATTCCTCTATTTTTCCTAATCAATCTTTAATTCTGTCTTTTGGATTATCTAATATACAAATCACATCATCTGCGAATGCACAAACTTTTATCTCTTGTTGATCTAATTTAATACCTTTTAAGATTTTCTCTTTTCTTATTGATCTCAGTATAATTTCTAAAGTGAATGTAAAAATTAAAGGGGATAACGGACATCCCTGTCTTGTGCCTTTTTGTATTTCAATTTCTTCTGTAAGTAGGCCATTTACTTTAATTTTAGCAAATTGTTTATGGTAAATAGAGTTTATTCCATTTTGAAATTGAGTTCCAATATCTAATTCGTTAAATAGTGCTTTGAAAAAATCCCAATTTACGTTGTCAAGTGCTTTCTCAGCATCTAGTGCTAGAAAGCCGACTTCTTTTTGATGGTTATGATCAAAAGTACTCTATTGCATCAAGAATGATCCGGACATTGTCTTTTGTACTGTGGTTAGGGAGGAAGCCTGCTTAGTCCTCTAAAATCCATTCATTTAAAAATTCTGTGAATCTTTCAGATATATTTTGGTGTAAATTTTATAATCATTATTTAACAATGATATGGGACAGTAATTTCTTACGTTGCTGGGATCTGTTCCTTCCTTATGTATCATTACAATTTCTGCTTTCTTCCAGGAATCAAGAATTATTCCCTCAATCAGGGCTCTATTCATTGATTTTTTTAAGAACTGGATTGTTTCCTCTTTATAGATTTTATAAAAACCGGCTGTAAAGCCATCTGGGCCTGGAGCTTTGTCTGCCTCTAATTTTTTAATAGCATTTTTAATTTCCTCCAATGTAATTTCTTTATTTAAATTTAATCTTTGATCTTCTGATATTTTTTGTAGTTTTTGCTTACATATATAATCTGTTATTGCTTCTGGGTTAATTTCATCTTTTGTATACAAATTTTTATAGAATTTCTCAAATTCTTTCTTTATCTCATCATCAGTAAATACAGCTTTTTCATTTTTTTTAATTTTTATAATTTGTTGTTTTTGTTTCTTCTTTCTTATTATCCTAGCTAACCATTTTCCAGGTTTATTAGCATTTTCAAATGAGTTTTGTCTTGTCCATTTTAGTTGATTAGCCAATTTCTCTAATTGTAAATTTACCTTTTCCTTCTGTATAAATTTTAATTTCTTTGATATTTTGCCATTGTTTGGTTTTGATTTTAATTGTTTCTCCAGTCCCTCAATCTCCCTTTGTGATTCTTGTAATTTTTGATTTTTAATCCTGTTTTTTCGTGCTTTTTGTTGTATGAAGAACCCTCTAGCAACCGCCTTGTATGCGTCCCAGATTATTTGTGGCTGAATATTTTGTTTGTCATTTAATTGGAAATATTCTTTAGTCATTTGTTTAATCCTCTCTATATCGCCCTCCTGTTTGATCAAGTTACTATCTAATCTCCAATTTATGTTAGGTTTGTTTTTGTTAATTTTCATCGTTTTCAGACAATGGTCCGATAAATCTCTTGCGAGTATTTTTATTTCTGTTGTTTTGGACACTAAACTTTTCGATATCCAAATCATATCTATTCTGGTCCATAACTTGTGCCTACTGGAATAAAATGTGAAGTCTTTTTGATTAGGGTTTTTTGTTCTCCAAATGTCATATAGGTCAAATTCTTCTTTTAACTGTAGTAAATTTTTGGAAGGGATTTAGTTTCACTTCTTCTTCTATTTTTTGAAGTTTTATCTAACGTATTCTCTATGACTCCATTAAAGTCTCCCATTATTATAAGGTGGTCCATTTCAGATTGACAGATATTTTTCCTCAATAATTTAACAAATTTATGTTTTGGGCCATTCGGCATATAAATATTACATATTAGAATGGTTTCACAGCCAATTGATATTTTAACTGCAATTATTCTGCCTTCTTGATCTCTAAATTCCTCTTCTAGTTTTAATTATTCGTCTATATATAATGTTACTCCACATTTTTTCTTTACATCTAAGAATGAAAAGCTTTACCTAATTTAGTATTTGTTAAATATTTAATATGTTTATTGGCAATATGCGTTTCTTGTGAGGCTATGATATCATGGTTTTTAAATAGATAATTATAGTCTTTTTTTAATTGGAGAATTTAAACCATTTATATTGTTTGAAAAAATCTTTATTGAGTTTTAAAAACTACTCATTTGTGGTGGCATCGATCACTGCTTCCTCCTCATCTTCCGATATTTCCTCCGAGTCATTACCAGTAAATAGGGATGTTTGGACATCATAGACTTCCTTCGGTGAATCATGTCTTCTTTTTTTAGCTTGTTTTGGATTTTTCTCCTGACTTGGTGGTTGTGGCTTTGGTTTCTGTGATAGGTCATTCTTTAATTTCCTATAGAATTCATCTGCTTTTTCTTCTGTTTTTATCCAGATTTTCTCCTCCTTATAAGTCAGCATTAGTCCCTCCTGTCTTTCCCATCGAAATCTGATTTGTAACCGCTTTAATTCATCAGTTAGGAAAAAGTATTTCCTCTGATTGTTCAGGGTAGATTGGGGAAACTCTTTATAAACCGCAATTTTCTTCTCTTTGTACATGATTGAGTTTATTCTAGACATTCTAAAAATTTCTTCTCTTGTGCTTCTTTTAACAAGGTGCACAATTGTGTCTCTGGCCACTTTATTTTTCTTTGCATAGTTGGTATGAATTCTGTGGGCTTTGTCTATTTGTCCTATGGCATCCTGTTCTGTGCATTTTAAAATTTTGACTATTATTTGTGCAGTAATATGTTTAATATTTTCTTTAGGTTCTTCTTGTATATTTCTAAATCTTAAATGATGTTCTGTTTCGTTTTGTTCCAGCTTTTCTTGTATTTTCTCTAATTTGATGTTTTTAGACTCCATCGTTCCTATTTTCCGTTGTAGTTTCATCTGGGTTTTTTTTTCCATTTTATTATTTTGCAGCTTTAGCTCTGAAATTTCTTGGGAATTTTTTAATACTTCCGTTTTAATCGTATTTATTTCCTCTTTTATTTCTCTCTTGAGATCTGCCATGTCTTCTTGTAATAGCTTTTGTTGTATGTCTTGTTTGATGGCGATTTCATGCACTTCTTTTTGGAGTAAGTCTTGCTTTGCTGAAATATTTTGGATCTCCCGCAGCAGTGCTCTCCAATTAGTGTCCTCCGGTAATGAATTTCTTCTCGGTGTGGCTTTAATATCTTTTAAATCTTTATCGCTCTTTCCTCTGGGTGTCATCATCTTGAAATCCACTGTTCTTGGTATTTTATTTACTTTCCTAATCAATTAAAATATATATTAATTTCCTCTTTCCAATTATCCACCCTATTCATAGGGTATCTCAACCCCTTGATATATGGGGTTTTACTTTTAATTGATTCCGCTATTGACGCAGAGTCTCACGGTTAAAAAAAAGACTATATCTTTCTCACGTTGTTTACCTTCAGTATTTAGCAGCGTGAGACCCAGTTGTGGGATTATTCCTGCACTTCTTCCAACAGCTTTCTTCTTTTGGGCTTCGTTTGAGTTCCTTCCAGTACGTTGCTTTTAATCAAGTTTAATCAATTTATTTGACTTTTATTCTCTGCCAAGGTTCACGTCTGGCAAGTGACCTATTTCAATAGGGCTCTCTATAACTCCTTCCGTCTGACACACCACTCGGTGGTGTGTGTCACTTTGATTAGGTTCCTCACTGCTTCCTGTTTCCAGGAGGCTAATCTCGCAGCCGGCTTGAGTTGCAGACTACTCTCCAACTCCCGTGCAGCAGTCCGTGAGTCAGTCTTCGTAGACACAACATCCTCTCAAACACTCTGTTTCAAGGTCAGTGTTTCTTGTTATGGCGAGCTGTTTTCCAGACTGTTGTAGAGAGGCGTGGTTACCCTTGCCCAGGCTTTACTTGTCTTTAGTTCTCAGTAAAGTATTTTCCCAATTATTTTACTATATTTACTATGTTACTATATAGACCTCTTTATGGAAGTTAGTGATTCAAAATATGTTACTTACATTCCTATCCGGAGCCTCCCGTCTTCAGGATTACTCTATTTCTATTTCAAATCCTCATTATATTTGTTGAAGTGAGCGCAGCGTCTGGCTTGTGCCGAGAAATCTCCACTTCACGGGTTGCGCCTTGCTTGCCAGGGTCCCCCGGGCCCACTCAATCCCTCACCCTTGAGGAGCGAAGAATCTTTGGGGTCATCGGGTGTCCTACTGACTTTGACAACCCCCTCTCATTTCAATCCACGAAGAGGGGGTGAGTCCACGACTCTAACCAGCGTGGCATCGAGTGGTTTGCTAGAGCTCTAGAGAACCATGTCCGTCGCCATGAGCGCCCAACTGGAAGTCTCTCTGGCACTGCATTTAATGTACCTAAAAGAAGTGATACTCTGAACTCAGATGTACCCCATTTTAAAAGCCTCTGGTGAAATATCAAGGGTATAAGTGTAAAAATATCTTAGGTATGAGTGTCTCTATGATAACATTTTCAACCATGCCTAAAATGAAAAAGCAGGAGCTGTTTTCTGTTTTTTAATACCCCAGACACAAGGACTTCCAATGGACTGACTAGTGAGTCAGGAATTCCACTTTGCAATCCAGATCACTTCCAAGCACCACCATGTCTTGGGACACTTAATAAATCCTGTACTTCTGCTTTCCCCACATAGCCTTTTCTTGGACAGTTTGAACAGATGGTATTGTATCTGCATTCCACATTTGCAGTCTTGTTCTTCCAAATGAGGAACTACGAATAATGTACACATTCTTATTTATAAAAAGACTGAGTGTCAAATGCTAGGCTATGACAACAGAGTTTATGTTTCCCTGCGTTTCCAGAAAATGCAATGGATAAGAGCATTTTAATATCTTAAAAACAAAAACAAGATAATTTCTCAGACCATGAGAAAAAAATAAAAAGACAACCTAATCTTAGAAAGAAGCCAGTGAATAATAAAGTGGAAATGATTATTCAGGGAGCAAGGATTTTATGTTGTGGAAGCACATTTTGTCATTTAGAGGCAATTTGAAAAGGGCAATGTCTTTCTTTGAATATAAGTGAGAAGGAGCAAGATTAGATGGCCAGAGGCATTCTAAAAGTTCTGCAATGTGTAATTCACTATTTCCAGGCTTAATATCCCCCATAATGTAGCACCAAGAGAGATAAAGGTACATAAACTACTAACTATATTCCATATATTTAGAAGCATTACAGCATACATTTCAGTGTAATTTAAATGCAATGTCACTTATAGCAATGCCATATTGTCCAAGTTAGCGAAGTTTTATGTAGCTGTTGTTCATGTCCATCTGCACCATTAGCTGGCCTGTATTCACATCTCTTTCCAATCATTAAGCCTTATAGAAACCATCTTATGAGGAAAGAAATTTAGTCTCTACTGTGCCCATCAGTTTTGCAATGAATGAGCTTCGTATTTGCTTTCATTGTCTTCAGTGAATGAATGAAATCCAATAGCTTAGATTGCCATTTTCAGTATTTACAGATGTAATAATAATAATAACTACTTTATTTTTGTATTCTGCCCCATCTCCCTGAAGGGACTCGGGGTGGCTCACATGGGGACCAAGCCCAGTAAGACACAATAAAATACAATAGCATAGATACATTTAAAACATGTAAACATATACAATCATAAAGCATGTAAAATACTTGTGAAATACAATAAAAACATACTCGGAACTGCTACCAATAGCCAGGGGTAGTGGGCGTATGCAAAATTGGTAAGGCACAGATATCTATATCAAAATGCTATAAGAATGCAAACCGCCTTCTCCCTGTCTCAGAAGACACCCTCCCAGAATCCCAGAACGGCTTCCGTCCCTCCAGAGGAACAGTGGACATGATCTCCACTGCTCGACAGCTCCAAGAAAAATGCAGGGAACAAAACCAACCTCTGTACATGGCATTCATTGACCTTGCAAAGGCATTCGACACAGTGAATTGCAGCGCTCCCTGGACCATCCTCCAAAAAATTGGGTGCCCTGAGAAATTTGTGAACATCCTGCGGCTCCTCCATTATGACATGATGGCAACAGTCTTGGACAGCAATGGCTCCCAAAAGTGACCCATTTAAGGTGGAATCAGGTGTCAAGCAGGGATGTTATTGCCCCTATCTTATTTTCCATCTTCATCACTATGATACTTCACCTTGTTGATGGGAAGCTTCCCACCGATGTGGAAATCATCTATCTGACAGATGGCAAGCTATTTAACCTCAGCAGACTGAAAGCCAAAACCAACATCTGTTATATGCTGATGACAACGTAGTCTGTGCTCACTTAGAAAAAGACCTACAAGCCACACTAAACACCTTCGCAGAAGCATACGAGAAGCTCGGCCTCTCACTGAACATCGAGAAAACCAAAGTGCTCTGCCAACAGGCACTAGCTATTCCCTCTGCAATGCCAAGAATACAGCTTAATGGTATAACATTAGAAAACGTTGACCATTTCCGCTACCTTGGCAGCCACCTCTCCACAAAAGTCAACATTGACACCGAAACACAACACCGCCTGAGCTCTGCGAATGCAGCATTTTTCAGAATGAAGCAGAGAGTGTTTGATGATCAGGACATCCATAGAGATACCAAGGTGCTTGTTTACAAAGCCATTGTCCTCCCAACCCTGCTCTACGCCTGTGAAACGTGGACAGTCTACAGACATCACACTCAACTCCTGGAGCGTTTCCATCAGCGTTGCCTCAGAAAAATCCTACAAATCTCTTGAGAAGACAGGCGGATAAATGTCAGTGTGCTTGAGGAAGCAAAGACCACCAGCACTGAAGCAATGCTCCTATGACATCAACTCCGCTGGACTGGCCACATTGTCCGAATGCCCGATCACCATCTCCCAAAGCAGTTGCTCTACTCCAAACTCAAGAATGGGAAACGGAATGTTGGTGGGTAGGAAAAGAGATTTAAAGATGGGCTTAAAGCCAACCTTAAAAACTGTGGCATAGACACTGAGAACTGGGAAGCCCTGGCCCTTGAGCGCTCTAATTGGAGGTCAGCTGTGACCAGCAGTGTTGCGGAGTTCAAAGAGGCATGAATGGAGGGCTTAAGGGAGAAATGTGCCAAGAGGAAGGCCCATCAAGCCAACCCTGACCGAGACCGCTTTCCACCTGGAAACCGATGTCCTCACTGTGGGAGAACATGCAGATCAAGAATAGGTCTCTTCAGCCATCTACGGACATAAACCTAAGATGGAAGACAATCATCCTCGAACTACGAGGGATCGCCGAAGAAGAAGAAGAAGAAGAAGAAGAAGAAGAAGAATGGTATATATAGAAAAAACTTAAATGTATATATTCTCATCCAGGTTTAAACGTGTGTATTATAGTATGCTAGTATTGTTGAGTATTTTCTTTACAGTCCCAACTGGGACTTCTACTTCTTCTTCTTCTTCTTCTTATTATTATTATTATTATTATTATTATTATTATTATTATTATTATTATCTTATTATGTAACATATAAAGCAAAACACACATCAATCTCCAACCAAAAAAAATCCACAAATATGGTGTATATACAAGCACAATTATACAACCTTATTATGTAACATATAAAGTAAAGCATACATCAATCTCAAATGGAAAATAGTCCACAACTATTGTGTGTGATTCTGAGAATCACAATAAGAAGAGAATTACCATACATCAAAAGACTGTTTAAGATCTAGCATAAATATCCACAACCTAAAGAAGGACTTCCCGAAACGAGACATTGTACCCAGGATAGTTTTGTATAGTTTTGTTTGTATACACACAATAGGCTCATAATAGGAAATGCGGTCACAAAGATAAGCCAGACCAGAACCGTTTAACATTTATTTGAATATTTCTTACTCTATATCAAAAGCTGTCTAGATGGTTTATAAGAAATTCAATATCCATCAACTTAAACTAATTTAAAGTAGTAAATGATTTAACAACAACAACACTTTATTACGGTTCATGACCAGCACAAAGTAGTAGATGATTTAAACAAAACTAAAATAAATTGGCACATTCTTTTATATATTTTAAAACAATGTATGTATACAAATTGGATAAGATCACTAGATCTCAAAGGATTTAATAACATTCCATGTGTTTACTTGATGTGACCATGAAGCCAACATTACCATTAGTATGGCTTTCAAGAGGTGAACACTTATAACACTGACAAATACACATTTTGGTGCCTCAAATAGACATGCTGGTTCCAAAAATGGCACTAGTTTTGCCCTAACAACTCTAGTTTTTGAAATACAGAACATATACTAGTCTTCATTTACTTGCACATAAGAACTCATGATAACCATATCTAAGAGATTAGTGCTGATTTGGTCTATCCAATGCAATTTTCTGAATCAGTGCCCTAAATAATCCCAGGAACAGGCCTAAAACTCAAGACATCAAGATTTTCTTTTTGTTGGGCTGTGTAATAGGGCTGCCGCAGCATAGCTAGAAACTGAAAACTACAAATGACCCTCTCTCCTCCCTCCCCAGGTAAATATTTTAACTCTGGAGAGTAGCCATAGGAAAGAATGGGGAAAATGATACAACATAAATATAAATAATTATGATGCCACAATGAAACAATATTTTTGTTGCAATGTGGTAGCACACTATATTTGTACTGGATTTCTCAGAAATTCCAATTTATTTTTCAGAATCCTCTGAGAGCCAAGCTGGGCATTCTACCCAGGAGGCATTAGAGGAAAACAAAAGATTTTAAGACACTAAAGGGGCACAATTGGTCTGTCATGTTGGATTGGTACTTGCTCTGAAATATTTTATTCTGACAAAAAAAAAACCCATTTTCATAGTTTCAGAGAGTAGCTGTTGCACCAAAAACAACCAAGAATCTTCACTCATGCTAATGACTAACAGGTTTAATTTTGCATGAACCTTTTGTAAATTGTAGCCTGCTTCACCAGATCCTCAGTTAAAAGTTCATTCTGTACATCCCTGTGTGGGAGGGAAATGACATGCAAGTAGTACAAACAGTAATTATGACCAAGTACTAGTTGGGTGGGGGCCCCTGGTGGCACAGTGTGTTAAAGCGCTGAGCTGCTGAACTTGTGGACCAAAAGGTCCCAGGTGCAAATCCCGGGAGCAGAATGAGTGCCCGCTGTTAACCCCAGCTCCTGCCGACCTAGCAGTCCGAAAACATGCAAAAGTGAGTAGATCAAGCTGGCGGGAAGGTAATGGCGCTCCATACAGTCATGCCGGCCACATGATCTTAGAGGTGTCTATGGACAACGCCGGCTCTTTGGCTTAGAAATGGAGATGAGCACCAACCCCCAGAGTCGGTCATGACTGAACTTAATGTCAGGGGAAAGCCTTTACCTTTACCTTACTAGTTGGGTGGCAGAGGAAGTCCCATCCCCACTAACCACTTAATGTAGTTTCAAACCAATACTGAAGAAAGTAGTTAACGGCACAGGAAATCGTAGAACTGGTTGGAGAGCCAGATGGTGATGACACAAATCACAAAGTTTGTGTCATTACTATCAAGGCATTAAGGGCCTTCTTTCGAATATCTTTCTGGGCTGCCACAGTTAGAGGCTAAATTCGAACTGCGTTAAATAGTCAGTGGAGATGTAGATTGACATCCTTGAACAAAAAAATTAATTTAGTAATATATAGTGATAAAAATATATAGTGACAAAAAGGACAAAGAAAAATAACTTAGAAAATATTGCTAATGTCATAAAACATTACATCTACATCTCAGATCCATATCCCTGCAATTCTTGCTGCTCCTCACTTTCTTTTGTAATTTGACATCTTATGCACAGGGAAATATTTTGTTTCAGGGATTCCTATGATATGTGTTGTCGAAGGCTCCAATCATCACCCGTCAAAAAAGAAGCACAATCAAAGCCCTGACAGACCGTGCACAAAGAATCTGCGAACCTCACCTCCTCCAAGGTGAACTAAACCACCTAAACTGGGCTCTACAGGCCAATGGATACTCCACCACAGACATCAGAAGAGCTGCAAGGCCAAGAACAAGCCATGAGAGTCAAGACAAAGATCCACCCAGAGGAAAGGTGTTCTTACCATACATCAAGGGAACCACTGACCGCATAGGCAAACTTATGAAGAAGCACAACCTACAAACTATCTACAGACCCACAAAGAAAATCCAACAAATGCTACGGTCAGCGAAAGACAAGAGGGATCCTCTCTCCACTGCAAGAGTCTACCAGATACCATGCAACTGTGGACAAGTATACATAGGAACCACCAACGCAGCGCCCAAACAAGAGTCAAAGAACATGAAAGGCACTGCAGACTAATTCAACCAGAGAAATCAGCCATAGCAGAGCATTTGATGAACCAACCTGGACACAGTATATTATTTGAGAACACAGAAATGCTGGACCACTCCAACAACCATCATGTCAGACTACACAGAGAAGCCATTGAAATTCACAAACATGTGGACAACTTCAACAGAAGGGAGGAAACCATGAAAATGAACAAAATCTGGCTACCAGTATTAAAAAACTCAAAAATCAGAACAGTAAATAAGAAGCAACACACTGATACATGGGAACTAGGGGCAGTTAACAGAGAATGCCCCCAGGCAGAAGGTGGCTGGATGTAGCCATTCAATGCCAATTAGGGTGATTAACTGGAACATTTAAGCTGGCTTCCAGCTGACAAGAGTTCTTCCCTCACCTTGGACTTCCTACAGATATATATAAACAGTCCTTGCTTAGTTTTTCCATACCTCACAACCTCTGAGGATGCCTGCCATAGATGTGGGCGAAACATCAGGAGAGAATACTTCTAGAACATGGCCACACAGCCCGAAAGACATACAACAACCCTGTGATTCCTATGATAGTTGCATGGGCCTGTACTTTTGTATTTTTAACCATACTGATGGCAAACACATACAATGAATCAAGAGGGAAAATCACAGGAAGCATCTTTGTGTCACAAAAGTTAGTTGTTATTGACGCTATTAATGTATGTTGCTATTATTTCAACTGTTCTTCCTCTCATCATTTATGCTTGCAATATCCCTGGAAACAGGTCTGGCTGAGGGATAATAAAATGTCACCAAGTCACTCATCAGGCTTCATGACTGAGCTGGAATTTGAACCTAAGTCTCCCTGCACCAAATCTCGCACTATTACTATTATACTGTCTCAGATCAGTGCATATTATTTAAATACTGTCAAGGCTGAAATATGTACAAATAACATACAAATTAGCTCCCCAGGTTTGGCAAAATAGAATATAGCAACCCTAGAGATGTTTCAGCCAATCTCACAGGGCAAAGCCTATAATGAAAACCTTGCAAAATGGTGAGGAGTTAAAGTCAACAGGTCCTTCAAAGTTTCTGTCTTACAATTAGAAAATCAGCAGCATTCAGAACTTTCCTTTCTTATTAAAACTACTAGCTGTGCCCGGCCACGCGTTGATGTGGAAAAGTGTGGTGGTATGGGAAATCAAGTATCGAGGAATTGGTGGTAGTTAGTATATGTTGTTTCCTAAAACTTGCAAGTGGGGTTTATATCCCTGTGGAATAATGTCCAGGGTGGGAGAAAGAAATCTTGTCTGTTGGAGACAAGTATGAATGCTGCAATTAGCCAGAATGATTAGGATTTAATGGCCTTTCTGCTTCAAAGCCTGGCTGCTTCCTGCCTGGGGGAATCCTTTGTTGGGAGGTGTTGGCTGCCCCTGGTTGTTTCCTGTCTGGAATTTCCCTGTCTTCTGAGTGCTGCTCTTTATTTACTGTCCTGATTTTAGAGTTTTTAATGTTGTTTCATTATACCACAGTAATTTTATATATTATATTTATAATCTTATATTATCTGCTTAGAACTGGATTATATGAGGCCTCTTCTACACAACTATATAAAATCCACACTGAAGTGGATTATATGGCAGTGTGGACACAGGATAATCCAGTTCAAAGCCGATACTGTGGATTATGTGCCTTGGCATTCGGGGTTATATAGCTGTGTGGAAGGTCCTTGAGTCTACACTGCCATATAATCCAGTTCAAATCTGAAAATCTGTATTTTATTGGCAGTGTGAGGGTGGGGCCTAAAGAGGGCGGGGCCTACCCTTCTGACTAGTAGCAAGGGGGAGAACGGCTGTTCTGCCTCCGTGCTTAACTAAATGAAGTGGAAGGCACCCTAGCACAAAGGACAGATCGGAGACTGTATTTGGGAAATCAAAAGTCTCTGTGAGGAAAGGAAATCTTTGAAGTCTATTCAGTTCGGGATGGTTATTGCCACACAGTATAAAGTCCTGACATGACTGGATACTACGTATCTTTGCACTGACTTTAATACAATGTTGACATGACTTTATGTATCACTGTCTTATATGGCTTTTTAATCTAATTTGAATACAATTCTGATGTGACTTGAATTAATACAGTTCAGACATGACTTCAGTTAATACAGATCCGACTTGACGTGAATTTCTGTGCTCCTTCTAGCTTCCTATGCTTCCTTCCAGTGCTACACTAACTGACCAATCCTAACTGACAAAAATAACTGCCATTTCGAAGTTGGCAAGAGCTGAAGCTAAGCTCTGCCCCCTTAGAACCTTTCAGACACAGGGCAACAGGTGAGAGCCTTCTGGTGGCATGATAATGGCTCTTCTTTGCCCTCTAATTTGGACTTTATTTTTCTAGGTTTTTTTATTGAAAAACATAGACTGGATGACTATGTCTTTTGTGGCCAAATTTGGTGTGATTTGGTTCAGTGGTTTTGCTGTTTACTCCATAGTCTAACAGCACATTACATTTTTTATATATATAGACTAGCTTTGCCCAGCCACACGTTGCTGTGGCTTATGGGAATCATTTGTTGGCCAGGTGGAATAGCAGTGAATTGCCTTGCAGCCTCAAAGCCTGGCTGTTTTCTGGAGTAGCTGGAGTAGCACCGTCAATCAAAGAGCTGCTTTGAAGCCTGGCTACTTCCTTAGTAGTGGAATCCTTGTTTGGCCAGCGTGAACTGCAATGAATAGTCTTGCAGCTTAAAAGTCTGGCCGCTTTCTACATAGGGCATCCTTTCTAGGCCTGGTTGTATGGGACAGAGTAGCCTCATGGCTTCAGAGCTTGGGGGTTTTCTATCTAGGAGAAATCTTGGTTGGCCAGGTTGAATAGTACTGAATAGCCTTGCTGCTTGCAAGCCTGGCCACTTTCTACCTTGCGGAATCCTTGGTTGGCCAGTTTGAATAGCAATTAATAGTCTCAGTGTGGCAGGTATGAATGCTGCAATTAGCCACCTTGATTAGCATTTAATGGCCTTGCAACTTCAAAGCCTGTTTGTTTCCTTCCTGGGAGAATCCTTTGTTGGGAAGTGTTAGCTGGCCCTGATTGTTTCCTTTCTGGAATTCCCAATTTCCTGCTTTCCGAGTGTTGCTCTTTATTTACTGTCCTGGTTTTAGAGATTATATTGGTCTGTATTATTATACCACAGTAATTATTTCATATTACAGTAGAGTCTCATTTATCCAACATTTGCTTATCCAATGTTCTGGATTATCCAACGCAATCGGCCTTTTAGTAGTCAATGTTTTCAATACATTGTGATGTTTTGGTGATAAATTCGTAAATACAGTACTTACTACATAGCATCACCGCACATTGAACTACTTTTTCTGTCAAATTTGTTGTATAACATGATGTTTTAGTGCTTAATTTGTAAAATCATAACGTAATTTGACGTTTAATAGACTTTTCCTTTATCCCTTCTTATTATCCAACATATTTGCTTATCCAACATTCTGCCGGGGCGTTTATGTTGGAAAAGTGAGACTCTACTGTATATTTATAATCTTATATTATCTGCTTACAACTGGATTATATGAAGCTCCTTCTACACAGCTGTATAAAATGCACATTGAAGTGGATTATATGGCAGTGTGGACTCAAGATAATCCACTTCAAAGCAGATAATATAAGATTATAAATGGGTAATATAGCTGTGTGGAAGGGCCTTGAGTCTACACTGCCATATAATCCAGTTCAAATAAGATAATCTGTATTTTATAGGCAGTGTGGAAGAGGCCTGATTGAAGAGGCCCTGGGCACCATTAAATGGCTGAGTGGGTTGCTAGGAGACAAAGTGGGTGGAGCTTAGCCTTCTAACTGGCAGCAATGGGAAAAGACAGTTATTCCTCTCCCTCTAATTATGACTTTATTTTTCTTGGTTTTTTTAATGTAAAAACACAGACCGGATGGCTATGTCTTTTGTGGCTAAATTTGGTGTGATTTGGTCCTGTAGTTTTGTTGGGAAAAACTATCAGAACATAGATAGATAGATAGATAGATAGATAGATAGATAGATAGATAGATAGATAGATTACTCAATGCAACCTTTCTACTTGTATAGTCTTTTCACAGCACTATTTATGAATTTAAAAGTTGTGGCATTTATTTATTTGAAGGATCTCTGAAATCACTACTCAGCTCAATTATTGCTTTGGGCAATCTACAATAAAAGCCCTATAAAGAATAATTTTAAACAAAAACTACTAACATACATAAAATAAGGTTATTGTGTGTTTTTCGGGCTGTATGGCCATGTTCCAGAAGTATACATAAAATAAACGGGAAGGTATTCTCAAATCAAACAGAACCTTTCATCAGTAAAAGTGTGACGGAACAGTATAATTTTTTAATCATCTGTCTGAACACCAACAATAAGCCATTTAATGATACATTTTAAGAAAGCAAGAAATTGTTTATTTTCTCACCCTGCATTCAAAAGTCCAGATATCATGAAAAAAACCACAACACAGTTGAAGGAACATATTGATCCAAATAGAAAATACATTAGTGTCTGTTTATGGCATGTGATATTATTTCTGTCAAAAGGGAAGATTTTATTACAGGGTAACACAAAATATAGATTCATCTGTTGATGACTGAAAAACAGTTACATCATGGTTCAAATAATATTTAGCAGATGAACTGCCATAATCGAAGCCTTGGATTTTAAACAGAAAGTTCTGGATTTAGATCTCAGAGCAAACTTTGCATGTTATTTCCATAAGTAATACAGCACAGTGGTGAAATTCTACATAAGGGACAATACCAAAAGTTTTAACTTACCTGATAGATTTAGGAAACATAAGCAAAATAGGCTTATATTATACCAATACAAAAAGGCACAATTTTATATAGGTATAACACACATGGCAATCAGTCTTCATAGCCCTGATAAATAATTTCTCAAATAACATTCCCTGTGCTAAACCAATGCACATGCAAACTTCCCTTTTAATCTTTTTGGTAAACAGAATACATTTATTTTAAATTTAAGTGTTGACATGAATGAAATAGAAACTAGAAAGGTAAATAAAACTACAGCTAATTACCAAGTGGATAATCTGATTTTATGGCAGCTTTTATAAAGATTAGTGAAATTATCTTGTACAAGCAGCAGCCTTTTGGAAGTCATGCCTCCTCTGAACAAAGAAAACGTTATGGTCTCTACCTCTGATCTACTGCCCTAGACGAGAACTTAGAGGTATGTGAATAAGTTTTTAATGGATTTTACTGTTTATTTTTAATACAGTAATTTCAATGTTTAATCTGATTTTAATGTTTGTATATATATTTTGGCTTTAAATTATATACTGTATTGTTTTTAACGCTGGCCACTTTGGGTCTCTTTTTAGAGAGATAAAGTAGAATAGAAATAACTGAGTCCCCTTGTCTAAAAGTCAGATCAATAACACCTTTGTTCGCACAGGTCCCTTTTCTCACAACAAATTGGCCGGCCGTCTCCCTCCCCTTAGGTCCTGGAATGTTTACACTTTGTCCTTTGACCCAAAGCACTTTAGAACTATGTCACTGCACTTTAGTTTAGGTAGCCCCATCATGCCATCCCCTCCACCAACCTGGTGGTCCAATTTATCTTACTTTATTTTAACTGTTTTTATTTTTAACTGATTTATATGTTAATTGAGGTTTTTATGATTTACTGTATTGTTTTAATTAAGGTAATTGTTTGTATAACTGCTGGTTTTTACTGTCTTTGTATTGTAATGTGTTTTAACTGATTTATTGTTTTGTATTTCAGGCTTCTGACCCGTGTAGCCGCCCCGAGTCCCTGCCGGGAGAGGGTGGCAGGGTAGAAAAATAAAGTATTATTATTATTATTATTATTATTATTATTATTATTATTATTATTAGTACTAATAATAATAATAATAATAATAATAATAATAATAATAATAGATGATCAGCTGTCACAGAAACAAAAACTTACAACCAGTGCTCATACCAGGCAGAAAAGCAATCCAATGTTCATTTGACTCTGTTGCACATCTTCCTGCTTTAAACATATTGTTTAAAATTTATTTTTATGATACTTTATTACACTCTATTTCACTTGATTTTTGAATGAGGGATCCATACATTCAGACTACCATTTCTCTCTTTGGGACTACAGGCATCAAAGAATTATTTTTTCCCCATTGCCTCTGTATGGTCTTCTATTGCCCAAGGTATTACCAAAATGTGACTGCTCAATCTTCCTACCAATAAAACAGGGGCATTGCATCCAACTATCTTATTTCATAGATTATTTTCTGCTTGCAAAAACAAGATTGCTATATAAGGTGTTTGGAACTCATTTTAATTTGATCAAACACTATATCTGATTGATCTCAATATATTTTTGAACCTTCAATTACATTTTAATGTTGATAAAAATGAATGAAAGAAGGCTGTTTTAAGATGCCAGCCATAGTTTCAAATCTGTCTGAGAAGCATTTCCTACCCCAAACAACATCAGAAGGTAAAACATCACCAAGTAGTAGCTCCAGAAAAATCTTTCCTCACTTGGAAATTGCCTATATTGTAATGTTTATATTAATGCGTTGGTATTACGTAGTACCTGGAATATCAAGAATTTCAGAGGGAGCTACTTATAAAAATCTCACTACCAACTGTCAATCATGTGTAAGACTTGGCATGAGACAGCTGTCGGCCATCTCTGTGTCTATAATGTGAGACACAGCAAAGTAGCACAGATCAATGATTCCTTAAAGTGAATGCCTTGTGAGTAAGTCTTCAGGTTGCCATTTTTAAGGGATCCAAAGGTACTGCTCTATAGAGAATCATTTCCCTTCTCCCTATTTGAAGCTCCATAGCACCAGCTTGCACACATTTTTAGTGATACATTCAAGCTTATATGGGGGAAAAAAGATAGATGTTCCCATATTACTCTGGATCGATTACTGTTGTCAACAAGTCATTGTATATTATTCTATGGCAAGTTTCATCGGTGTCTCTTTCAATATACATACAAATGTCCTCAAAACGATAAGGATGCCCAATATACAATAAGGGAAGATAGCTGATGCATTAGAAAAACACTGATAAAAATGATGCATAATAAATGCAGTCAATTTGAAATTTGCAAGAAGGAATTAACACATCTGAATAAAACTGTTGGAAATAGTAACCTCTGGAGCATTTCACTATTTATTTGTTAATATATATATTTGCTAACCTATATTCTATGTGTATGTTGATTTGCTGGTTTGACTGTACCTCTTTAGTGTGGGAGGGGTTACAGACATGTGTACTGAGCATGTTCAGCTTCAGGACTCCAATTTGTATCCTGTCTGCTTTACACCTCAGTGGAGGTGGATGCATGTTTGCATCAGACCTCAGTGAAGGTGAATGCAGGTTGCTGTTTGAACTTCAATAGAGAAGTATGACTTATGGACTTCAGAGAGTACAACTATACCTAAAGATTGTGAACTATTGATTAAGAATGATACCCTGTGTACTCAACACAGAGAAAACTACATCCTATTTATAACTGAATTTAAATAAGAAATGTGCCAGTATGGTAAATTAATGCAAGATGTTTGTGAGTAGACAAGATACATTATTTTTCAGAAAAAATACTTTTCACTTCACTTCACTTCACTTTATTTCTTAATTAGTCGCTCTCCACCAGAATGCTCCGAGAGATTTACAATTTAAAATATCATTCCACAATATAAAAAACATTCAACATAAAAACAATCAACATAAAAACATTCAACCTAAAAACATTCATCAGTGACTATTTGGCAAATTAGATCTGATTTATTTATTTATTTATTTTATTTACAGTATTTATATTCCGCCCTTCTCACCCCGAAGGGGACTCAGGGCGGATCACATTATAACACACAAAGGGCAAACATTCAATGCCCATAAACACATCAAACAGAGACTGAGAGACACACACAGAGGCAAGTTAACGTTCTTCTGAGGGGATGTTCGATTCTGGCCACAGGGGGGAGCAGCTGCTTCATCATCCACACTGACGGCACTTCCTCATTCCAGGTCGTAAATTAGTTAATCTTGCCTCCCCACTTTAGTGGTACCTTATCTCCTACTTGATAGATGCAACTATCTTTCGGGTTGCTAGGTCAGCAACGAGCAGGGGCTATTTTTTATTTTTAATTGACGGGTGCTCACCCCGCCACGGGCTGGCCTCGAACTCATGACCTCATGGTCAGAGTGATTTAAGGCAGCTGCTCAACAGCTGCGCCACAGCCCGGCCCTTAAATGCACAACCAAACAGCCAAGTCTTGAGCACTTTTACAAAAGGTCGCAACTCCAACATTGCTCTAACATATGGAGGCAATGAGTTCCACAGAATTGGAGCATAGATCAAAAAGGCCTTGTAGCTTCCAGGTGTACCTCCCTAGGGCCCGGTACGTATAGGAGATTTTCTTGGGAGGATCGAGGTGACCACTGATGGAAAAAAGGAATGAGGTGGTCCCTAAGATATAATGTTCCTTGGCCATTTCGAGCTCTAAATGTCAGGATCAGTATCTTGTAAGAGATCCGATGTTCTATTGGTAGCCAATGCAGTTGTTTCAGAATCGGTGTAATATGGGATCTTATAGATGATCCCGCTAGCAGCCTGGCCACCGCATTTTGGACCATTAGGATCTTCTGGGTTTTTGTCTTCGGAAGGCCGGCATATAAGGCGTTACAATAATCCAACCTAGTGGTGACTGTTGCATGGATTACCGTTGCCAATGCTTCTGTCGAAAGGTAGGATGCCAATTTCCTTGCCTGGCGAAGATGAAAAAAGGCCTGCTTACTTATGGCAGTGATCTGGGCCTCCATTGCCAGCGATGAGTCCAACACAACCCCAAAGCTTTTAACAGTAGCAGATGGAACCAGAACTTCCCCATCAAAATCAGGCAGTGACTGGATTAACTCTGGTGGCTGGCCGGGCCAGAGTATCTCAGTTTTTGCGGGATTCACTTTTAGTCTACTCGCTCGCAGCCAACTCATCACTGCTTCCAAACACAGCTTAAATTTCTCAGGAATCGTGGTTGTCCCAGGTTTGAGACGCAAGAGTAGCTGGGTATCATCTGCATAATGGTAGCACTCTATGCCAAAGCTCTGCACTAGTCCAGCAAGTGCATAGTAGATGTTAAATAACAGGGGCGAAAGGATAGCACCCTGGGGAACTCCACAGCAAAGGCAGGAGCTCTCAGAGCTTTTGTCCTTGGCAGTTCAAAGACATGGTTCTTCAGTTTAACAGCTACGCTGCCTGTGTGCCATTACATGAATGCTTATGAATATCACTTGTTCAAAGGATTGACTTCTAGCAAGGTCATGCTTTTCTTGACTGGTGGTCTCCACATGTTCATGGAGATTCACATTTGCCAAACAGATATGACATCACTTTTCCTTCTCAATAACCTTATGATAGCTCTTTATTTCCAAAGAGATATGTGCCCAGAGACTGGGTGCAGTTATTTGCAATAAAGACCTACTAAGATTGACTTGTGACAATTTATCTGAAGCACATATATGTCTGCATACATTTTTCCCAGCCACTGCATTCAGAGTGAGAGACAGACCTGAATACATAAACTTCTTAGATGGCTTCTAGCCGATTATTGCGTAAGAAATCTTTCATTTTAGAAGTTGATATACAGTTGGAATGTATAGCAAGCAGACACTAGAAATTCAAATGCCTGTAGTTTTGAACTTAAAAAAAATAAAATTTAGATCTACAAATCAATCCAGATCCCTGTAAAGGATTGGCTATACATGACACTGCAACAATGAGCCTTTATTCTCCTTTATTATAGTCATTATGATATAGATACTATCGTATTGGCTCCCTTAAACATATGCTGTCACAATGCTCCAGACAATTCAGGCAAGTCACCAACCAAGCACTTTGTGTTCTTCAAATCACTGAAGCGTGTGCTATTCTGTTCTGTTGTGTCAGTCAGAGGACTAATGATACAGAGTCTATTTTCAAGCCATTCTTTGAGACATTGTTGCTTCACACAGAATAAAGTTCTAAGACGTGTTAAAGCCAATATGCTTCATCCCCACCTCTCCTGCCCCCACTTCTTTTCACAATGCCTGCTTAAAACATCGATCAGATTTTCAGCTGCCAGGCAGTTATGTTTCAGGTCTTACACATTGTAATACTACAATGTAACACATAAGAAGAAAGAAGCATGTGAAACTGAAATTATTATGTTTTCATCTGCCAAAACATGACTGTGGCTGTATCATTGTGTAGTGTGATGTCCTATCTACTAAAATACGTTGTGTATTGAGACTTCACAGGTGACATATATGCAGACAGCTGAATATTTGAGCCCTGGAACTATAAAGAGAAGAAGGAAAGCAAGAGTTGTAGTCTCCATCTTGTTTTTCTCCAATGCCCCTAGAAACTAGATTGTAGCCACAGTGGCTAGTACTCTTTTCCGAAGACATTTCTTATTACCACTTCTTATAGAGCTTTTGGAGTTATTCTGATTTCAGTTTTGCTGCTACCCATCCTCCAAGTAAGGGCAAAGGAACACCAGGAATATACTGAATCCATAGGCACATTGTTCAGGACCATATCAAACTGTGTACCAAGCCCATGTTTTGGTTATGATTTTGTTTTTAATGACATTTTTAGGTTACAGGAATGTTTGTTTGCACCCATACTATGTTTTCATTGGAAAACTAACCCCAAGATCTTGGTATCTGCAAAGATATTGGTATTTCTCATATCTCATTATACTATAGTACTAGTGTATCTCATTTATTAACCACAATGGAGACTGTAATAAAGAAATAGAAGACAACTAAGATTTCAAAAGGCAACCATGAAGGAACCATGAGTTTCTCAAGTATAAAGACATATCACTAAATGCCAAAGTCAGAATTATCCAGTATTTCTGATTTCTGTGTATTGGTATGAATGGTGCAAAATGAAGAAAGCCAATGGAACGAAAATCAACTCACTCGAAATGTGATGCTGGAGAAGAATTCTATAAATACTATGTTTTGCCATTAAAAACCAAAATGAATGGGTTTTCATAGAATCACAGAGATGAAAGAAACTACACAGACCATCCAGTTCAATCTCAACATACAGAAAAGCACAATAATAGCACCCCAACAGACAGAATCTATTTAAAAGCCTCCAAAGAAGGAGCCCCCACCACACTCTGAGGCAGGGAATTCCACTACTGAACAGCGTTTATGGTCAGGAAGGTCTTCCTAATGTTCAGGTGGAATCTCCTTTCCTGTAATTTGAATCCATTGCTCCGAGTCCTAGTCTCCAGGGTAGCAGAAGACGAGCCTGCTCCTTCTTCCTTATAACATGCTTTCAAATATTTATACACGGCTATCATGTCTCCTCTTAACCTTCTCTTCTGCAGGCTGAATATACCCAGCTCCTTAAGCTGTTCCTCATAGGGCATGTTTTCCAATCCTTTGGAAATCTTCCAGCTTGTCAATATCCCTCTTGAATTGCTGTGCCCAGAAGTATTCCAGTCTTAGAGCAACCCTGAACTGTCATGAGAAGCAACAGTGACTAAGCTCAGGCTGCTGTACTTTGGATGTGGTGTGAGACAATGTGATTAATTGATAAATATGATAATGTTTTGGTAAGACAGAAGGCAATAGAAAAACAGAGAGACCACATTACCAATGGATGGCTAGAAAAACAGTGGCTTGCATAATCTTGCCTAGAAACCTTAATAGCTCAGCGAGATTCAGAGCTGGGTTACCCGCTACCAACCTCTAGCATTATTATGTGCTTAAAATCAAGTAATTAAATGTACTGAAGTGTTATTAACAAAATAAAATAAAATAAAAACAAGCTGACAAGATTGAGCTCACTATTGGATGTAAACAAGTAAGGAAACAAAACACACACATACCACTCAAAAAGGACAAATGAGATCACATCACAGTTGCAATACTAGCAGCACTGCAACATACAACAAAGCAACTATTTAAATTGGTAGGGGTAAATTTGTAATATTTTTGAAACCGATCGCTTTTGGGGGGTTTGCATGGAGTAAATTAATTCGCTACTCTAGCAATCACTTTTTAAACATTCTTAGCATGAATCCACTTGAAAATAACTGTTGGAAAATGTGACTTTTAAACAAGTGAGTAAAATACAACTGGACATCAGAGACTATCATCATGCTAAATATTGTTTGAGTGGAACAGCTTTAATATAAATATGCAAATGTCAGAGACTGGTTATTTACAAGGACAGTCTATAAGAAGCTATTATCTCTATCCTCTGCAATTTATAGTATTCCATTAGCCTGACATTTGTGTGAGACACAAGATTATATGAATATACAATGTGGAGAAACTGAGCTGAACATTCAGAAACCACACAGACACACACACAGACACACACACAAAACAGCCAAATAACAAAAGCTGAGCTTCTAGACTGTGGCCAGAAGCCATTTTTGCCACTTCCAAAGACCTGGGTCAATTATGTCATTCGGTGAGGTGTTAACCATGAAACCTGTCTTTCAGTGTCTATACAACTTAAACCTTGCTAATCACAATGAACATGGTTATTATATCATGACACTTAAGGCCAGTTTTTAAGATTATTTCTCCACAATGAGAATGAATGACAGGATGATGGATCCTGGCTGTTTCCACTGCCCACCCACAGAAATGCATTCATGTATATTTCCATGTGCAGATGGATGTGAGTGGAATTGTCACTGCCCACATGTACAAGACAAAATCTATCAGAAAGAGTTCTTTTATTTTAATCACATATTTTCCAAATATGGGACCATAGTTAGCTTCTAATCATCATGGCCACATTTTTCTAACCATCCTGGGCACAAAAAGTGACTAGCTCAGAGAAAGATAATGAGTTAACCTAGTCAGAACTAAAACTTTCTAATTCTTCAGTCTCTAGAAATGGGGAAATTTGGATCAAGATGGTCTTGGACCCAATAGTTCATCCAGAGAATGAGTTATAACACTAAGTACATTTTTGTTATAAGCTCTTGGTGAAACTTGTAATCATTAACTTTCTCTACTCTAAATACAGTTGTGTATACTCCTGCATTGAAAATAAATGAAACCGATATCAGTTCTCCAGATGGAAGCGCTAAATTATGAGAAAGACATACCTTTCGCAAATTGAGCATATGTACATATTTTTGCACAATTTTTTTCTGATTGTTTCTATGTTGTACAATTTGTTCTTGTTTTGAAAATTATGGGAAAGGGCAAAATATTCTGCAAGGAACTGTGGCTCCTTCTACAGCCAATGGATTCTTATTAAGCCACTTTTAAGAATTCAAGCACACACAGATTTTCTAGCACATTTTCACAAAAGGGTTTTTGTTTTTCAAAAAAAGAACAGAAAATATAGATTTACAGGACATTGACTTCTGCACCGTAAAATACAGCCAACCCTGTCTACCTGTAACCAGCTACACATGGATGTGCCATTGAAAATAATGAGGCAACTGACATTAGTAGAAATATAGCTGGCATAAACAAGATATATGACTGCTATTATAAAAAGGCAACAACTATAAAAATAAAGGCTTTCCTGTATGGTTAGACTTTCAGTGATTCTTGGTCTTCTGTTATTATTTGGCATTTCAACCACACTGTTGCTGCTTATCATTGGCTTACAGATTCTTAAGAGAAGCACATTTTTGGATGCTCTTTTTGTACTTTTGGATAGATGGCTCATGTCTCTAGCCTTCTTACATAATAGCAATATCCTGGCTTCATACTCCTAAAGTTAACTATTGATCATGAATCTGAATCAGACCAAAGGTCAATCTACAATAAACAGTTTACACATTGGCCAAACAAATGCCCACAGGAAACCCGTAAGAAAAGCTTGGTCCTTAGAAACTACTATAACAGTCTAAATCTGAAGATTTGATATAACCACCATGCAAAATCAGGGAACATGGATTCAGTCCGTGCTAGACAGAATGACACTCTCCTGAAATCAGAGGTTCGTAGTTTGGGAGTAACTCCTGCATTAATCCAAAATCTGGGTGCACAGTTAAAATGAGAATGTCAGCTGTCTTGTTGCTTGGAATAGCTGATTGGGCTATGGTGACATATGCCTTAGTAACATCCTGATTACTAATTAATGTTATGCTGGACTGCCTTTGAAGAGTGTTCAGAAACTTCAACTGGCCCAAAGAGTTGCAGCTAGATCACTAACAGGTGCTGGAGCTTGTTGCAACAGCTCCACTGGCTAACTGGCTGCCTTGAGGCAGAAATCAGTGCTAGTTATGACCTACAAAGATACATATGGCTCAGATATAACTATCTGAAGAAACCTATCTTCCCATATGAGTCTGTAATAGCCCCAAGATGTCCAAAGAAGGCACTTTTATCTGACTGCCATCATAGGCATGTTTGGTGAGAATACAGGAGAGAGCCTCTTCTGTGACTGTTTACAGCTTGGTTATATTTCAATTTTATTTGGCCTTTTTGAATGCCTGGGTGGAGAAATGTTGGCACTGGCCAGTAGGGGCTGGTCCCCTGATATGGAATTGGTGCTTTCACCTCTCTGAGTAATGGTCTAGGACTTATTCACATATAATTTCAAAATCCTCAATTTTGGCCTCCTCAATTTTGGCCTCCATCTGCCCTCGATTTATACACAAGGTTGATTTATACATTCGTATATAGTGTACTGTATATGCATTTTTATTGGGGTTTTTTTTTTTTGCTTTTTGAAGGGAAAAGGCAATGTTTAAATAATGATTAATGGAGGAATTAATACATAGACTCTTGCTCAATCCTAGCCATTTAATGTTAATTCTTTGAGGCACCAGGATATCTACTGACCTTAAATGATACATAGATTTTAAATTGGTCTGTTTATAGTCACAAGTAACAGAAATGGCTATTGGCTTGGGTAGCTTCAAAGTGAGACTGGAAGAAATCAGAGAACAGGTATTAAAATCTCAGCACTTTCAACATTCTACCAAGATGGAGTATTGATTCTGGGTTCCCTCTAGTCGGATGGATCTTACTAGTTTCCAAAATGCCCTCAGAAAGGAAGGACTTATTTACTAACCCTTCTTATTAACCCACAAAAGGTAGCCATCAGATCCTAGGAGTGTCTTCTTGCAACCTGGAACAGAAATGAGAGAAACCAGACACAGAACAGAAACCATTTGGATAAATTTAGTCTGATTAAAGAACTAGTTAAACATATAAATCCTTCACCTGGCAGTGAATTCGTAAAGCAAGAATGAAGACTGGATCTCTCCTGTATTCACAAAACCAAGTCCAGTTCTACCACAAAGTACTGGCAAAATGAGAAGAACTACACATTCTTGTTTTGCTCTCCATGTGATTTGCAACCCTTCACAATAAGGTTGGTATATTATAGACAGTGTTGCTAAGGGCACTATACTTTTATATAAGCTGCTTAAGTCAGTATTGAACAACTATTGCTCTGATATGTAATAAGTCAGACAGTCACACTCAAGTGACAAGAAATCTACCTCCAATTTGTGCTTTCTTGTTTTTCATGTGATTCGGGCCAGTTTGAGGGATTTAGAAAGAACTGAAATGGCAACCACAATGGCAAGAAACAATTTTCTGTTCAAGGGCAGTTTTTCCGCCTGAGAACATGTGTGTGTGGTTTAGGCTTTATCAAATGAAGTGGAGAAGGAACATATAATCCAGAGACTGCACTCCTAACCCTAAATAAGAAATGATCCGATTCTATTCATATGTGAATAAAAGATGAATTGATCACTTTGTTGCTTAGTTCTATGGGGATAATCCTGCTAGGTGTCACAGGACTTCATTCCTTCCTGCATTAAAGAATCTGTACCATATATTGTACAGAGTAGGTAACTAGTAGTCAGTGATACTACATCAAGGGGTGCTTTCTCTCATATATGCCCCAGTCCATTGCTTAAGCATCTTATGAAAACATGTTTTGAATGGCAAAACCATGATAAGCTAGTCTAGTGATTATAGTGTTTGTTTTTGCCAGTACAGGTAGTCCCCGAGTTACAAACATCCAACTTACAAGAGACTCAAAGTTAAAAACTGGGATGAGGACACAGGGAGATAAATTCTATCCCTAGGGAGGGAAATTCAATCCTGGAAGAGTTATCAGCCTTCTAGTTATGAGCCTTCTAGAACCCTTAGATCATCGGGGGAGGCCCTGCTCTCGGTCCCACCAGCCTCGCAGGTAAGGCTGGTGGGAACAAGGGACAGGGCCTTCTCGGTGGTGGCTCCTCGGCTATGGAACACCCTCCCCAGCAACATACGGCAGATACCAACTCTCGTGGGCTTCAGGAAAGCCTTAAAGACATGGTTGTGCACGCAAGCTTTTAATGAATGAGAACATGGACTTTGCATGACCTGTACGAAGACTTATTGAGGATTCTGGATGAATAGATTCTAATTTTGGACATGCTTAAAATTTTATATAATGTGATTTTATTTTGTAATGGTATCTGTTTTTATATGAATTGTTGTGTTGTACATTGTTTTTAGGCATTGAATTTTTGCCTATTTATTGTAAGCCACCTTCAGTCCCCTCGGGGAGAAAGGCGGGGTAAAAGTGATGTAAATAAATAAATAAATAAATATCATGGGGGGAAAGGTGTCTTCACTAAAACTTTATTGCCAATTCTTGTTTCCACAAGCCAAATGTTTCAAAATCCAATTATCACAGGGACAGAAAGTGAGGCAAAATCTTCCGAACAGGGGCACAGACAGTAAAACAAATTCCACAGGGGTGTTAAACCTTTTCTATGCTAACCAAAGCTTGCTCCCTCCCCCCCCCCCCCACCCTCTCTGTATGTATGTGTATATATACACACACAATGAACTTTTCCTGAGATGGGAGAATTCAAAATGACTGTTCGTTTTCTGATGGGTCTATGGACCTTAATAAATGCCTTAATAAAAAACCTTAATAAATACACACACACACACACTAAAATGTACCTGTTCTGATGTACATACAATTTCAACGTAAGAACAAACCTACAGAACCTATCTTGTTCATAACGTGGGGACTGCCTGTACTGAAATCTCTTCTTTGGAAAATCCAGTTGACGATGCCCATGTTGCTTACTGTCTCCATTTAAAAGCACAGTCAAAATACCTTTGCCTTTTATTTATTTATTTATTTATTTATTACATCACTTCTACCCCGCCCTTCTCACCCATCAGGGGACTCAGGGCGGCTTACAATATAAACATACACATCAAAAAACAGTTTTAATCAAATTTAAAAATCCATCAAGATTAAAAATTACAATACAATTAAGAACATACATTAAAAATATACATAATTCTACATTTAAATATACATTTAAGGCGCTTTCCATGTCCAGGTGGGGTCTGTCAGTAGATTGACAGAGCTTGCTGACATTTTAATATCTACCTGATGCTGTACTGTAACTTTAAAGTTCTTAATCAGTAATGCTAATGATGTTAACTACCTCATGCCCACCAGCAATTATTTATAGATTTAATGAGAGGAAAAACACGTAACAAAAAACAGGATGTGAAAGTAAAATATGAGAACACATTCAAGTGGAGAGAGGAAATCAAAACACTTCTATACTATCATATTCTAAACCCTTTAGTTTTCTATTAAAAGCATGAATGTATTTCCAGATGGAAATTTTAGCAGGCCAGATGTCTCTAGATATTGTAGGTTGAGCAATCTATTGGTATTTGGACTATCATCAAATATTTAAGACAAATGTCAGTGGCTGGAAAACAAATTAGGCATACTTATCTCTCTCTTTCTCGCCCCCTCTGCTCAAGAAAGTTTATCAGCACACTTAAACAGAGAAAAAGAATTTAAATCTAGCAGAACCGTCTTATCTCTAAAACAGGTCATGCCTTGATTTTCCAAAAGAGGGAGATGTAACTCCATTTGTAAAAAATAAAGTAATGCTTTCATTTCAATAAAACACCTAAAATATATTCTGGTGAATTATTAAAAACGAGTAACTTCTCTCATTTTACTTTTGTATTAAATGTCACCTTATGTGTCATTACTGGTCTATTCATTAAAAACATAAATCCAACCCTAAATTCGCATCTAGGCTGCGTTAACCAAAATGAGGTGGGGGAAATTTTAATCATCCTTGAAAAACGCAAAGCACATATGAATACATAAGACTAAAGCAACAAATGTCTATCAATCATCATGGTAATAATAATCTGTAGGAACAGTAATTCAGTTCTCTTGATGCCTGTTAAGGGCATGGGTGGGTGGATAACTCCTCAACATCACTGGAAGGCAACCATTCCCTCATGTTTTAAGTTCCCTAGATGTAACAGATTTTTTTTTTATAAAAGAACAGTCTGCTTTCTCTCTCATATCGCAGGGGGGGGGAGGGGGGGAGGGGGGGAGAAAGAGAGAGAGAGGGATATGGTAAAGATAGCCTCTAGCCCATTAGGTCAAGAGGAAGATAGATCAATAAATATTTCTAGGGGACATGCCAGTGTAAAGCAGGCCATTTATGAAGAATGATTTATTATTGTATTTATATTATATGATTTGTAGCTTAGCCCATGCTGATGAGCTCAGGGCAGATAACAAGGTCCAGGAGGGGAAAAACATATGAAACATACATAAAAACAAACACCACAAAAATATTACCTTAAACTCGACTTAAACACTTAAAAACCACGCATACTCTAAAACCAGTTATCTAGTAAAATCTAGTGGTCCCTCCATATTCAGGGGGCAAGGAGTTATTGGTTCCAGGATCTTCTGTGACAACTAAAATTCATGAAAACTCAAGTCCTAGACACTCCGTAACACAATTTTTATTCCTGGGTTATAAATATCATTTCATAATTGGTTTTATTATTAAAAATGTGGAAAAGGTTTACTAAATTGCAAAAATTTTGCTTTTGTGGGACTTCTTGCAGCACATTTTGCTACAGTTTTTCAATGACTATCTCACAGAGTCTCAACTAATTCAATATAACTTGCAGTGGCCACAAAAATGAAGTTTCTGAAGTGTAACAACTACTTTCAAAGTAAGTACCACACAATTCAATAGGAAAAAAAACCTAACAAACCAGGAAGACTTTTTTTTTCAAATTTTGTTACATAGTTTTATACATAACAGTAAAGAAAAATCATGTCCCTTACATAAAATGATTAACAACTTAAATGAGGACCAGACAGAGCTTGAGGATTTTTGAAACTGCAATAAGTTACTGCACTGTATCATCATCATCCTGTTTGTTGCAAGAGGAAATCAAGGTTTGCTTTTTGGATTTTTTCCAAATAGTTTTGATCTGTTTTCGGTTGAATCTGTAGATGCAAAACCTGTGGCTATGTAGACAACTGTACACAATAAGAAATTTTATTTTCTGCTGTCCCTCTCCTCCGAGCATTTCAGCCCATCCAGAGATTCCTGGTTGCATTGCTTGTTTGCTCTCTGATTTTTTTTATTCTGATGCTGAATGTAAGGTCAGCTCAATGTGAAATATCACTTATCAGGCCAGTGGGCCCAACCTAATATGCATATCCAAGACTTAAGTTCGGGCCCAGTCTTTTTTCGCGATCGCATCTCCCTCTATATCCCGGTGTGGATATCCCGGGGAGGCCCTCCTCTTGCTCCCACCACTGTCCCATGTACTGTTGGTGGGGGTGAGGGAGAGGGCCTTCTTGGTGGTGGCCCCCTGCCTCTGGAACACCCTCCCCAAAGAGATAAGGCAAACCCCATCAGTAAGATCCTTCCATAGGGACCTGAAAACCTGGTGGTTTCAGCAGGCTTTTGGAAATGACTAACCTGAAACCCTAGATGCCGCATGGACACTATACGGTCCCTGTTCTGCACTTTACCCACTTCCTTCGATTTTGTTTATGGGTGCTAGTTTAACTAGTTTAACCCTTGTTAGCTACTTAGCAGGTCTGAAGTGGTGTAATCCTGGGCCATGCTCCCTGCTATCCATTCACACTTCACCCCTGGCTTTATGTTATTTTTACTGTTTGGCCCTTACTCTAGCTCTTACAGCTATCTTGTTCTATTCAGTAATTAAGCCCATTGGTTGTTAAATCACCCAATGGAGTAATCTGAAACTGTTTTTATACCTAAAGAACACATTGTTTTAATTTTTTTTTATGCTTAAGCTGTTGTTTTATTATTGGACTGTATGTTGGTATTAAATGTTTACCATGTGTAAACCACACTGAGTCCCTATGGGAGATAGAGCGGTATATACATAAAGTTTTGTTGTTTTGTTTTTGTTGTTGTTAAGTGAAGAAACAAAGAATAACTAGTATTTGACTGTTTTGTTTTTCTAGGTACTCAGCAAAATGCAAAGACAGACTGAAAGATAAGAATATTTCTATACTTTTATCATGGTCAGATTACTTTCTGCTGAGGTTCAGCCTTTCGGTTTCTTTACCTTTCCTCCTTGTAAAGGTAGGAGATCTATTACTATCATCCAACCCTAGTAGCTAGTTCATTCTATAGAGCCCCAGGGAAATGTTTCACTTGCATGGCTAACGTTACTGCAAATGCTTTGGTTTCATTCTGTGGGGAAGCAACAGGCAATAAATAGACACCTGGCCACTAAACAGTTTTTTCTTGCTTGGAAAACTCAGGTAATGCTTTGGTGTACATATGACATAAAACAATAACTGCATCGGATGATTACAATAATTCAGATGAATTACTATTTATGACAATTGTAGCTGTATACAGGTGAGAGCCCCATACAGTTATTAAAACTGAATGATTCATAAAATGCAGTACATTTTATATTTGGTCTTTTAACAATGAGTCACATGTTCAGAAGCTGTCCAAAACTTTGGATTTTTCAAGTCAAAGCTATAAACACTGGGAGAAAAAATCCTCTAATGAAATTTCCACCCAACCCCTATTACAAGGCACCATTGCTGTTAATGTTAGATTTAATTTGTTTTGGCCATCCCCTCATTTCAAACTTTAAAGTGGCTTTCTACAAATTAAGAAAAAAAATATAGTCAAACATTCACAAAATTAAATAGCCTACAAATTAAAACCAGATTAAACATACACCATTAAACATGCATACACAAGAGAACAATGATTAGCAAAGTCCAGCATGTTATTTAGGAGAGATGGGCCGTGCATTATTATACAATCAATCTTCTAATACTTTTTTAAACAGAAAGGGCTTTAGTTGCTCAGATATCCAGGAGTACGAAGACTTGCATGCAGAATTGAAGTATTAAAGTATGATAATACCTCTGCATACATAGACATACAACACTCAAATCCAACATGCATTTTTATCCTTAGTAGTAGCTGCTGTTCTCTTCATAAAGCTTTCATTGTTGTGAGAATGCAATACTGAGGAGTATAATATGTTTAGTGCTGAGCTAAAAAACTTTATGTGCAAATATGTTGTTAGCTGAGTCTTTAACATTACAATTGAATATGACTGTTTCAGTCATAACAATAAATTTCATTTTATTTATTCCATAGTTTGTGGTTTCTGTTTGCATTTTCTCTACTTCTGTGTTATTAAAAGCTGAGATACAGTTTCAAATCTATTTTTGGTATAAGGTATCTTCACAATTTTGTCTTCAAGAAGCATGCCTTTGTATTTTTAAATGTCATGATTATGCTGGCTAATTTATGAAGGATGCATTTTATGTAGCTAAAAACAGTTACGTTGCAGAAGAAATGCAAGACTGTAATCCGGGAAACCAGCTTGAAAGCATCTGGATAAGAATCAAGGGAACCGGGACTCAAAAAGATCTTGTCGTGGGTGTCTACTACAGACCTCCGAGTCAGGATGAAGGACTTGATGAAGCCTTCTGTCAACAGCTGACCAAACAGGCACAAAGAAGAGATATAGTAGTCATGGGCGATTTCAATTATCCCGATATCTGCTGGAAAACAAACTCAGCCAAGCGTACAAAGTCCAACAAATTCCTCACTTGCCTTGCAGATAATTTTATGGTCCAGAAGGTAGAAGAGGCAACAAGGGGATCAGCAACTCTTGATCTAATCTTAACAAATGTGGAAGACCTGATTGGATCCTTAGGGGCAAGTGACCATGTGCTCCTGCAGTTTGCAATACAAAGGAATGCTGAAACTAAGACAAGTCAAACACGCATTCTGGACTTTAAGAGAGCTGACTTCCAAAAAATGAAGGAATTACTGAGCGGCATTCCATGGACGCCGATATTAAAAAACAAGGGAGTTAAGGATGGATGGGAGTTTTTCAAAAGTGAAATACTCAAGGCGCAAATGCAAACAGTGCCAACAAAGAAGAAAAATAAGACAAGTGCAAAGAAGCCAGAATGGATGTCCAAAGAACTTCTAACTGAGCTAAAGCTCAAAAGTGACATGCACAAGAAGTGGAAAAGGGGAGAAATCACCAAAGAAGAATTCAAACGTATAGCCAACTCCTGTAGGGAAAAGGTTCGCAAGGCTAAAGCGCAAAATGAGCTCAGGCTTGCCAGGGACATAAAAAACAACAAAAAAGGTTTTTTTGCTTATGTTGGTAGAAAAAGGAAGAAAAAGGAGGCGATAGGGCCACTGCAAGGAGTAGATGGGGTGATGGTGACAGGGGATAGGGAAAAGGCAGAACTGCTTAATGCCTTCTTTGCCTCGGTCTTCTCACAAAAAGAAAGCCATCTTCAACCTCAGCAACATGGAATGGACGAAGGATTGGGGGAAATCCAACCCCAAATAGGGAAACAAGTTGTCCAGGAACACCTGGCCACTCTAAACGAATTCAAGTCCCCAGGGCCAGATCAGCTACATCCAAGAGTATTGAAGGAACTAGCGGAAGTTATTTCAGAACCACTGGCAATCATCTTCGAGAGTTCTTGGAGAACAGGAGAAGTCCCAGCAGATTGGAGGAGGGCGAATGTGGTCCCTATCTTCAAGAAGGGAAAAAAGAACGACCCAAACAATTACCGTCCGGTCAGCCTCACATCAATACCAGGCAAGATTCTGGAAAAGATCATTAAGGAAGTGGTCTGCAAACACTTAGAAACAAATGCGGTCATTGCTAATAGTCAACACGGATTTACCAAAAACAAGTCATGCCAGACTAATCTGATCTCTTTTTTCGATAGAGTTACGAGTTGGGTCGATACAGGGAATGCCGTGGATGTAGCATATCTAGATTTCAGTAAGGCCTTCGACAAAGTCCCCCACGACCTTCTGGCAAACAAACTAGTAAAATGTGGGCTAGACAAAACTACGGTTAGGTGGATCTGTAATTGGCTAAGCGAACGAACCCAAAGGGTGCTCACCAATGCGTCGTCTTCATCATGGAAAGAAGTGACAAGTGGAGTGCCGCAGGGCTCCGTCCTGGGCCCGGTTCTGTTCAACATCTTTATTAACGACTTAGACGAAGGGTTAGAAGGCACGATCATCAAGTTTGCAGATGACACCAAACTCGGAGGGATAGCTAACACTCCAGAAGACAGGAGCAGAATTCAAAACGATCTTGACAGACTAGAGAGATGGGCCGAAACTAACAAAATGAAGTTCAACAGGGACAAATGCAAGATACTTCACTTCGGCAGAAAAAATGGAAATCAAAGATACAGAATGGGGGACGCCTGGCTTGACAGCAGTGTGTGCGAAAAAGATCTTGGAGTCCTCGTGGACAACAAGTTAAACATGAGCCTACAATGTGATGCGGCAGCTAAAAAAGCCAATGGGATTTTGGCCTGCATCAATAGGGGAATAACGTCTAGATCCAGGGAAGTCATGCTCCCCCTCTATTCTGCCTTGGTCAGACCACACCTGGAATACTGTGTCCAGTTTTGGGCACCGCAGATGAAGGGAGATGCTGACAAGCTGGAAAGCGTCCAGAGGAGGGCAACTAAAATGATTAAGGGTCTGGAGAACAAGCCCTATGAGGAGAGGCTTAAAGAGCTGGGCATGTTTAGCCTGCAGAAGAGAAGGCTGAGAGGAGACATGATAGCCATGTACAAATATGTGAGGGGAAGTCATAGGGAGGAGGGAGCAAGCTTATTTTCTGCTGCCCTGCAGACTAGGACACGGAACAATGGCTTCAAACTACAGGAAAGGAGATTCCACCTGAACATCAGGAAGAACTTCCTCACTGTGAGGGCTGTTCGGCAGTGGAACTCTCTCCCCCGGGCCGTGGTGGAGGCTCCTTCTTTGGAGGCTTTTAAGCAGAGGCTGGATGGCCATCTGTCGGGGGTGCTTTGAATGCGATTTCCTGCTTCTTAGCGGGGGGTTGGACTAGATGGCCCTTGAGGTCTCTTCCAACTCTACTATTCTATGATTCTATGATTCTATGAAAACAGCAAAATAAGTTTACATTGTACATGAAACTAGTAATGGATATATTTCATTCACTAAAATGCTCAGGAGAATAAATTGTTAACTTTTCAATAACTTCCCAGAATTCTATAAATGATCAATTTCTCCTGGAATTTGATACTTGCTGTTACTTCTTTACCAAAGGGATGGTGACCCTTTCCTTTGCTAATTAATAATACATTCCCCAAGCAGAGAAAAATCTAACAATAAATGGGACAGGACCAGCACACTTTCTGGAAGGATTGGTGATTAGAACTCGGGGGGGGGGGGGGGTAATATGGCATATAAATACCTTGAAGAATCAGAAAAGGATCCTTCTCTCACAGCATATAAAAAGGCAAAATAAAGCAAACATACTATGCTCCAAATATATTTGAAGCCTACCAGAGTGATAGTCTCAAGGCATATTACCTATTAGGATAGTGGCCATGGGCTCTCTACTTATGTTTAGAAATTCAATTAATGCATAATAGAGGTTCATACATGGTTCGGGTCCAGCCTAACGTCATGATCACATCTCCCCCATGAAGTGGCGCGGGCCCTAAGATCAGCCAAGGAGGCTCTCCTCTTGATCCTGCCTCCGTCTCAAGTGTGGTTGGTGGGGACAAAGGAGAGGGCCTTCTTGGTGGTGGCCCCCCGCTCTGGAACGCCCTCCCCAGGAAACTTAGATAAGCCCCCACAGTACAGAACTTTCGGAAAGAACAAAAATTTGGCTCTTTCAACAGGCCTTTGATATGTTATGGATTGATGATGATAAATGGAAGCTCTTATGTGTGCCTGCGATCTAGAGTCACCCACAGAACAATAACACGCCACTCAGGTTTGCAGAACAAACATGCAGGAACTTTACTGATTCCAAAAGATCAAAAACAGTACTATTTACAATGGTCCTTCTGCTTCAGAGAAGAATACAGTCCTTGTTCTTCTCCTTTTTTTCTCAGCAGAAAAACAGGCCTCAAAATAGCAAGGCCTCTCTGAGTACACTTCTCTCTTTATCAGCAGTGCAGTGTCAGCAAATGAAAACTTCACCAAACTGGTTCCACAGCAGCAGAACAGAAACAGTATCAAATCAATTCCCAGGCTCAGCCAATCGGCTTCATGCACTTCATTTTCCAATTAACAAACACAGCACAGTGCCTTTGCAAACCATGATACTTTGATAATGTTTAGGATAGCAGCCAGCATACTATCTTTAGCCAGGAAAGGCTAAATTGATGGCATGGATCTTTTGTTCCATACTCTGCCATACTTATTGACTCTATGGCTCTTACCACTTTTATATGTCTGGTTTTAAATGTGTTATTGGTTTTAATGTCGATATACTGTATTTTATATATTGTGTGGCACCACTATGTGCTATATGTTAGCTGCTTCAAGTCCCTATGGGAGATGGTGGTGGGAATATAAATTAAAGATTATTATTATTATCATTATTATTATTGTTATTGTTATTATTCAAAAATTTAGGGTGTGGGGATAGGCAAACACTGGTGGACAGGGTATTTAGTGGAACATGGGAGGGTACAGTCAACCTTCAGTATTTGCTAGGGTTAAGGGCAATAGACTCCCAACAAAAGTTGAAATCCACCAATTTAAAACAAATAACCTGAGGGGACATCTCTCTAGAAATATTTAGCTTCTCCAGTATGGCTCTATAGTCAACTTCTGCTGGGGAGGAGTTACCCCCAAAATCTCTACATCCTATAGCAATTTTTGGTGGAAGATGACCATTGAATTGCACTGAAGGACCTTGGAATTCTTAGAAATAATACTTTTAATCAAATTCCTGAATAATCAAATCCATGAAAGTTAAACCCATCTGTTGAAGACCACTATTAAATAACCACAAGAACTGTGGCGTTGCTTATTCCGAATTTTGCCTTATGGTACTTAAGAATTTCATCTATTAGATTTACAGCACCATCTCTCCCCCCCCCCCCCCCCCCCCGGAAAGAAAGGTTCTCTAGGTGGCTTTCTCTTCAGAGACAAACAAAAATATCTCTGGAGCCTATGCAGCTTATAAGAATAAGAACGGTAACTCATTGTTAAAGAAACACAAAATAAATTACTAGTGAAATATACAGCTAACAACATGACAGTTTCCTTGTTTCCGATCAAGATTATAAAATCAACATTTTATCCTCAGAAATAGCACATAAAATATTGATGCCTGATCACTCTAGAAATACACCACTTCTGCAACACAATCTCTAACCTAATAAGATTTTTTACCACTTAAAACCACTTACTTTAAATGGGACTACACTGGCTAGATTCCAAGTACCTTGGTTTAACAGAACTGTGAGTCAGGCTGTCAATGTGGAAAGAGTGTTCCAATTTCATTTTCATAGCAGCTCCCTAAGAGGTCAGACGTAATTATCAGCCTCAGTGTTGATATTACTCCTGTGGTAGCTGTCCAAAGAAGTGAGGAGCATTATCAAGGTTTTCTAATGACGTCAATGTTGCCACAAGGACAGACAGATCTCATCTCTGGGATTGCAGTGAGTTGCTAAGAAGGAAACAGGCAGAAAGTATGGGGTATATCACTAAATCTTACACAGAAGACCATTTCAGCTGTATCAGTAATACTACGAAAGTTTTACACATGAAGTGCCATAGTTATATTACTTCTCCATAGAAGGGAATGGGTGACTATGGCATTGACCAAGTAGGTTTAACAATGGTAGTTTCACATAAACATGGAGTGATATAGAATCTGTATGTTGGAAGGTTTCATGGTGTGAGCCTTTAATAACAATTAATGAAAGGAAAGCTGGTATGTTAGGATTTTCCCCCACAGCTGATACTTTCTCATATGAAGCATTCTTAAATGCATTACTTTCTCAATGGTTATGTTGTATAGGAAAAAATATTTTGTTATTAAAGGGGAATAAAAATCAAAGCATAAAGTAATCCAAACATAGTTGTCCCAAAGGGTAGACGTGATAGAAAAACTATAACTGGCCTCAATTATATCTGTGGGTATTTTTATGTCTACAACAAAAGCAAAACAAAAGATCATATGGCTTACTGATGAAAAACAGTCAATGTTCAAAAGAAATTATTATTTGCACAACAAATCTTTTATCTCCCCTTGATTTTCAGATGACATTTTTCTTATTATATGCTGAAGCTTCTGTATTAGAATGAAGCAGATAAATATATTCAAGTAGAAAAGAAAATACATGTACAAAGCATCACATAAACCCTGTATCAGTGACACTCTATATTAATGGAACTGATTGAACTGAAATAACAGACATGATTCTACTAGAATGACTAATTTATTCTGTCTAATTCACAGCAGAAGATATGTATTTGGTAGAGTAAAATATTATGAGCCTTTTTTAAGATTAGGAGGCAGTTAATTGTTTTTAATAGAGCAGATTAAACATTTGAGTATAAGGCCTTGAATTCAAAAGTGCTAAGCCAATCTTCTTCTGGAGAGTAAAAGCGGGGTATAAATAAACATAATAATGAAGTATTAAAAACTTTATAACAGTGAGACTCTTAAATCAGAAAGGACTCTGACCTATGCAAAAGGCAGATAAACCTTTTTTATCTGGAAAAAATGTTATTTTGTCAGCTGAACCTTATTTTCAATTCGTGAATAAAGCAGAGTACAAATAAATGGATTAGAAGAATTGAAATATTATTTTTAAAAGTGTATTTAATGTATTTAATCACCTGTCTGTGATTGTTTTATTGTTCATCTAATATTGATATACAAGAGATACAAGACAAAACATTTTATTTAAGTGCTCTCTCTCTCTCTCTCTCTCTCTCTCTCTCTCTCTCTCTCTATATATATATATATATATATTTGTATATGTTGACCTCATGTGTAATTTGATGGCAGGTTTTGGAGCTAAAATTACGGATTTTGATATGACATGTGGATAAGTCGAGGGTCATCCTGCAGAAAGGGGGAAGTGTCAGCACCAGCTCAGGGGGTCAGCCACCCTTAGCCACTGCAGATACAATTTTCCAGCCCAGTCATTCAAAAAGGCTTCTGCCTCTCTACTCAGATAATTGAATGGGGTTTTTTTGATAAATATTTAGGTACCTTATTAATTCTTATAAAAAAGAAATCATCGCAATCTCTGAGTAGAGAGCTTAGTCTGCCTGGGAAGAACCTTAAAAAGTGCCAACTCTCTGTACTCTCTCAGTACTCCTTTGAGAGGAAGCAAAAAGAACCAGAGCCACAATTTTCCACAGGCAAGAAAAAAACACCAGAAGTAGCACTGCAGCAGAGAAAGTAGAGAGTGCTAGTTTTTCTTTTATGTTGTCCTAGAATGGACCAAGCTCTCACTATTGCCACTTAAAGTGGTGGATGGTTCCTTTTCTCATATACGATTGTGAAAGAATAATATTTACATTGACAGATGGAAAAGTTGACTCAAGTTTTTGGGGTGTACATTTTTATCTAAAATTTCTAAAATTATACATGAGTATATACAGTAATTTGGGTTGCAGTCCGAATTTGTGGTACATCTAGGTATGAGCATACCTCAGTTAACAAAGCTTCCATCAAAGAAGTATTTTTCCATCCATCCAACCCCACATTTTCCTCCTTATTCTCTGTCTAGCTGGAAGGTTGCAATTTTTTTAGCAGTATTGACACTGGAATGACAGTAAGGAGATGTGGAGAAACACCGATTTCTCATGTCACTATGCAATAAATATTCAGCAGTGAAAGAACTGAATCCTACTCTAGCCAATCTTACTGCAGTTATGTGTGCCTGCTTACTACAGGCATGGTAAAAAAAAAAAAGCAGATGCATGTTTAATGAAGGATTTTCCAGAATCCTTTATTGAGCATTCATCAACAGAAAAACAGAGAGAGGGAAAGAGCATATCAGCCTGCCTCCTCAGTTACTGCCCAGCATGTTAAAGAAACATGGATCTCTATAAGTTTTTTTTACCAAAACAAGTATAATAATAATCATAATCATTTTACTTCTTGACTGACTCTTCTTGTGCCTAGAGGCAGGTTATAACATAGCTAAAAAACACACAATCATTATATAAAACACACATATTAAAACATATTTCTACAAAGTACATATACAGTAGAGTCTCACTTATCCAACATAAACGGGCCGGCAGAATGTTGGATAAGCGAATATGTTGAATAATAGGGACGCATTAAGGAAAAGCCTTAAACATCAAATTAGGTTATGATTTTACAAATTAAGCACCAAAAAATCATGTTATACAACAAATTTGACAGAAAAAGTAATTCAATAGGCAGTAATGCTATGTAGTAATTACTGTATTTACGAATTTAGCACCAAAATATCACAATGTATTGAAAACATTTACTACAAAAATGTGTTGGATAATCCAGAACGTTGGATAAGTGAGACTCTACTGTATTAAATTACATCAAACAAATAAAATATAGCAAATTTAAAATTCATGATATATGCAGGTAAAGGAAACTGATCACTGGATACATTTTGGAAGATGCTTTCTAAGATTGTCTAAAAGAATTAAAATGTTTTGTGTATTCATGCAAGGCCTGCCTGACCTGTTTGTTGCATTCCAATCAAATCCAAAATTTTATTGGTAATATCCATAATCTGCAAATACGCATAGTAAAATTAAATGCAGAGAAATAGCTATTAACATAGCCAAATAAATTAAATTACACAACACAGTATAAATTAAAACACAGATCACATAAAAAGGTTTAAGAAGAGACAACAAATGTTTAACTGCTCTTTTTGGTGTTGTTGGAACTTATCCCTATTCTTTCTGCCTCTAGTACCAATATTTCTGTTAATGTAACATGGAGGAACACGTTTTCCTGTTTGGGAAAGCGTTTAATTAAGCCAAACAAGTGTAGTGGAAGCTCTGGGTTCTTATGTTGGTTTTAATGTTCACACAGTTTTAATTGTGTTTGTGGTTTCAAATATTTATGCTTTAATGAGTTGTTTTAACTTTTGTATTGGGCTCGGGCTGTGGCGCAGGCTGGAGAGCAGCTGCAATGAATCACTGCAATGAATCACTCTGACCAGGGGGTCATGAGTTTGAGGCCCCCTCGGAGCCTATGTTTGTTTGTTTTTATTCTATGTTAAAAGGCATTGAATCTTTGCCTATATGTGTAATGTGATCCGCCCTGAGTCCCCTTCGGGGTGAGAAGGGCGGAATATAAATGCTGTAAATAAATAATAATAAATATTGTATGTTTTTATTCTGTTGTAACCACCTTGGGTCTGTGCTCAAAGAAAGGCGGGATATAAATTTCTCAAATAAATAAATAAATTCATTTTGTTAACCGGGGTATCCTATATATAAATCAACCCAAAAAAACTAGGTTGACTTATCCATGGTTAATGAGAGCGTTGTACCTTAACTCTTACTATATAAAAAAAAAACCCATCCACTTCCTTGAGTAGTGATGCAAGGAAAATTTGTCCCATCTCAGTATTACCTAAAAGAAGCACCAACTCACTATACTCTCTCTGTTTTGGTGGAACTTTTGGACTTTTTTGAATATCACAGCCTGGATGGGTAATTGGCAGCAGTGGCTGGGGTGGCTAGCTTTTTCAGCTCTCCTCGAGCCTTTTCACACCCCATAACCATAGCACTGTAAGATTCCATTTTAACTGCCATGAATTCTGGAGTTTGCAGATTAAAGATATACTAGAGCTCTCTGGTTGAAGACTTTGAGAACCCTTCCTTAAACAGCAAATCTCAAGTTTCCATAGAATGCAGCCATGGCATTAGACAAACAAACTTTCAAGTGCCCTACATGAAGTTGAGTGCTGTGATATTTACTTTAAATTTATTCAAAATGTTCATTTGTATTTAAAACAACAAATATTAATTATACTGTGAACAGTAAAAAAAAATTACCCAGTAATCTTCCATACTGAATTGTACATATAGACCTCTGAAGATACTTTAAAATTATGTTAAACGAAGGTCACCACAACATCTGTTATAGAACTCCAATATGCCGATGACAACGTAGTCTGTGCGCACTCAGAAGAAGACCTACAAGCCACTCTAAACACCTTCGCAGAAGCATACGAGAAGCTCGGCCTCTCTTTGAACATTGAGAAAACCAAAGTGCTCTTCCAACAGGCATCAGCTAATCCCTCTGCAATGCCAGGAATACAGCTTAATGGTGTAACGTAGAAAACGTTGACCATTTCCGCTACCTTGGCAGCCACCTCTCCACAAAAGTCAACATTGACACTGAAATACAACATAGCCTGAGCTCTGCGAGTGCAGCATTTTTCAGAATGAAGCAGAGAGTGTTTGATGATCGGGACATCCGTAGAGATAACAGGGTGCTTGTTTACAAAGCCATTGTCCTCCCAACCCTGCTCTACGCCTATGAAACGTGGACGGTCTACAGACATCACACTCAACTGATGGAGCGTTTCCATCAGCGTTGCCTCAGAAAAATCCTGCAAATCTCTTGGGAAGACAGGTGGACAAATGTCAGCATGCTGGAAGAAGCAAAGACCACCAGCATTGAAGCGATGCTCCTATGCCATCAACTCCACTGGACTGGCCGCATTGTCCGAATGCCCGATCACCGTCTCCCAAAGCAGTTGCTCTACTCTGAACTCAAGAATGGGAAACGTAATGTTGGTGGGCAGGAAAAGAGATTTAAAGATGGGCTTAAAGCCAACCTTAAAAACTGTGGCAATGGCACTGAGAACTGGGAAGCCCTGGCCCTTGAGCGCTCTAATTGGAGGTCAGCTGTGACCAGCAGTGTTGCGGAGTTCAAAGAGGCACGAATGGACGGCTTAATGGAGAAACGTGCCAAGAGGAAGGAGCGTCAAGCCAACCCTGATCGGGACCGCCTTCCAACTGGAAACTGATGTCCTCACTGCGGGAGAACATGCAGATCAAGAATAGGTCTCTTCAGCCACCTGCGGACACACCCCCAAGACCCTATAACTGGAGGACCATCATCCTCGGCCTACGAGGGATCGCCTAAGTAAGTAAAGACCTAAAATTGTTTTGTGGAAACTAATATTTTCCTAATAAGCTCAGTGAACAACCATATTTCACCAAATGATCCTCTTCTTCACTTACATATTCAAATCTTGTGGATATCAGTGGGATCTAAGAAACCTGTTTATGAGCTATTAAGAAAGACAACAATTCTGGTTGTCTTTCCTAATAGCTAACCAAGTTCTATCAAGTCAGATAGGAAGAAGAAGGAAACAGTTTTCCATCTGTATTTCTTTTCAGATCTTTCACTGACACATTCTAAAAAGTAAGTCTTGTCACAATAAATAATGGTATCAGTACACTTACATGGAAAAAACCAAGATGATAATTTATACATGTGCTGGTACATAATTTTATATTAGGGTGGACACAGTATGGCTCTCCAAAGATTGCTGAATGACAACTCCCGGAATTGTTCACCACTAAGCATCTGGAGAGCCTTTGTGTCCACTCCTGTTTTATATCTATCTCCTATTATCCTTGATGCTAGGTCTTCAGCTGAAGCCTGACTTGCAACCTATTTACTTTGTCTCCTAGAGCTGAATAAAAGTGGTTGAAAATCAATCAAGGCCCGCTCTGCACTGACCTCCCTTGTTTTCTGTTTTCCTGAGTGTAATGGAGTGTGATGAAACACTGGTAACTGGCTTTAAAATAAATAGTTTATTATCACTCACACTAGAAAAAGGCCCATATTATCACAGGTGCATGCAGAGAAAATGACGGTAAGATATGAGGACAAGGCAAAAAAGTCCTTCTCTGTGAAAATCCCCAGTTTAGGTAAATTACCTTTTCTCCTCAAAAGCAAATCACAATCTTTTTCAGATATGAATGAAAGTCGAGGTATCCATTTAAGGATAGCATTGGGGTTGTGGTAAATCTGTTTCCTTCCTTTGGTGATCTAGTCACTGAGAATCACAATTATTCATGCCTCCACAGTGCTATTATTAATTAATTTTCTGAGTCATGAGTGCTTGGTGACAAAGTGAGATAGAAAGAAAGAAGAGTACCACCCAAGTCCAGAAAGAAAGAAAAAAGGATTAGTGGCATTTTTGAAGGTGACCACTAAAGAGACAAAAAAATCCTAAGCTGCATATATGATTTGGTCCCCATGCCATTACAGTCAGATAAATTAGGAAGGCTTCTGCAGTGTCAGTTAAACAAAGCTGAAATTAATGATGAAATTGACTTGCCTTTCTGTTTGATTTTCATCAAAACTCAATTATAAAACCAGCTATCAAAAGGAAGTGTCCCATTAGTAGTTTATTCATGATAACTTCAGAAGACAATTCTGAGTCCACAGATGATATTTAACAGGCAACCACAGTCACTACAGGTTTCTGGTGAAAATTACTTCTAATCAAGGCCTTAACTATTATAATTAAAAACAGCACTAATCATTTGATGTATGTATGAAAAGAACAGGAATAAGATTTATTATGGCTTATGACCGTTTATGTATAAGGAGGGGGAGGGGGACCTTCTTCCAAATATCATCTGCAAGAGGGATTATGATGACAAATGTTCTAATGAATACGATTTAAGTAACTCCAGAAAACATAAAATGTTGATTCCCTCAGCTATATTAAACAAAAATGTTAAAAGCCTATTACTTTGGCCAATTACCACTTCAGTATTAAAAATACTCCAAATTTAGTTGTTGACTAATCCTAGATACTTTAAAGGGAATTTCAGCCTAATAGCAGAACTCTCTGTTTCATGTTATTTTCCCCTGTCAAGCAAGTGTGTGTTCGGCATGCCTAAATACACCCACAAACCTTCATCAATACACAAGGGAACTTCAATTCGGTCTCTAGTATGTGTTTCCCATTTCATCTGCAATATTCTAGAAGATCAAATAACTATTGAGATTTCCATGCATAAAGCTGCCTAAAAGAGTTAATTAAAAGCATGACTGAAAACTCTGTACTTCTTTCCCCCTACTCTTTCTGCCTATAAAGATAAAACCAATATAAGTAAAAGTACAACTAATTGACATTAACACATTAATTAGCATGACGTGAAAAGATTTTTAAGTGACATAGTACTATAAAAAGTGCAAGGTTAAAACTTGCTGTTATGTATATTTTCTTCTGGCACAAAGTATCTTCCATCAGATGTTCATTCTGAAACAATCTATCCTATATGTAATTATGACAATTCCATAGGTACCTATTATAATCCTGCCACCACAAATACATACTGAAATATACCCGTATTTACTTGAGTCTAATGTGCCATCATATCTAATGCACACCTCAATTAAAAAAAAAAAGAGGATTTGCTGAAACCAAAAAAAGGATTTGCTAGTGAATGCAATGTGAAAGCGGCCAAAAGTGCACTCTTTGTAATTTGGCCATTACAGTTGCTGCCTGCTTAGAATTCCCTCTTTAAAAACAATTGTGTTAGAGTACCAAAGCTTTCAGCAATGGGGGAAAAAACATTGGGGTGCATCTATGCTACAGAATAAATTCACTTTAATTGCCTTGGTTTAATGCTATGGAGTCATGGAGGCTGTAGTTTGACAAGGTTTTGAGCCTTCTCTGCCAAAGAAGATTAATGCGTCACCAAATTACAAATCCCAGGATGGTATAGCACTGAGTCTTGGCCATTAAATTAGAGACAAAGTCGTGAAAGAGGAGTTCCTGAAGGAGCTTCCCCTTTTGCTATGGCACCAAAAGGACCATATGACATGATTCTAATGTATACCCTAATTTTGGCAAGGCGATTTAGACAAAAAGGTGAGCATTAGATTCAAGTAAATAGGTAGATCTCCCAAATTGTGTGAAAATAACTGATCTTCAAAATTAACAATTGGATGAAAAATTAGAATTAATAATAATAATAATAATAATAATAATAATAATAATAATAATAATAATAACAACTTTATTTTTATACCCCACCCCATCTCCCCGAAGGGACCCGGGGTGGCTTACATGGGGCCTAGCCCGATAAAACAATCAAATATCAGTAACACAGCCATAAAACAATTATACCAGTAAAACATCAATATCAATAAAACAATCGTTAAAATCGACAAGAAGCATACAAGAAACATACAATATTAAAACAGGAGACTAATTCATAAAATCCAGAACAGAATGTGCCGGTAGAAATGGACAATAAAGTGCAAAATAGCATTGGCAACACCTCAGAAATGGGGGCTATTATAAAATGGGCAGATGGATCAGGCCAACATCAAATTAGGTGTCAAAGGCCTTTTGGAAGAGCCAGGTTTTTAAGCTCCTACGAAAGGAGAGGAGGGTAGGGGCCTGCCTGATCTCTCTAGGAAGAGAGTTCCAAAGCCGGGGGGCCACGACAGAGAAGGCCCTCTCTCTCGTCCCCACCAACCGCGACTGCGAGGGTGGTGGGAGCGAGAGAAGGGCCTCCCCCGACGAGTGGAGAGAACGTGCGGGTTCGTAGGGGGAGATGCGGTCTCTAAGGTAGGTGGGTCCCAAACCGTTTAGGGCTTTGTAGGTGATAACCTGCACCTTGAATTGGGCCCGGAAAGTAAACGGCAGCCAGTGGAACTCCTTAAACAGAGGCGTTGAACGCGCCCTGTAATTCGCTCCAGTTAGAAGCCTGGCTGCCAATCGTTGTACTAGTTGTAATTTTCGGGCCGTATTCAAAGGCAGCCCCACGTAGAGCGCATTGCAATAGTCCAGTTTAGAGGTAACTAAGGCATGGACCATCATGGTCAGATCAGACTTCTCGAGGTATGGTCGCAGCTGGCGCACAATTTTTATTGTGCAAAGGCCCTCCCGGCCACGGCCAACACCTGGGCCTCAAGCATCAGCCCCGAATCCAGGAGGATCCCCAAGCTGCGGACCTGCGCCTTCAGGGGGAATGCGACCCCGTCAAGCACAGGTTGCCACCCAATACCCCGATCAGACATACGACTGACCTGGAGGACCTCTGTCTTGTCAGGATTAAGTCTCAGTTTATTCACCCTCATCCAGGCCAACACAGCGGCCAGACACTGGTCCAGAATCCGAGGGGCTTCCTTGGATTTAGGTGGAAAACAGTAGTAGAGTTGGGTGTCATCCGCATAGAGATGGCACCGTACTCCAAAACTCCGGATGACCTCATCCAGCGGTTTCATTTAGATGTTAAAAAGCATGGGGGACAAAATAGAACCTTGCGGGACCCCACAGGTCAATAGCCAGGGGTCCGAGCAGGTGTCCCCCAGCTTCACCAACTGGGAACGACCCTCCAGAAAGGACTGGAGCCACTGCAGTGCAGTACCCCCAAGGCCCATCCCAGAGAGCCGCCCCAGAAGGATGCCATGGTCGATGGTATCGAAAGCCGCTGAGATGTCCAAGAGAACCAGCAGGGTCACACTCCCCCTGTCCAGCTCCCTGCGGAGGTCATCCACCAAGGCGACCAAAGCCGTCTCGGTACTGAATCCAGGCCTGAAGCCAGACTGTGATTGGTCCAGAAAATCCGTATCTTCCAAGAATCCCTGGAGCTGAGAGGCAACCACCCGCTCCAAGACCTTGCCCAATTCACATAAAATATAAGTAAACTTTCTAACAACCTGCATTTAAGAAACCTGATTCTGCAGGGGAGATTTCAACCTTGTAAGAGGTATGATTCCATTGACCAAGAGAGAGCATGCAGGAAGAAAACCAGAAAATATAACATTACCTTGATTTGGGAGATTGAAAAGGAAATAAATCTTGCTTTAAAAAGGCAAACAAATTATTAAAAACAAAGCATTTTCTTACTTTGAGAAAGTAGAAGTTGCTATCATTGTTATGGAAAACAGGATAAGACAAAGAATTGATTGACATCAACTAGCTACTGGAGAAACCTGAAATGGTCTGAGTTAAATTGCTAGCATTTAATGAACATTAGAACAATAACAGACAATAACTTGTTATGGATACATATACTAAGTGGTTAAATGAAGGCTAAATTTCTGAAAGTTATTGTGTGAAATAGTAGATGTTACTGTCTAAAGATATGGGAAGCATATGTTGAGAAAAGTTTGGGTAATTTAGATGATCAGGCCACTTGGCAAGCGACATACCATGAGATAAATTTGATAACAGAAGAGCTAAAGCAGGCCCTGATAGAAACATAAAGAACTTTTAAAGAAGTCACAATGAATTTTGTCATAAAACCTGCCAAAAGATTTGGAAATCTGAAAAAAGAGCTGGATAAATCAACCACACTTACGGATTATGTCAGAAGGAAGAGTGTGATTATGGGGGGACTTCTTCAAAGTAAAGATCTTTACAACAAAGAAGAAATTGTGATCTTAGCGGACAGCAGCATGACAAATACGGAGAAAAGTAGTGATTGTGAGCAGTCTGCTCATGAAGGTGTGGAAATGGACAGAGCTGAAGATGAAGAAAAGAGGGATTTATGAGAGGGTGTACATTTCCCACATTCTTCTGTCATGAATGATTTATGTTTTTTTTTATTATTATTGTGACTGCTTCTCGGCAGGGGGTTGGATTGAATGGCCTATGAGGTCTCTTTCAACTCTATGATTCTATGAAAATTAAGAAACATGTTAAATATAAATATTGATAAAGGATGGATGCAAACAGTGAGTTTTAGTCAGTTCTTGAAATAAGTATGAATATCCAGTGAAAATGCCTACATATTTTACTCTGTATGTTTTTTTATTGTTAGATATTAGATGGATTGAACAAAAAGAAAAGGAGAAATCACTATATAAATATGTCTCTTGACATTTTGATTATATACATCTTGATTATAGATCTTTTGATTATATGAAAGGTAAAAAAATTGCAAGTTGTAGGATATTTGTACTTGAAGGATATTTGTACTTGAAAGGTGGCAAATACTTTTAATAGATATGGTGTATTTCTATAGTTTCAAAAGAAAATTAACAAAAGATTAGAAATTGAAATTAAAGAACAATGGTAGTTAAAATGATTGAATTTGCAGAGATTGATAAATCATTTATGCTGTTTATCTTAATTCAATAAATGTTGATGGTAAATTTTCAAACTGAATGTCCTTTAAAAATTATGGTGACTGAAGTTGATTTCGAAAATAAGTATAATTTAAATGAACAGATGCAATGTAATTTCTAGATTACTGTATATATTCATGTGTGAGTCCATCTCATATATAAATCAAAGGCAGGTTTTGGGTTTTGTCTTCGTGTGAGGAGCGACTTGAGAAACTGCAAGTCACTTCTGGTGTGAGAGAATTGGCCATCTGCAAGGACGTTGCCCAGGGGACAGCCGGATATTTTTGATGTTTTTTATCATCCTTGTGGGAGGCTTCTCTCATGTCCCTGTATGGAGCTGGAGCTGATAGAGGGAGCTCATCCGCGCTCTCCCCAGGTGGGATTTGAACCTCGCAGCTTTCAGATCAGCAACCCAACCTTCAAGTCACAAGGCTTTAATCTATTACACCACCGGGGGCTCCAGGTTTTGGGGTCAAAATTATGGATAAATTGAGGTCATTCCCCTGAGAAGGGAACAAACCAATGCCAACACAGTGGGCCTGCTGTCTGGTCACTGCTGCCATTTCCTTGGCCATGCATGCCCAAAGGCCAGTAACAACCTTATGGCAGAAAAAGTAAAGGGTGTTGGTGCTTCTTTTATAGTCTACTGGGATAGACTAAGCTTGTGCCTTTCACCATCCTACTTAGAGAAGAGGGAGGTTACCTTATTAATTTAAGGTACCATACCCACAATGACCTGTGGACAAATTGACCTAGTTTTTTGGATTTATTTTTTGATTCAAATTTCTAGACTTACATAACACTATAAAAGGTAAATGGAAGGGTGAAACTGTAAAATATAACTACAGCAGATTCATATTTCTTTTTTCTATATTTTGTTCATGAAGGTTCGCTTGTAGGTTATCTGATAGATTTGTATGTTGGCTTAGTAGTTTATTTTCATTATATGCTTTATTCAATTTTTATTCTTTGTAGATTTGAAGCAATAAACTTTATTTTTTAAAGGGTTGCAAGATTACTCAGTCTCCTACAAAACTTTACTTGATGGGTGAAAGATTTTCCTGACTACCATACAGAATTGTAATTCAATTCTTATTTTAAAAGGTTATTCTTGTAATCCAGAATGCATGCTACCGCAGAACTCAAGACAAAATATTGAGCATTGCCAGCTAATTCTTTATGCTGTTGAGCTTGAATAAGATTGTGAGTTCACAATATTCTCAGTAAAGTGTGTATGCTAGTGTCTGTTTTATGTCAATAGGGCATAATACCTCTTTTTATCTTAATCCGATACCGTATATATCTGAACAGCTGTAGGCTATACAGAACTATACTTTACAACAGAAAGCATAAGAATGTGCTTTTAAAAACCAAGAATGTTATGCCAGAGTTGTCTGTCCATGGTGTGTATCTAGCTCATATTTTTGACATTTCATCCCTAAGAATGTGATATCTTCCTGCATAAACAGTGAAGCTTCTACAAGAGATCAATAAGGCTAAAAGAAAAGTTGGCATCCATCATTATCACTTTACTGATATTACTGATGAAATCAATCAGTGAAATGGCACACCTCTGACATTAACTACAAGAGCCAAGTAAGTACGTCACTTATTGGTCTGATAAAAAGAAGTTAAAGAGGAGTCATTTCACTGATTTCACAGGAGTTCTGTAAAACCATAACAATATAGTATCTTCTATATAACTCTAAGCAGCTCCACTGGCTGTCAATAAGTTTCCGGTCCCAATTCAAAGTGCAAGTAATCATCTAAACGGTTCGGACCCTGCCTATTTTCACGACCGCATCCCTCTATGTACCTGTGTGAGCCTTTCTCACGGTCCCATCACTGTCACAAACACAGTTGGTGGGGATGAGGGAGAGGGCCTTCTCGATGGTAGCCCCCTGACTTTGGAACGCCCTCCCCAGCGAGATTAGTCAGGCCCCCACCCTATCCTCCTTCCAGAGGGAATTGAAGACTTGGATGTTTAGACAAGCCTTCGAGAATGTCTAGCTCAATGGTCTGCAATTATGATACTGGACAGCACTTTCATTCAATTCCCTTGTTCCTTAGCTACAATTTGCACTATCCCTTTCCTTTCTTCTTGTTTATAGTTGGCCATGTTTTTACAACAGTTGACAATATAGGTTATTGGGCGCTGTCCTGAGTTCAAATTGTTGTTTTATATACTAATGGCTTTATTTTGTATTGTACTGTGTGTTTATTTTATGTGTTGTTTTAGGCACCTTATGCCATATATAAGCCAACCCAAGTCCCTTCAGGGAGATGGAGGTGGAGTAAAAAAAAATCAAGTTGTTGTTGTTGTTGTTGCTGTTGTTGTTGTTGTTATTACTCTATCATAGATCAAGAGAGTTGTAAAATGTGATTAATGATTGGAGTCAAGAATATCCTTAGAAACAAATCAAGTATTTTTTTCAGAAAATGGAAATCTTGCCCAAACAAGAACAAAAAAGAACAGATTTTGGCCAAAGAAATAGAAATACATAAGATAAAGATAAAGAAGTTGTGAAGAAGAGAAAAAAATAGGTCTCTTTCCATCAGATAAGGGAGAAGCCATTTGTAGTTTGAGTCTGTTGAAGTTTGGGTTTGCTCCTTCCACTCACTTCAGTTAGGCAGGAAATAAAGGCCTCTCTGGTGTCCTCACGCTGGGAAACAAGTCTGAGAAAGCTAATCACTAATAAAAGCAAAGAGACCAATGCTCTAGAAAACATAAATGATTATTAATATTTGCAGAACATACAGAACTAGCCAGAAAAGATGTAACAGTAAGAGTTCTAACCCTTTAATAGAGAACTGCAGTTGGTATCCATTCATAGATTCAGCCACCCATGGCTTGAATTATATATAACATTTTTACTATGCAGTTGTATATAATGGGACTTGAACATGTACAGTTTGACTGAATAGGGATGTAGGTAACTTGATCAATATTTAAACTCTATCTAAAGAATTAACCTCCAACAAAGCAAAGGTCAATTGGATGCATACTCCAACACACTTTATCTAAAAAAGACAAATAGCTTCCAGTCTCTTGATGCCCTGTCCAGCTCCTTTCAACCAAGCACTGGAAGACTTCCACCCAGACCACATGAATTAGATTGTACTGCCATTATAGTAGCTTTGGCTGCCAATGCCCCCTAACAGAAATCTGCAGGGTGACCACACAGAAGCCATCATCCACATTCAAGCATTATAAACTTGACAGCTTTAACTCTACTGAATCCAACTTTGGTAAGAGAGTCCTGTAACAAATGGTTATATATTTACTGATATCTTGCTTTCTTCTTTTAAAAGAGACTCAAAGAAGCTAACTACACTAAAAACAATTAAATGTACCATACTTACATTAAAACCTAACTAATTGGGATACCACCACCCCCCCACCTGAATCACGAAAGCTCTGGTATATCCCAAACTACAAGATCTCCTCCCATATCTACTGCTAAAGGAATGTGGGTTCTTACATATATGTCTATTTTGTTACAATAAAGAATGAACTGCTTGATCCACCCTAAGTTGTGCTGATGCTGGAATGAACACAATTCTCTCCTATGAGGAGCAGATTAGATGTCTTATTGTTGCCTCTTTTATGGCAAGTTCTGTTTGCTCTGCAAATGTTAATAAATCATTTGCACACACCCCCCCCCCCCCGCCCCATTTTTAAAAATATTTTATGCCTTCTAAGGATTGCTCCCTTTTCGGGGACACCAAATGGTCTTTTACTGCCTATCTAGAGGACTGGGAAGAGAAAACCTAAATTACAAGAGACTCACACTACAAGGGGTTCTTCACTTATCTTCTGAGAAAAAAAATGTGAACATTGCTAACATTTAAAAAAATACATACTACTGGACTAAGCACATTAGAAGCAGGGAACTGTCTAGTGAGGCAGTAAGACAAGGAAATTGAAAGGACCAGTGGAAAACAAGGAAATTAAAGAGTAAAATATTTCTACTTCTTGTCACTGAAGAAGATATACAACAGATGTCAAGCCGAAACAAACATTTTCAGGAAAGGAGTCTGAAAAAAACCTGATGCCACCTCTGGCAACAATGGTAATGTTTTGACAATTTAAAAATTAACATATCATCAGGTCCAGATGGCATCTACCCAAAAGTACTCAAAGAACTTAAATTTCAAAATGCACATCTTCTAAAAAGATCTGCCTCTATGCCTGGAAAACAGTTTTAAACAAAAGGTGAATGAGTGTAAATCCAAGAAATTAGAGGTTAGTTCCCTCAACATTTGTTTTGGGTATAGATGTAAAGATTATGGACAAGTTGATGCTAAGAAGTGGGGAAAGGGAGGAACTGGGTATTTTGGGGTAGAAGCAGAATTTTGGAGAGAAACTGAAAAAAATTAAACATGTTTAGGACAGTAAAACAAAATTAAATTTTGAAAGTACAGTGTTCCCTCATTACTTGGAGGCGCGGCTGGTGGAACGAGGGACAGGGCCTTCTCGGTAGTGGCTCCCCGGCTATGGAACACCCTCCCAAGAGAGATGCATCAAATTCCAACCCTGTTGGGCTTCAGAAAGGCCCTAAAAACATGGCTGTGTGCCCAGGCTTTTAATCAATAAATGGTGAAAATGACACAGACTGAACTATGGACAAAGCATGAGGAAGAACGGATCTGATTTTATGTTTGAAATGTATATTTTTAATTCATAATGTATTTTAATAGTTTTAACTGTTTTATGTGCTGTTTTATATTGGTTTGTATGGGCATCTAATTGTTGTCACTGTTGTAAGCCGCCCTGAGTCCCTTCGGGTGAGAAGGGCGGGATATAAATGTGAGAAATAATTAAATAAATAAATAAATACTTTGCGGTTCGCTTATCGCGGATTTGCTGTTTCACGGTTTTTCAATAAACTCAAAAAGAATGTTATAAATCATAAAAAATTACAGTTTACAGCTAAAGAAGGGAGGAAGGAGAAGCTGAAGGGAGAGAAAAGGAGCCCAAGCGGCAACGGGAGAAGGAGGCGATTTATCTACACACGATTGGTTGATAAAGACTTAAAATCGTGTATAACTACTAAAATAATGTATAAATATTAAAATAAATATAGCGTCCCTACTTTGCAGATTTTCACTTATTTTGGGTGGTCCTGGAATGTAACCCCTGTGATAAGTGAGGGAACACTGTACTACTAGGTACTATGACTGAAAAAACTACAGAAGATTACAATATTTCGGGCTATTTAATTCAGAAACACTGCTAGATACATTCAATCAGGGAAGTCATAGCCCTGAGTTTGCAAGACCTCAGCACGGCTTTTGTAACAGAAATACTTGGAGGTCTCTCATTCATAGGGTCACCACAAAATTGAAGGTGACAAGAGTTAACAAACATTTGGAATAAAGATGAAAAGGTTCCCATGACAGAAGAGTGTAAGATTATGTCTGGAGTACATAAAGAGAAAGGGGAGACATTTTTTTCTTTTCATTCGTTAGTGGATCCTTGACATCCTAGGATTAAGTTGCAGCACCCATCCCCATGGATGCCAAAATCCATGGATACTAATTCTGTGTTGTGTTTTTTCGCCTATTGTGTATATTTTATTATTGGTTTTTGTTGTTGTCCTTTGATGTTTCATATTTTATAATTGCTTGTATTTTGATTTTGCTGTAAGCCGCCCCGAGTCCCCTTCGGGGGAGATGGAGGCAGGATATAAATAAACTTATTATTATTATTATTGACACAACGACGTTGTATGACACAGCAAACAAGATAGGTATGCTGGATTTCGTTTCACAAAAT